>NC_134531.1:184647028-184954755 GCF_050624435.1 Tenrec ecaudatus | reverse complement strand
GCCTTAGACGGAGCGACCTCGGTGGGAAGTTGGAGGCCTCATTTTCTGGAGTCTAGAATCTAGACCTTCACCCCTGGCGCTGCGGAGCAGGGCGCACACTGCCTGCTTCAGCCGGGACCCCAGCCCCCGAAACAGCCGGAGCTCCAGCCGCAGGTCCACGGGAAGCGCTTCGGGTCACCCCGAGCCGCAGCCTGGTCCAGGGGAGCAACGGAGCCTCTAGGTCTCACTGTCGAGTTCCGGACCGCCGGGGCGGGCGGTGGCGACAAAACCACCTCCCTCCAGCTCTGGTGGCAAACGGGGTAAGGCTGGTAAGGGAGAGGCTCTGGGCACCTTTGGACCATGGAGACCAAGTCTTCGCGGGCGTGGGAGCACAAAGGCTTTTTCTGCCTCACTTGAGAGCCTCAGGCCCAGTGTCAGGGTGACTGCCAGGGCCTCAGCGGGTCTTCCCCATCCCTCACCAGACAAAGCCCCCTTTCCTACCAAGCTTTAATTGTGTGGGGCCAAGAGCACCGGAACCCATTCAGGGAAAGGGTCCGGCTGTGACTACGGCCCCTCAGAGCTAAAGACTGGACTTTGAACCTTAGTTTTTTTCATCTGCAAAGTGGGGCGGAGCATCTAAGCGCCGCATAGACGTAGTGAGTGGCGAGTCACGCCCTAGCACCTGGCCTGGCGCTGCCCTGGAGCGAAGCGCTGCGGCCAGAGTTGCGCGATGTGAATTAGACCCCATTTCTGGAAGCAAGCAGCCGCGGTTGTCAGCGCGGTCTCTGGCGAGCTACGGTCCGACCAAGCCTACACCTTAGAGAACCCCCAACTCCCATCGCCACCGGCTTTGGAGAACTGAACGGCTTCCTGGCCGGCTGCGGCAACCTAGCTCTTGCCAAAGAGTGCGGCCTAGCCGACTCCGGCGGGGGCTCAGTCACAGAGCTAGGGCCCAGGGCACCTGTAAAATGGGAACGTGGGTTTAGAGACGCTGCGAACCGGAGCCTAGAGAAGGCGAAGGGAAAGGCGAAGACGACGAAGAGACCTCTGGGCGGGCGGGAAGGTGCTGCTTCTCAACTCGCCTTCAGCCCCTCTGTGGTGGGACTGGGCACCCACACTCACCCTCAGGGAGTTTCCACTGCTTCAGCCAACGGAGCAACGAGGAGCCCCACACTGGGAAAGGCTAGAGAAGGAGGCGCGCTGCTGGGGCTTACTCCATATGTTCGTCTCCCCTCACCTGATCCTTCAGGAGCCCTGGTGGCGCCGTGGTTAATCTCGCCTGCTAGGGGAGAGATCGGCTGCTGATCCCACCAGCGGCTCCGCGGGAGCAATGTCCGGCTCTCGTGGAGATGTCTGCCTATGAATCCCTATGGGGCAGCCCCCCTCGGTCCTGCAGTGTGGCTACGAGCCAGACCGATTGGACGGTTCACAACAACACCTTTCAGCCTTAGCGCCACCGGGACTCTGCCTCCTCCGATTTGGCCACAGTTTTCCTGGTTGTGGGTGGTGTCCCTTTAGAGGATGTCCTTGGGCCCCGGTACGGTAACGGTACCAGAGAGCCAACAAGGATAACAACGGCCTTGAGACTTCGAGCTCGTCTGGAGGAAGGAAATGAAGCACTAAACCTGCATGGGGGGGGGGCAAGGTCACTCCCACCCACTGGGTCCCACACCTCCACTGTTCACCATGCTGGGCTTGGGTGAGAGATGGCCAGACCCAGCTCCCCGAGGGTGGGCTGAGCACCCTCCAACGGCTTTCTGCAGCTCAGGGAGGCTCTCTCCAGCTGGGAAATCGGTCAGAGAAACTCAGACATGAGCAGGGGCGCAGGATGGGAAACCAGGCACCCCAAAAGGCTGCAGAGAGATCCGCTCTCCATCCTCCAGCCGGTCTCAATGACAGATAATTTGCAACGCAAGTCAGAAAGAAGTATATAGATATACAAAGCGGGTCTGTGCCCCTGAAGGAGGCCCAGGAACCTTTGCAACAGCGAGGAGGATTTCAGGAAACCACAACACCACGCTGCAGTACAGGGAAATCAGCTACAACAGGGAGGGCTGGAAAGCTACTCTAGTCCCCTAATGAAGGGAGACTGCTCACCCAGCAAAGGCAAGGTCGCAAGGTCCCTTTCTGTCGGAGGTGCTCAAACCCTCACCCATGGACCAAATTTCCCCATCTCATTCGTTGGTGGGGCTTTTAAGGGAAACAACTGGATATCCCCCAAGCTTTGGGTTGACCTCCCTTGAGAGTCTATGACTCCAGCGATGTTGGGCTTGCTGAGACCTGAGGGCTGGCGCGCCGCCGAGAGCGACAGAGCGACGGGTCACTTCTCAGGCGGCCGGCGGTAAACCCGTGTACAGCGAAGGCTGGAGCGAGCCAGCGCGGATTAGGCGCTGTGGCGTGTCGGCCAACAGAGGCAGAGGGGTCGGGTGGGGACCTGGGGAGGTGCGGGTGGCGCAGGAGGGGGCTGAGTCCCCGGGAGCTACTGAGAGTCTGGGAGAGGGAAGTAAAGGCTGGAAGGAGACCGGGCCGGGGAAGGACTGAATGACGGAGAGGAGAAGGGAAGCACCAAAGAGAAGAAAAGAGGGCGGGAAGGAGAGAGGCTGAAAGAGAAACGCAAAGTGAGAAAATGCGGAGGGAGAGGAAAGCGCAGAACGAAGATGGCAAAGAAACACAAGGCCACCGAGAATTCACATTGTGTAGGGAACGGTAAAAAAGGACATGTTTAGTGACAGAGACTTAATAATCAGAAGTAGTAGTTTAAAAATATAGAGAGAAATGGTGAGGTTAATACATAAAACAAATTTAAAGGGACAGAAAAGTAGACGACAAACGGGGCGGCGAGGGAGGGGGGCGAATTAAGAAACAAGGGCGAATTTCACAGGACTCTTGGTGTCTGTCGCTGTGGGATGACGCTCTGGACCCTGCCATCCTGAAAACTTCCAGCAGCTCTTTGAGCGGTGGTAAAGCTAGGTGGTCCGAGTTGTGACACTTCCATACCTGGGCTTGGCATTGGGGATCTGGGCATTGCTGCATCCCCACCTCCCCTCTGTCCAGGGACACCTGCGGGGCTGCAATGACGTCGCGTGACGTCATGTTCCACCCAGGGCCCCACGCAAACCCGAGGGGTATGGGGCCCTGGGCGCGGCGCGCAGCACTTCCTCCCCGGCACTGAGCATCGGGAGACCCAGGCCGTGTACGGCTCTGTACGCACAGTGCAACCGAATCCCGGATTTGGTCCTTGAATACTGGCCAGTTGGGAAAGCCAGGGATGATGGGTGTTCCGGGTTTCAGTTCGCATTCCATGGAGAGCAGGCCAATGCCCTCATCCCACCTGGTCATCGGCCTGGCCAGCGATGCACACCTGCTCTCAGCTGGGCTTGCCGCGACCTCCCTCCCCAGTGCCGCTCCCTATCCCGTGGGTACCCAGCTGCGGGCGGCCGCACGCACTGACCTGCACCGCGGCTCCTCCGCGGGGCCTTGGGCTGGAGTTCGAACTGAGGCGAAAAGCGACGGAGCTTGGAGAGGAGCACGCGCCCCCGCGCACTGCCGCTGGGCCGCTACGGCCTTTGGGTGGGGACGGAGCTGGGTTCCCCCAGCACCATCGGAACCGGAACAAAAATGAAAGCGGCGTTAAGTGAAATAGCTAAAGAGCTAACTTTTTTTATTAAATAAAAGGAACGGAAAAGGAGAGGGGGTGGGAACCTGGCCTAAACGGAGGGTGTCCTGGCCCCTGGCGCTCGCCCTAATCTCCGAGACGGCCGCCCCTCCTTCACACCCCCCGCCCCCGCAGGGGAAGCAGGTGGCCGCTTTCTAAAGAAAAAAGCCAAAACTTTTATTATTTACACGTTTGGGCAAAAGTACAAAGTATAATACAGGCGCCCAGCCCGGGGGTGCGGGCTGGGGGCGGAGAAACGTAAGGCGCTTTCTTTGTCAGGCCGGGGCCTGCGGCGGGACGGGGCACAGGGTGGGGGCTCGGATTGTGCAGCCGCGCGGAGCCCGGGCCCAGCCCCCCTACGCAGCCGGCGGGGTCTCGGAGGCCGGGCCCCGGGCCCCCTCGAGCTGGGCGGCTCCTTCCCAGCTCGGCCCAGCCTCATCCCCAGCCCGGCTTTGGGGCCCAGGGCACCACGCCGGGTGGGGGCGGCGGTCCGTGGCGACGTTGCGCGCGGGTGGCTCACACCAGCGAGGTGACGGCAGGGACCTTGGAATTATCCTCTTCCCAGGGCTGCAGATTCTGCAGCGCGAAGAGCGACGAGTTGTGCAGGCAGAGGGGGTCGGGCTGGATGGAGTCGTTGAGGCTCTTTTGGAAGGCGTCGTGTTGCAGCTGCAGCATGAGCCGGCTCGCCTGCTGCCGCTCCGCCTCCCGCTCCTCCGCCGTCTGCCGCCTGCACCAAGGGGGGGAGAGGGACAGAGCCGTCAGGCACCCGGCACCCCGGGGCCGCCGGCGAGGCCCTAGCCTCCGGGAAGCCAAAGCCGGCCGGAAGCCCGGCGGCGCAGGGCCCCATCTGCCTAATAGCCCCAGTGCTGCGTCTGAGACCCCACGGCCGGAGCGGGGTTGGGCTCCTTTATTATTGTTGGGCTCCAAGTGGGGATGGGCTGTCCCAGGGAGGGGGCCCCGCCCACCGCCCACCTGCAAGGCCCGGTATTGGGGGGTGGCCAACAACAAAGACTGTTTCTTTTCGGCAGAACAAGGACGTTTGTGTAACTGCCCCGGGCCCTGGGCCCCGGACCCCAGACCCCGGGTCCAAGCAGGCCGACCACCGGGCTCCACTCAGCTCACAGGGGGCCCGGGCCAGGTCAGCCTAAGCCAGTCATTCCCGCCGCGTCACACGGCCTCCTTCCAGGAGGCGACCTCTTCGCAGTTCGCGGGATGTATCCAGCCCGAGATCGGATTAAAACCCGCTGGAGTCGAAACCCGGGACTAGGGGTTGGGAGAGCAAGAGGCCTCGCGCATTGTCGAAAATTATGAGATGGCGAACTGAAAAGCGAGAGGAAGGAGTATACGGAAAGCAGACCCCTGGTGGTGTGTGCGTGAGCGCGCGCGCAAGTGTGAGTGTGAGTGTGTGTGTGTGTGTTTGGGGGATGGGGTGGTGTGGAGAAGGAGCGGAACAGTATACCGAACAAGACAAACAAGGAGCGAGTTTGCGGTAGGATAGAGACAGGGCAGAGGCTGGAGGAGACGACGGGGAGCAGGCGATGGGAGCAGAGACCCGCAGGCAGGCGGGAAGGAGAGAAAGAAGGCGGTGGCCTCCGGCAAGGGGTGCGGAGCCGCGGTGGGGGGGGGGGGGATCGTGGGTAGGAGGGAGCACAGCCCGGGAAGAAGGCCAGGCTATGGCACAACGCGGGGCGCGTGCAGGGTGGGCTGGGCCTCTCACCGCCACTTGGTCCTCCGGTTTTGGAACCAGGTCTTGACCTGCGCGTCCGTCATTTTCAGGGATTTGGCGAGCGCCGCCCTCTCGGCAGAGGCCAGGTACTTCTGGCGGTGGAAGCGCTTTTCTAGCTCGCAGATCTGAACCCGGGAAAAGGACGTGCGCGGCTTCTTGCGCTTGGGCGGCGTCCGGTTCTGGTACGGGTGGCCGATGCGCCGGGTCACCGTGAAGGGCGTAAGCGCCGCCGCGGCTGCGGAGACACACGGGGCCCCTGAAGCCCAGCCCGGCCTCCGTTCAGGCCCTGTGAGGACCCCGTGGCGCCCCGTGGGGCGCAGAGCGCTCTGCCGTTCCGTTGGTCCCGAGCATCCCCAGCCTCACCACGCCGGCCGGGAGTCGTCCCCTTCTCCCGGGGCACGGCCTTATTTTCCGCAGTGCCAGGGTCTCCCTCCCCCTACGGTGGTCCGGGGCACTGAGTTCTAAGGCCTCGACTGCGCTAGGGCCTCCGGACTCGTTTCCCGGAGTGGAGCGCTCCAGGCGGGGCACCCCTGGCCCCGGGAGGGCGAGGCCCGGCGCCTGTGTGCCTGCCCTGCTCTGCTCACCTGTGAAGCGGTCTTTCACGAAGCGGCGGCTGCTTTCCATCCAGGGGAAATTGAAGCCGCCCAGGCTGGACACCGTGGGCACGGAGGGCATGGCGGGCAGCGCGCTCGGCAGAGGCGGCGGCACGGCCCCGGGAAGCGGCCTGTGCGCCGGCACCCGGATGACACCGGCGGGCGCCAGGCTCAGGTTGACACTGTAAGATCCCGCGTCCTCGAAGGGCGCGCCGAGGCCAGCGAAAGAGGCGGGCAGAGATGGGTACGCGGCGCCCGGCCGGCCCCCGGGGGGCCCTCCCAGGTAGCTGGCGCCGTCGGGACCCCGCGGGGCGGGCGCGCTGTCCTGGTCTGGGCTGTTGAGGATCTGGTCGATGCCGAAGCTGATGGGCTCGTGCGGGTGCGGGGTCTGCGCGCTGGCGGGCGCCTCCATCCTGGGCGGGCGGAAGGGCTGGGCTGGGCTGGGCGGGGAGGCGGCTGGGTCCCCGTTACGGCGCGGCCATGGAGCGCCCGGCGCCTCTCGTCGCACTGAAACTTTGCCAAGAGTGCGCGGGCCCGACAGGCTCTGTGTCATCTTTCTTGAACCGAACCTGGAGTTTCCGCTGCTAATTCCTCTCCCGCCGCTGCCATTGGCTGCGATCAACAAGCCTCTCTCCTCTCATTGGCTCCCAGCTTTCAATAAAGGCCTAATTCATGGAAATAGGAGCTTAGGGACTGTTCCAAGGTGACATCATTTTAACAAACGAACAATAGGTCAAATTTATTAGCTGGGATAATGGGCGGCGGATATTAGCGCCCGAACCGCAGCCTCCCAAACCCGAAATCTAACGAAGCTGCAATTAGCAGACGCTCCCCGCTCTTCTCCGCCCGGGCCTCGGCGTGGGGCGGGCAGGACGCTCGCCCAGTGGGATGGGTATTTGCTGAGCGGGTTGTTTTTTTCTTTTCCGTTTTCCAAATTTTTCCTTCTGAGCAAAAAGTCAAACCAAATGAATGCTTTCAATTACCATGGAGTTGCAACCCAGGAACGACCTGGAGGAACCTGCAGAAGCGTCTTGGACAGACACTTCACCGCTGCGGTAGCCAAGAAAGGTCGCGCCCGCGGGCCAAGCTCCATGCTCTCTGTGCGCGGGGTGCGCCGCCGCCCGCCCAGCGCTCCAGCGGACACGGACCCGCGTGGGGAGAATTCGTGCCCCCCGGGGCTTCGCCCGCGACGTCGCGGCCACTTTGGAGACACTCCCTAGAGGACAGAGGCGCGACTTGCAGGTGCCCACGCGTGCCCGGTCCAGCTGGGTTAGGGAACCGATCCGGTCCGGTCGGGAGCAGGGATCCACCTTCTCGAAATTCGTTGGCGGATGGCGGGGGCTGCGGTCGCGCATGGGGGACCCTCCATGGGGCGGTTGGGGCTGAGGTTCGGAGGCTCAAATGTAGGGATTTAGAGTACCGTTAGCTGGCGTTTTCTGGATCTCAGGCGCGCCGAGCCCTGTCCAGGTGCAGATCCACCTGGGCGCTGGGACAACTTCCGATCTGCTCGCGTTCACAGAAGGTGCCCAGGTGGGCGGGCTGAGGGCACCGTGGCCTTGGACTCACAGGCAGCACCCCCAGATGGCTCCCTCAGGGCGGAAGCTCAGAATCGTTTTCTCCCGACGAATTCTAACTCCAGAATCCTTAGGGGAGCACTCTGCTGCTCCAGGCCTGGCCGCTCCCTGGCGCTCCGTGTGTTTCAGGTGGATACTGGACAGACCTGGGAGGCGCAGTGTGTTCGCATTTGGGCGGCCACTTCCTTCCCTGAGCTACCTTGGTCCAGGAACTCCCTACAGTTCGGCTTTCGTTTTCGTACGTCCAAGCTGGGCAGCTACTGTGATTTCGAGACTGTGGTGAAGTGTGAGTGGACACCGAGAGAGCACGGAGCTTAGGGTCTGGCATGTAGTAGGCCCAGGCAATGGTGGCAATCCCAGCCCCAGGCAAGGAGACAAAGGCTGCATTGCCATTGACCCTTTCTTTTGTGTGCAGTTTTATTGTATTTGAAAGGTCCACTATTTCCGTGAGAGTGCGGGTCCTTGTCGCTCGTTGAGGCTGGGGGAAGGGCAGGAAGCACTAGGCTCTGGATTCTTCCTTTCTGTGCTCAAATGAGGAGGATTTGCAACTTAGGTCATTTGTCTGCTGTGTGACCTTGGGCCAGTCTCTGGGTGATTAGGGTAGCCCTGCCCAATGGGGGAGCGGGTACTCCCTACTCCAGGGCATCTGGATAACCGCAGGCCTCTAATTTGGGCTGCATCTAAGGCCTAGCCCTTCTCCATTTCCTCAGAAGTCCCGCTTTTTCATTCCTTCTTTGTAAAACAGAAAGGGTCACACCTACCGGCAGGTGACTATGAGAAGCACTGGAGATGCTGGGAGAAACTCTCAGGATTATGTAATCATGTTCACAGTAGCCTTCTAGCTGAAAGTTTAGCAGGGACCTGGCATGGGGACTGAGGGAATTGATGAGGGGACTGGGGCTCAGAGCCCTGAAGTGCCCCCACAGTCTCTTTCTGGCTTCCTGGGCCTCCTGGACAATAGAATGCCCAGGCCACTTCCCCAGCTCTGCTGCTTGAGGATTCTCAGACCCACCCCAGGAGAAGGTTCCAGTAGCATGGCCAGCATAGGTCCCCAGGCATGATGGGTGGCCAGGTGCAGGGTTTAAGAACTGGATTCCCACTCAGTTTCCCAGTAGGTCATGGATTCCAGGAAGTACTAGTCCTCTTCGGGCCTCAGTTTCCTCATCTAGTAAAGCAACAGTTCCTCCTTGCATTCTGGGAAGTGAGCTCCTCTGCAGTCAACACAGTATTTTGGTTCCTAGCATCTTGAGACCCCCAGTCCCTTGGCCACACAGCCAGGGGCCCTTCCGTGGACCTGATCTTGCTTCCACCCCTAGTTCAGAGGTAAGGCAAACAGGAAGTAAAGTCTCCAGGGGCTGGGAGACTCTTCCTGAGCCCCAGGACAGTGGTTCTCAAAGCGTGGTTCTCAAAGCGTGCTTCCCGGGCTAGCAGCAGCAGCAGGAGCGGCAGCAGCAAGGACTTGAGGATGTGCTAGGAAAGCAATCCTTGGCCCCGGGCCCAGATCTACTGAACCTCAAACTCCGAGCTGGGTCCTAGCAGTCTGGGGGAGGGGATTTGGACACACAGCCAACTGAGGAAGCCTACAATGCTGGCCGTTTCTGCTAAATGTTTGAATACCTGCTTAGAACTCAGTTTAAATGGGATGGTCTCATTTGGGGCTGGAATCTGCATCTGTGATACTGTCTCTGTCCCTGCTTCCCATTCTTAGGGTTCCTTCTTCTGCCAGCTTTCTTGGGCTTAAAGAACAGCTGTTGATGCCATTATTCCCTTTTATATGTCATCTGTTTCATGGATTAAAATTTTTTTTTACATCCATTCATCTCCTTGACTTCCTGTTTGTGGAAATTTAGTTCATCTTGGTCAATTGGACTGCTTTTCTAAATAGATGCATAGAAGCTCCAACAGTTTTCCACTGAGCACGGGATTGGGCCAAATACATTTTGATAGTGTTTTTGAGATTAAAATGTCCTAATGGCCCTGCTCCACTTCATGAACACACACACACAGCACACGGTGGGGTGCGGGGAGGGCTACCAAAGAACTGGGACCTGGGAGCCAGCACCCCCCCCCCCCAAGGCCAGCAAGATTAAGGATGTAGCACACCCTTCCTTGGGAGAAGCTGAGAGGAGGAGGCTGAACTGATAGAGGCCCTGCTCAGAGTCATCTGGGAGAGAAGGAGGGTGTGGGTCCTTCAGGACAAGAGGGGAATGCTGGAATTTCCCATCCTCTATAGTCACCATGCAGGAAGCTTCCCCAGCCTGTTAACCAGAGTATGAATTGATCCCCCAGCCTGTTAACCAGAGTAGAGCGTGAACCAGGGCTCTTAAAACATATTTGGATCAGTAGCCCTTTTGGAAAAATTTATAAAAATATGATGGATGACAAAGTATACGTATACACAAAGGGTGCTGCAGTTTGCCACCCTGCCTGCCCAGCATGTTTGGCTCACACATCCCAATGAGGATTCCTGGGGGGGGGGGAGCAAGGGGGGGGGGCTCTTTCCAGTGAACCTGGTGGGACAGTGCTTAAAGAGATATGAAACTTACCACAGAGTCAGTGATTTGAACTCTTAGCCCTTCAGTGGTTCAGTGGGAGAAAGACCTGGCAGTCTGCTTCTGCAAAGATTACAGCCTTGGAAACCCTGTGGGATTCCACTGTTTCACAGGGTCGCTATTAGAGGCCGTGGGGGTGACTTTGGGAAGGGCTCTTCCAGTGCTCCTGTTGAGAGACTGTTGACACTGCTCCATATTTATTCCCCCAACCCCCCACTCATTGATTCATTCAACAAATATTCACTGAGCACCTACTCAAGTTCTCTGAACTGTGCCCCAACTTGGTGCCTCAATCTCCCCATCTTATTGTGGGAGTAATGCAGTCTGATCTTCAACGGGGACCCTTGGAGAGGGGTTTCCCTGGGCCCAGTGCTCTCCCTGTGTGAGCCACTGCATCCAGTTGACTCATAGGGACCCGATCTAGAGTCTTATAGGCTGTAGATCTTTATGGGAACAGATAGCCTCATCTTTCTCTCTTGAGAAAGCTGGTGGGGTTGAACCACTGACCTTGCAGTTAGCAGTTCAACACTTACTAGATAGGAAGGAAAAGACCAGTTGGTGTTATGCTGCTCCAATCAGTCCCTGATTGTCTTCTCACTCCGATCCACCACAGACTAAGGGGCTTAAATGGTGGTTTAGGAACAGGAAGCCCAAGAGCATGCAGTGGGGAGGGGTACAGCTGGGATTTGAACTCAGGACTCTGTGGCCTAGAAAGCCTATGCTTTCCCTTGGGTTCACACCCCATTTAGACTCTGGGAGCAGGTGGTCTAAATTCCTAGTAGCCGACCCTGTGGGGAGGGGAGGCAGCTAGAGAGGGGGCTGGTTGAAGGGACCCAGAGGAGGGGGAGGTTGGCCACAGTCAAGCATCTGCCTGCCCCCCTGGCCTGGGAGAGCGTCCAGGGAAAGGCAGTGTCGACAGCATCCACTTCCCTGTCTGGGTTGATGGTGTGGAGAACCACGGTCAACACTGAGCCTACAGCAAGCGAGGCTGGAGGGGGGATACGGATACTGAGACCTGAGTCCTGAATGTGGAGTTGTCTCAGTTCTGTACTCCTACTCCCAGCTCTTCCCGTGCCAGTGCCATTGTGTCCACGTGGTCAGCAGTCCCCTAGTCCAGCCCATACTCATCCTCCCCCTCCTGGCACACGTCACCCTTTGAACACATCGTATTTGTTTATCCAGCTCCCTAGCTCCATGAAAGCAGGACTTGGTCAGTGTTTTATCATTGAGAAGTAGGTGAGTGAATGAATGAATGAATGCACGCCTAATTTCCAAGACTCTTAGGTCAGGGTGGGGGTGGCTGGTGTCCAGGTGGCAGGGAGGCTGGTGCAGGGCTGGGGGGTAAAATATGAGTTTCAAGATGGGGAGGTGGAGTGGGAACTGGTGGAGGATGCAGAGGGGCAGCCGTGAGAGCAGCTGCGGGTGCAGACTACCCAAGGCCATGCAGATGGTGCTGTGTGCGGGCTGGCAGGGCCCAGGGGCAGGCTGTGCACCGCCCAGCCCACCTCCTGCCTCGGACACTTCACCCCTGTCCCCCCACCCCCCACTGGCCACTCTTTCCATTTGTGTTCTATAACTTTCCTCTTTCCATGACAGATTCCGCTACTAAATTTGACTTCGCTTCCACACTTTTGTTGGGCAAATTACATTAAGATGGATGTTGCAGGTACTCTTTATGGTTTATTTATCGTGGTACAGTTGGTATCTCACGCTTATAAATAACTTATGTTATAGCTTTTGTTTGTGGAAATGTAACTTACATATTTTATTACGCTTTCTGTAAACCTCAGAAAGAATCTTGTCAAGGAAGCGCTCTTATCAGCAATCCAAACTACGGGACGTAAAAACTGACACTAACATCATTTTTTAATATGCCGGGGAGGCAGGTTACTCTTGCTGTAGTTTGAAAGGTTTGCTGTCATCGTAAACTTGCACCTCAATAAAACATTAAAAAGTCTCTGGAATGAGTTTTATAAAGTTCGGGGTGGAGGACGACTCGGTGGCGCAGCCCCCAGACATAGAGAGCGAGGAGCAGGCGCCGGGGCCAGCCTTGCTCTGCCTGCCCTGCCCGTCTGCGGCTTCCACAGGCCTCCACACTCCACTGTGCCGAAGGCCCGAGGATGTTCAGTCCTGGCTTAAGGGATTGTAAAACCTGTTACCCGCTGCTGCCCAGTAGATTCATACAGTGACCCTATAGGGCAGAGAGGATGAAAATCTTCATGGAAGCAGGCAGCCACACCTTTCTTCCGAGGGGCAGTGGGTGGGTTTTGAACCACCAAGCTAAATGCTTAGCCAGGCCTCCATCCAGGGATTATGATGGGGAAAATGAGTTTTACAGTCAGGCAGAGTTGACTTTGAATCCTGGCTTGTCTACTTTCTGCCTGCTTGGCTTTGGGTCAGCTGAAGCTCTTGACTTGAGGGAGAGCCCTGTATTGTATGACAGTGGCCTGTGCGTCAATTAAGAGTCCCGTCTGGAAGGAGAGGAGGTGTGCTCTCACCACTGCTGGGGCACACACTTGCCAGTGGCCAGTGGTCCTGCCTGAGGAATGCCAGTACCTTGCATTTGTTCCTGGTGCTGGCTCTTACCTGGAAGAGCCCAGAAGCCCACACTTTCTCTCCGTGGCCTCTGGGGACTTGGGTGTGCCCTTCAATGTTAACTTAGCATGTCCCTCCAGAGGCTCCCCTACAGGGGTTCCAGCACCTCTCTCCAATTCCTACAGCCTGTCCCTCATCAAGGCAGGTTCCCCTCCGCCCCATCCCCCATACGTCCCATCCACTGTGGACTGGGTATGTCGTGTATTGTGCTTCCCCAATGGTCCAGGTTCCCCGCTCCCTCTGGAATGGGCCGGGAGTAGAAGTTGCTCTTCCAGGAGAATTAGGATGCCTTTCCAGGTTCCTCGGGACAAAGCCACCCTCAATTTCCCCGGGTAAGAGAATCAAGAAGAGATAGCTCCTGCCTCCCAAATCCACGCACTTATATAACCACTTCCTGTAAGCAACTTGGCCCGCACGGCTTATTTCTAATGAATATAATGCGGCAGAGGTGAGGCAGGCTGAGTCCAAGGAGAGGCTTTGAAAGCCGGTGACTTGTGATGCTGTGCTCTCTGCCTCCTCTGTTTAGCTCCTTCTGAAGAAGCCTGTGAACTGCCGTGAAGATGCCCGGGTACAAGGAGCAGAGAGGGAAGTCAGGCCCAACAATCAGGGGAACCAACTGAGACCTGATATCCTCAAGTGGGCTTAGGAGCAGGGTCACCCCACTCAGAGGCAGTGGCAGCCAATGAAGCCGATGACAGCCTGACACAGCTTCCTGCTGGACACAAACCACCAGACCCCAAGCACTGTTTTCTGTCATGGAATCTGGGGGCAATTTGTTCTGCAGCAATAGGTGACTAATACAAGAGTCCCGAAAAACAGGAGCGGGCTTAACGATGACAGGCAACAACCCATCTTTGCGAGACAGAGTTCCCTTTGAGGGGAGAGGCATCTGGGTTGAAATTATGCCCTGGTAGTTTCCTAGGCCTGAGAAAAGTGGGGGAGATCATGCACCTAGAGGAGGTGGGGAGTCCTGGAACTCTAGAGGCTACCTGTGTACCCCCACTCGCCCCTTGCCCCAACCCCACCAGCAGTGGGGCTGGCCTGACAGGACCTGGCCTCCAGCTACCCTCCCAGACTGAGGCTGGAGTCCTGCAGGGCCTGCCCTGCCTGGTGAGACCTCTGGCACAGCGTGGCAAAGAAATGTTGAGTGCACCTGATCATTTTTCTGTGTTTTTTATGCAAACCGATGTGAAGCATCCACGTGGGGAGAGCAGGTGGCAACAAGCCCTCGGGAAGTCCAAGTTCTCCATGCAACCTGTCTGAGTGAGCAGTGGGTGTTTTTCAGAGGTCTCCAGTTTGCCTTCTCCAGGGAAATGAAAAGCCCCCTTGCTGAGTACAGCCACTGCCTCGCTTCTCCATCATGCACCAGGAAGAACCCAGTCTACGGCCCACACTCCCCAGATGCTTTGTGTTCCACACAGGGAAGACGCACATTTTGCAGTGAACTTGGATGACTTTGCTTCGTGCCACACAAGCCTGTTGCAAAGGCCGCGGAGCCCTGCTGGCACGATGTGTCAGAGTTTAGCTGCCAACCGTAAACAAGAGTGGGTTGAAACCACTGGCTCTGCCCTGTGGGAGAACGACGAGGCAGTCTGCTTCCATCGAGAGGGGCAGCCTGGGATGCTCGAAGGGGCAGGACTACCCTGTCCTGAAGGACGCTGGGAGTTGGGATCCGGGTTAGGTGGTGGGGTTGGCTTGGCTGGCAAACCTCAAATGATCACGGAAGGTTTCCAGAAAAACTGATCTGAGAAAGGAGATTATAATAGGTGCCGTGGACTTACTTCTCACTCAACAGTAAAGCCAACCCTTTCAGGTCCTATCAGAAATAAAGGGCATGGGATCTGTTAGAAAGAAGCCTTGGCTGGCCGGGCAGAGCAGGGAGATACAAAACCATTTGGTGGTGGCCGTCTCTAATTAACAGCCTCGTCACCGCAGCTCACAGGTGGTTAGGGCTGCCTCTGTGCCTTGGGTCTGGTCAGGTCGTGTCCGTCGGGGCACAGTTCCAACAGCCACCAGTGTTGTCGTGGGGACTGGGAACCAGGTGTTCCCCAAACTTGTTTGCTCCTGTCACTGTGAGGCTGTGGGTTCACCACCCAGGTCTATCGTGGGTGGCTCCAGAAGACAGAGCCGTTTCCAACACTGTACTTTAGTCAGACACCTTTGGCTTTTCCTAATACCCCATTGGGGCAGGCGGCCTGGGCGCCGAAAGCCTCTGACCAGAGCTACATGCATGGCTCCTTCTGCGGCCCTCTCTCTGCAGGCACTGGTTGCCCAGCTTAATTCTTCTAGACTGAACCACTTCAGATTTATGCCCGGGAAAAGAAAATGCTGTTTGTAAGTCATTTAATCGTGTTACTGTCGCTCAACTTCATCAGATGCTGCGGAGGCAGTGAGTTCCACGTGTAGTCCTGCGGGACCCAGTGCAGTGTGCCCAGGCTTGCTTCCAATGCCCTGTTCAGGCTCCCGGATGCTGCTGCTTCCGGACTTAAAACAAACTACTAGCTTAACAGGTTCAAGTGGCATTTGTCTCAATCCAGGGTCTGGCTAAAGGGCGAGTCACCAACACACTCCCAGCCAACACACATTTCAATGCAAACCTGGTTTATTATGTTCTTTGGGTACATATCATTTACACATCCCTTCAGAGCAGTACAAGGACACGGATAACGACATCGGCTAGAAAGACGGAGAACACGTCGTTTCCTTTTTCAGGGCAATGACGGAAGGACTTTACATCGTTTGCATTATTATAAACTTTCGTACTTAGGCCAGACTTATAAAAAGGTAGGGCTCTTTGCTGCTATTGTTGGCTTGGAAAAATAGATTCCCCTGGGCTAGCCGATACCACGTTGGTCCTGGGACCCCGGCCCCCATGTCCCATCCCAGGGGAAGCCGCGTGGCCCGTGCGCAGAGCATCGGGGTCAGCTCATCATGTCCAGGCTGCCCGGTGGCTCGGAGATGCCGTCACAGCGCAGGGCCTCGGTCACATCTCTCCTGAAGACTGACATGTTCTGGGTGAACCTGTGGAGAGAGGACACGGTGGGTGGGCTGGCTGATCCATCCCAGCAATCTATTGGGAGGGAAGGCCACGCCGTTCAGCATCTTGGAGAGGGCGCGTCCTGAGCCCGGATGGGAAGCTCCCTCCTCTGCTTCCTCAGCTAGGGGTGCTGGGACGCCCAGCCCCAACCCCCTTACTGCTCCCATTGGTGGCAAACAAGGCCCGTCACCACCTTTCCTCTGGTCATTCCAAGGGGGTGTGTCCCACTCCTTCCTGAAGGCCCCACTAGATGAAGAGTGAAGAAGACCAGGATAAAGCTCACGCTGTATGTGGCAGGCACTGATGTGATGCTACATTTGACCCGACTCACTGCATCCTTGCGCTCTTCCCAAAGCCATGTAGGACCCCCCCTTGCACAGAGGAGAAAAGGGGTTCACCAAGGGTGGGCACCCAGATGGGCCTGCTGGGTTCAAATCCTGGCTCCACTGCAGAACTGGGGTGGTCTTGGTGCCCACCAGGCAGGAGCACTTTCACCCTGGGCTGTGGGAAAGTGAGCCTGCCAACTCACTGCGGCTGGCCCCTGAGCGCTGGCACGACCCAGTGGCCGGCACTTCGGTTGGGAGGGCTGCCTGACGCCCACTTCAGAGAGTGGCTCGGAACAGGGTGCTCACAGTGCCAGGGCTCAGTGAGGCAACGCCCGTCCCCTGCCTGCTTCAGGCCCTCGTAAGAAACAAGAACCAGGCACCTATGCTGGGCCCTTGTGACCTAGGGCCAGCCCCACCTGTGGGTGCTGCAGCCCCCTGCGGCTCTGGGAATGACCGCTGCCGCTGCAATGACCACCACTTTCATGAAGGACAGGTGCAGAGGGCTTCCTTCCTGGGGTGCAGTCTTTCCCCACCCGTTATTGTGCCTGGAGTGTAGGCTCCACCAGGGCAGGAGCCTAGAGCCCTGAGTTCACCACTGGTATCCCCAGTGTGGAACACATGTAATTCGTAAGAAAGGCCACCCCCGCCCCCATGCCCCGCAGTTGTGAATCAGGTGAAGGTTGACAGAGACTGGTTTCAGAGTCAACAACTCGCACATCAGAGTCACCTCATGCTCTGCAATCCCCTCACACCTCCATAGCTTGTTCCATGCCTCTACCTCCAGTTTCCATTCCTCCTCCGTTCCCAGGCCTCTGGACTCTGTCCTGGGTCAATCTTAAACAGTGGGCTGTTCTAACGCGGAGGCGCCCTGGTGGTATAGCGGTTACGCACGGGGCTGTGAGGGCTTTCTGTTCTCGTAGAGCGACCGTCTGGGAACTCACAGGGCAGTCCTACCCTGTCCTATAGGTCACGGTGAGTCGGCAATGACTCGTTGGCGGGAAGGTTTGGTTTTGTTCTAATGCAGAGGTGACCTGAAGGGTAAGGGCCAGTCTTGGGCCCAGCAGTGTCTGTCTGACCTGGTCTCTTCCAAGAAGTTTCTGTAAAGTGAATGAAGGAGCGTGGAAAGAAAGAGCCCAGTTCTGAGAGCTGATGGGTTCGGGTTACTCTCATCTAGACCCTACTGACAACCACAACCAACACGAGGGAAGATAATGGGATTCATCCACAGGCCTTCTGAAGCGCCCCACCCCCACCCCTTACTTACAGTGGGGCCTAGGTCCTAGGCTCCACGTGCTCCTATTCTGGGATGGAAGCCTCAGCAGCAAGCTCTAGCTCCATTTCCCCGGTGACAACACTGAGGGTCAGGCCCTGAACTGCCTTGCTCACACCACCACCTCTCAGGAGTCTCACGGACAGCTAAATGGCATTCCGTCTGACCTCACAGCTGGCCTTTGATCGCAGGCCAGGAAACCCTGCCTGCCGGCTGCAGCGATCTGAGCTTTTTTTCTCTTGACCTTTCCAAGGGCAGTTATTTCTAATACCTCTCCCGACAGATGACACAGTGCTCAAGGGCAAAGGCTGTGTCGTCTGAGGCTCCATGTCCCTGTATGTATGGTGCCTGACCACTGCTGGGGACAAAGCAAATGCCAAATGGGACTGTGGCCCAGACACGCTGGGAGGTGGAAAAGCCACCTTTGGGTGTGAGTGGTGGCAGCATAACCCGGTTATCTCCCGAAAACTTGGAATGTCCACCTCCCCTTGGCAAGGTCACTAGCACTGGGGCCACCTGTGAGTTTGCGCCCTCCACACCTCCCTGAAGCCACCCGCTTGCACATGTGCCCAGGGCAGCACCTCTCCAGCAGTGCTCACCTGTCTCTGTTCTTGATGGCCAGGTTCTGCTCCACGCCCTCCATCAAGTTCCGGAAGCACTGGGCAAGCACTTCCCGCTTGGGGAGGGGCTGGCTGCTTATCAGACTGGCCCGCAGCTCCCCGAAATGCTGTGGGGAGAGAGGAGTAATGTCAGACCTCTGAGCTCCGCCTGCCTAACCCTGGAGGTCTCAGTGTGAGGATCCAGTGGAGAGTGGATGGACCAACTTGTTCCTACTCGGGACCCACTAATCCCAGAGGCTCTGTCCAGGGCCACCTCGGACAGACAGATGGACGTCAAGCTCTCAGAGAAAGCCAAAGCCAAAGGCAGAATCCTAGGTGTGAGGGCGAGCTGTTCTGCCCCCTCCCCCCAACCTGGAAATCTCTCGCTGTGGCTACTCCACACTCAGGGCCTCGGGTGGGCTGGCAAGTGCTTGCCTCCCACGTGAGGGCTGGCCCAACTCTTCTCCACTCACGGTTACCAGAAATGCCCAGGGTGCAGTTTGGGCAAGTAGGGCTCCCCCCAAGGCCTCATCGTCTTCAGACAAGCCCAGGCCGGGTCCCAAGACACTGTCCTTGTAGGTCAGTTGGGATGGGTGTGCTGTGCTGCGCAGGGGGGCTAGCAGGGCCTGGCTGGCTAGTTCAGGAAGTGCCTTCTAGCACTGAGACAATTATGTCATACTTGGTCACAAATAACAGCACAGCCACTTTCTTCTCTGCTGGGCCTGTAAGATTTTATACAAACACAAGCTCTCACACTAAACACAGCTCCTAATCATGGGAAACAGCTTAATTTTAGCACAAAGACAACATTTTGCCAGTCATGTGTTTACTCTTCTATGCCCAAACTGCATGATATTTAATTTCCATCACACCCTAAAACAGCTCCCATCAAAAACACACATAATTAATATGCAGTCAGACTAATACTTAACGACAATGCATCAGATGCATTACACTTCCACCACTGTGAGCTCCAGAACAAGACTGGGAATGCACAAAATGACTTATTTTTCCTTGATAATGATGCAGTGACTCACACCAAATAGAAAATTATTAGTTTTTCATCCCAAACCATGAAATATTGCCTCCATCAGTAGAGTATAATATCGTGATGTCATAAGCTTTTTCTAAACACTGAATTTGCCCTTATTCCCTCTCAATCATTTTAAAAGAACTGCTCTCTTTTATAGAGCTTGGATTTAAATCACAGCAACACCGAGGGAAGATGAATGGCAGTGCTATTGAATGTGGCTAAAATTGGATACTTCAGCACAGGTGAGTGATGAGACAGCGCTTCTCTTTTTGATATATTTTCTTCTATTAGTTTCCTTCCAAGGCTGGGGTTTCAGTTTGAATCTTAATGTATGCGGCTGCTTCTAATCTCACTGTCTTTCTCCCCAGGACTATCTTATTGTATAGACAATTCATTCTCCAAAGCAGTAACCCACTGTTCCTACTGCCTGCTGGGGAGCCCGTGGGCCCCCTCGGAGGCCTGGGAGCTGCCCAGCGGGGCAAGTACTCTTCAGAAGTTGGCCATAGTGCTTCCTGGATGGCAGGTCCTGCAGATGAGTCCCCGAGGGGAGGGACGCTCCTCCTCGGAGGGCTGTGGGAGCCCAGGTGTAAAAGGAGGCTGGGGAAGAAGAGGCCAGGGAGGAATTCTAGTGCTCAGGATTCTCTAGAACCAGAGCAGGCTCAAAGCACCACTGAGCACCCCCACCCCCAAGAAGCAGCATGACGTCCTCTGCCCTGCTGCCCTCCATCCTCAGCTCAAAGAGCAGCCTAGCACACAGCACCCCCACTCTCCTCCCCTGGGCTTCCTACCGGAGCACTCACCTTCTCATTGAGCAAGATAAGCCCCAGGAGAGGCCTGGACACTGACCACTGGTTCCGGCAGTCTTCAAAGATGATGGTGTTCATGAGGACGGACATCATCTAGGAGAGAGAGCCGTGTGGAGATGCGCAGCCTTTGGCCTGGGGCTCTCCTAGCGGCGGGCCTCCCGTGACCTCAGCTCCCATCTCTACAGTTTGCAGGTCGCCAGCCAGGCTCTCCCTGGACAAAGAGCCCAGAACGCTGCCTGCAGGGACCTCTGGCAAAGAGCCCTGGCTCTCTAAGGAATCACTGTCACCACCAAAGCTTTGGTGAGAACCTTCCAGTGGGAGGAGGGAGAAGTGGGAGGCCTGAGGGCCATGGGGATGAGTCCTGGCCTCGCAGCCCTGGTGGGCTTCCTCCCTGTTCAGCCACCATGCTGGGCCTCAGCTCGCCTGCCTGTCTGCTGCTTCCATTTCCCCAAAAGGTGGTCAACAGTTTTGGAGAGGTCACATGCCATGCGAACTCAGAAGACCATGTTTCCTAGTGGCTCAGGCTGCTGACAAAGACAGACTGACCATTTCCTTCCCTCCCTCTCTCCCTCCTTCCTACATGCAGATGCTCATCCAGTTTCTTAACGTCAACACCTGGCAGACACCTAGGAGAGGGCAGAAGGCACAGAGCTGGCTCACAGCTCCACTGGCTGCCCAGGGTGGAGACTCAGCAAGCTGGGCACAGGGCTGTATCCACACAGCTGTGGCAGGTGTGGGCGGCCAGGAAGATTCAGTTGAAGGTGCTCTAAACAGAGGCTGGGAGTGGGTTCGGCAGCAGGAAGGAAACCTCTGCGTGGCAGTAGAGAAAAGGGGTGGGCTGGAAGCAGGCTGCAGGGCCGACCCAGAGGAGGAGGCTGAGGAACCGGGCCTTCATTCTGAAGGCAGAGGGAGCCATGGCTGGTTTGTTGCAAGGGAGAGCTAGCCCCCACACTCCATTTAAGAAAGACCCCTCTGGGGATGCAACGAAGGTGTGCGCACAGGTGAGACTGATGGAGGGAGCTTGGGAGCAGGCGTCAGTCACGCGGAGCTCCACAGAGGAGACAGTTCTGCCTCTGAGCAATTCAGCTCCACCGCTTCCGAGCCCTGTCCCAAAGGGCGGCGGGGCCATGGCAGCTGTGTCTGCTGGCCCCCGCCCCCCAGGCTCACTCTGCAGCAGCACACTGGCTGTCGTCCTCTGGCCCTTTTGCAATCGCTTTACGCTGTGCTCCTCAGGCAGCCTGCACCCCTCTCAGAGCCTGTTTCACCTGCTGATAAGCCAGCAGAAGCAGGCTCTGACACCCCAGCGAGACGGTGCACATAACAGGGCAGAGGTTCTTAACCTGGGGGTCGCGACCCCTTTTTCAGGGGCCGCCCCATTCATAACAGTAGCATGAGGAAGGTTGAGAACCCCTAGACCGGGGCTGCAGAGAGTAACAGTGCTATAGTCGTTAGGTCGCCACTGCCAGGAGCAACGGGAAGGAGCAGCAGCCCTGCAGCTGCAAACACCGGCCCTCCCATTGGCCGTTACCACCGCCACCACCACCATCATTACGGCCGGGCTGAATGCCCACCAGGCCTGCCAGTTCCATGTTTTGGGTCTGCCCGGTCTCTCTGGGGGAAGCTGGGTCGTTGGCCGGCCGCGCTGAGTGTCATCTGCAGATCACACATTTCCACGCACAATCTAACAAGCCCTCCGAAGTCAGAGCGCCACAAATTAAACTGACAAGTGAAACTAACAGATCCACGGAGACAGTCTAAAATATTATGGGCTTCACAATCTGAAGGCAGAATGGATATTTTAATGGAAAAGATTAAAGTGAGAGGCACCAAACTCCTCCAGTAACTGACAAAGCATCCTGAAGTGATGTGCCAATTACTTTATACGGTCCTCCCGTGGATTCATTTGTCTGAATGCATGTATTTATGTCTGTAATAAGTAAGGGGATGTTTGAATAAAATACTTTTCTAAAAATAAAGTTGGCTAAAATGGATGATTTTTTTCTTCCTCTTTTTACTCTTCCGGAAAGACGGAAACGAGCGAACGAACGGATCTGCTTGAATGGCGTTGGCGTGGCAGGCCACTGCCAGAGTCCTTTCTTCCAGAGCCATCTGTGGGCATGGGGACAGCCCACTTCTTGGGCGAGGGAGAAGCTGCAGTAGGGACACCTGTGCCAGGCAGCATGGGGCCTCTGGAGGAAGGTTTGGGGGCCGAGTGAGGCGGGAAGGTGAGAGCCCTTGCCAGCTCTGCACTGCCTGCCGCGCCCCTAGCTGAGTCACAGGCATCTTCAAGTTTAGCATACAGACCGCTTACGTGGTGCGCCGGGACTCGATGCCCCTCGGCTGTACTTGCTCCCGTGGGTATCGATCGGGCTGGCTGACATGGTTCAGCCCAGGCTACATTTTCTAGGATGCACCTCAGGCCACCAAGTGCAAAGTCGGTTGTTCAAACCTACCAGGCGTCACTCCCAGGGAGAGAGATGTACAATCTCAGTGACCCTACACGACATGGGTTTGTAGGTAGGGAATTTCTCTCAACGAAGAAAACCAACATGGTACGCTGGAGACATGCCTCAGAGCCAGCAGAGGTGGGCTCACGTTTGGCTCTGCTCTTATCTGACACGACGTCTCTCTCTCTCTGACGGGGAGGGCAGCGAGCACTGTGAGGGCTGCCCTCGCACCACGCATGCGTTGCTCTACTGTGCCCGTCACGCGCAGCCACTCCTTTCGTTTTTCAGGAGGAACCGTCACAGCAGTTGAAGAGAAGCCAGAGAGATGGGAAGCAGACTGATGCACCATCAGGCTGTGTCTCCCCACTCGTACATTGCTCCCACTGTGGTGACCCTCCCCTGCCGAGCCAGTGCCACTTCATGGCTCAAGAACGTCCCGTTTCAGGTCTTGATCACACACAGAACTGAAACAGATAGATGTCTGGCTTCAAACCACAGAGAACACCTGAAAGGGGCAAACATCGAACTGTACTGTTGCTTACGCAAAGCCTCGTTCTCAGGAGCAGTGCCTGAGGGCTTGGCCAAGGCACCAAGGGCTCTGCCGTCAGCAGCTCCCCGAGAGTCCTCGGGGGCTTTCTGGTCAGAGGTCAAAGGCCCAGGCTGTCTTTTCTAGTGACGGCACCCCCACGGCAAAGGAAGCAGTCCCAGGAGAGAGCCCTCGGTCTGGTCTGTGTTGGGTGCTTTACCCACAATACCAGTGGCTGCCACCTTTGCGGAGGTGCCCTGGGGGTGTAGCGCAGCCTGGCAGTTCAAGACCACCAGCCACTTCTCGGAAGAAAGATGAGGCTTCCTACTCCCACAAAGAGTTACAGTCTTGGAAACTCAGAGGCAGCTCTACCCTGTCCTCTAGAGTCCTCGCTAGGAGTTGACGTGGACGCATAAGCACGACGCCCTGGCAGTGAGTGCTGAGGTTTGCCCACTCCCTCCGTGGCAGCCACTGCTATTGTGGGTGAAGCAGCCACTAGAGACCGGCCAGCAGGAGAGCACCCCAGCACTCTCCTCCCCTGGCAGCCCTTCCTCGGAAGGGGGAGCCCCGGGCCTGGAAAACATGGTGCTCGGGCCTCTGGGCTCTGTAACCAGAAAGGCCCCGAGGGCTCTCCTGGGGGGGTCCCTGTGTGCAGTGTCTCCAGTGCCCAGTGAGCTCTCCCAGTAGTGTCGCCCCACCTAGGGACACAGGATCTGATGTCCTGAGAGGAAGGACATGGCAGAAGCTGCAGCTGATGTCGACGTGCATATCGGCCTGCCTCCGCCACCACCAGGCTGTCCTCTCTTTGGGGGTGAGTGCTCACAGGGGAGGCAAACGCCTCTTCCGGGCATGGCGGGTCCTCTCAAGGTCAACACCTGCTAGGACAGCGTCTTGCTTTAGCCCCTCCGCCCCTCTGGCTGAAGTTCCTGGATTAGAATCCAGGGCAGGGGGTTGGAGACGTCTCAGTAGAACTTCCTGCTTCCCATTTGAAGCTCTTAGAGATTTGGTTAAGCTGTTTCAGACTCGTGAGATGGACCACAGTAGATTTGAGTAGGAGGCTGTCTCTGGGAAATGGCCCATGGAGCACTTTTCTAAAAATAGCAGCCTCCCTCCCACCCACAGTACCGTGTACACAGTGATTTAAATTAACCTCCCAGAAAACATTAGTGGGCTAAGCTAATTTCCTCTGAGTTATAACACTCCCTATAAATGGAACACGTTTCATTGTTACTAGTTCTTTGGACATGCCGAAAAATACTGAATGGCCAGGTTCTTCAAGCATATAGCTTAATAGCATTAAAAACACTCCACAAAGTT
This sequence comes from Tenrec ecaudatus, assembly GCF_050624435.1. NCBI lineage: Eukaryota > Metazoa > Chordata > Mammalia > Afrosoricida > Tenrecidae > Tenrec > Tenrec ecaudatus. The sequence continues at coordinate 184,930,720 of NC_134531.1, read as the reverse complement.
GTAATGAACAGGTAACACAATCCAAGCTCCTCCTCCGGATCCCGAAGGTAAGCTGCACCGGGAGTGGTGACCCACAGGCACACACAGCCTTAGCGTGGGCCGGGAGCCGGCCAGCTCCTGAGGCTCTACCCCATCCTTGGCTCTGGTTGAGTACTGTAGTTATAGACAGCTGCCTGTAATGTAAATCAGGAGAATGGAAAATAGGAATGTGACCAGAATAATCTGCCTTGTACAAAAAGCAGTGGAAAGGAGGGCCAGAGAGGGAGGCTTTGGTTTAAGATGCAGGAAGGGCAAATGGAAAGGACAGATCAAAGAGATGAGAGTCGGAAAGCAAAGCCTTCCCGTGCTGAGGCTGAGAGTGGGGACCACAGAAAGGATGGCCAGGCCTGTGCTGAGGAGGGTGTGCAGTGCAGAATGGAAAACCCACTGCTGCGGAGTGCAATCTGAATCACAGCGGTCCCAAGGGACAGGGTCAGACTGCTCCTGTTTCCGAGACTGTTAATCGTTTACAGGAGTAGAAAGCCTCATCTTTCGCTCTCAGAGCGGCTGGTGGTTTTGAATTGCTGACCTTCTGATTAGCAGCAGCCCAACACATCACCCCTTATGCCCCCAGGGCTCCTCTCACTGCCCCATGTTGCTGTTGTTCGCTGCCATCATGTCACTTCCAACCTACAGTGATCCTACGCATCACAGGACAACAAACTGACAGCCAAGTGGGGGTGGAACTTCCCCCTGGGGTTTCCACAGCTGTCAATCTCCACAGACGCAGAACCCGACCACCGCCTTGCTCTTGGAGAGCTGCTGTTGAGTTTGAAAAGCTAGCCTTTGGGTGAGCAGCCAACTTTACCATCGTGTCAACCAAACAGAAACAAAGGCAAGCTCACTGCCAGCGAGTTGACCTTCCAGGACAGGGTAGCCGTGCCCGTGTTACTTTCCAGGATGGCAGCTCTTTACTGGGGTGGGAACACCGATCCTTCTCCCCTGGAGCGGCTGGCGGGTTCGAACGGCTTACCTTACGGATCACAGGCCAACGCATAATCGCTACACCACTAGGCTCCTTGCTGTAGAATGGGGTGCTTTAAATGGTGAGTGGCGGAGCTTCTTCCCAAGTCCCAGGAGTCCTTTGGTACATGTACATGGTTCCCCAGAAGGCCAGTCGGAGGCGGGAGGAGAGGGAGGCTGCCTTAACAGCATCTCAAACAAGAACCAAGTCCAACCCAACCAGTACAACAGGATTTCAAAATGCAGCAACACCTCATCCCCATCTCGATGGCGCTTTCCCCAGGTGGGAGGCTGGGAGGCTGGGAGGCAGGAACAGCACCCCATTCCCAGCGTGTGTGGAAGTGAGAGCACTGTCGCTGAGGCCACGTGCCCAGCAGATACTGAAATGTGATCCTGCTCAAATTAGATACTAGTCATCCGTAGGGAAAGGGAATCAATTGTCTTGTCGTCTGCTGTCTACCTACGTGATATCAGCAATATTAGCATGGTGTTATAGAGGGCATCGCAAACAGAGAGACATGCATTTAGTTGTATTTGTCTGTCTCCACGAACTAACCATTATCTAAGGGACATCACACTTCTTAACATCTGTACGCATTTAGCACATTCCTGAATACTTCATGTGTCACGGCAGCCTTATAATAGATGCGAGTACGTGGTACGTTAAATAGAAAAATAAAATAGAATGAAAGTTTGTCTCTTTCTAAAGAAACAAGATTGAAATCAGGCTCCCCAGGAAAATGCGCTGGGTGTTCTGACCACTTGTATTTTGTTCCAGAGAAGGCACTGTGGGACAGATCAACCCGGCTGGCTCTGGTCAGCTACCAGCACCCTCCTCTCCCAGAACCCCCCCCCCCTCCCAGAGAAAAAGTTAAGGGATGCCTTCTCTCCATGGGATAAACTGCCTAGAATCTCAACAAACTGCTGTCCATTGTGAAACCCAAGGAAAAAAAGACAACCTGGTTTTGCTGTTGTTTCCATTTCCTCCAGTACCAACCGAACCCTTAGTTCTCAAAGCATTTTAATCAGAGCTTATGGGATGAGGGAAGGGGGGAAGGGGGTTACCAGCTCGTTCTCCTGGCTGAAAAGAAGATGAAGTTAGAATGAAACTTCAGGACTAATTAATTGAGAGTACTGCGTGCAATGTGTCTGCTTTGAGTGGAACAGCACATATCACCAATGAAGCCAGTTTTGTTTTCCATGGGTGAAATAAATTATAATAAATAATTCATTTCAATGGCAGAGATGTACTGGAGAGTAACAGCAACAAAATTGACTATGCTACACAGTAAGACTCATTCTTGAATCTTCATTATCCATTTGAAACTTTTTATGAGTAGTAAATCATATTTCAAGTGGCTGCAGATCTCATAAAGCAGCTGGCTGCATCAAAATAAAACCAGAAAACCTGGGGCCGGGGAGGCTGCAGGGTTTGCCACTCAGCACTATTTGGAAAATTCCTTCTCCCTCCTCTCTTGCCAACATTTAACATGACACGTTGCACTTCCATGTAAAAGTTGAGCATCGCTTGTCAAAAGCACCATCTTGACTTCCTCTGGGTGGGAATGTTCAGAAGAGGGAGGGTGGCCTGTCATCCCCTCTGCCTGAAGACCCGCTTTTGACTCCAAAGCCACTCCCTCTTTATTTGCATCCCAGTGACAAGGTACAACAGCGGGAAAGAGCCGGAGAGTCAGGCTCTGGGACAGAGCATAACAGGCTGTGTGGCTGTGTGCTCGCAGGTGGATTGTGATTCAGAGCCACTCTGGAGGACAGAGGTGGGGCTGTCCAACAGGGCTTCTTAGGAAGTATATTCTCCTAGTATTTAAAATGTGACATTTTTGATAGAAACAAAACCACACTAATCTAACCGTTTCTACATGTACATGCCAGTGACCCTGACTACATTCCTCATGTTCAGCTGCGCTCTCGGCGCACCTTTGCCAAGTGCTCTTCCCCACAATCAGGACTGCATGGCCCTGAGCCTCCTGTCTGACCTTTTGAGTTGCTGTTGTCAAACCTGATCCCATGAAGACGGTCTTCAAAAGAGCCCGATGTCCTGATAGTGGGACAAGAGGAAATCTAAAGGAAATGAGGAAAGAACTAGGAGACAGAAGGCATTCACAGAGATCTAAATACAGGCATGTACATTTATATATGATGATGGGGAAAAAGATCTATGCGCACATATTTATAGGTTGAGTATTAAGGTAGAGGATGGACATTGGGCCTCTACTCAAGTCCTCCCTCAACACAAGAACACTTTGTTCTAATAACCTGGCATTCTGAGATGCTCACCTTCCTGACATGATTGCTGAAGACAAATGGCCTATGGGACACGGGCCATTCTGCTCCCTCCTACAGGGTCACTAGGACTCTGAATCAGCTTGGTAGTAATATGTATGTATGTGGGTGTGTTTACATATGCATGACTTGCGTTACATAGTCAATGACTGGTGCTGAAACTTCCCTCTAAGTCCAACCCTCATTGTTTTCATATACAGTGTCACTTAAGTTTGCAATCTGGACAAGTCAACAAACGATGTACTGTAGGCTATAAAAACTTTCCTACACATGCATTTTTCCTTTTCTCAATAGTATTTTAAACTACTTACCATTGGCTAAATGAATGATATTATTAGAATTGCCAAATGTCCGTGGGGCACTATTGCTATATTATTTCCCTGGAAGATGATCACACACACATACATGTCATTGGAGGTTATACATATTATCTCTCAAGAAGTGAATACTGTGTGTCTATGTGTGGGTTTAGCATGGAAATGGGCAGTAAATGGAGGGTAGCCGACTCAGGGTTTTCAGGACACAATGACAGGAGAGCTGTGCGGTCTGGAAGGGGAAGTGGTGCGCGGTCTGGAGGGCGGTGACGGTGCGCAGGGGACTGGAGCTGGAGGAGTGTTCAGAAACCACCACAAGAGCGCAGGGGAGCGATGAGGACTGAAACAAGGTGGTGGTCACAGAGATGGAGAGAAATGGCCAGAACCCTTGACCGTGTATGTGCACCGCCCCCCACGATCCCCATTTTCTTCCCAGTCAATAGAATCTTCCCAGGCAATACCATCTGCTACTGAAGCTACAGATACAGGCAGAGCCTTAGTGCCGTGGCCTCAAGTTCAAGGCAGGCCATCGGGGGACAGGAGTGCTCACCACTACCATGTGCAGTGTAGCCTGCTGTCCCAAAGGCCAGCAATACAAACTCTGGAAAGGAGGAGGGGCCACGAACCCTGCCCACATGGCAGCGATAATGGAAGCACATGTTTACATAAATTATTCAGCTGATAAAGGAAACCCCAAGACCGTTCCGAATCAGTGCAGGGAGTGGGGAGGCGGCATGCTCTTTCACTAAGCAGGCACAACATTCCCAACGAATATCATGTTTCACAACAGAACATAAGGCACAGTAGCACGGGGGCATTCGTGCCGTCCTCAAAGCATAGTGCAAAATGAGATTGCATTTCATCATAAATATACCATCCCTACCGTAAGAGGTTCAAGGGCGCGTGGCCATGGCTTCCCTGAAGGCCTGCAGTCACGAGGACGGTGGGGATTATTTGACTGCACTGATCATGCCCAGAGATGTTCGTTCGGGTGGGTGTCTGGGTGTAAGAGCCACGGGCGGGCCCCTCGGAAGTCCTTCCCATTAGAGGCTAGTTTACATTTCCACAGCAGCGGCTGGCAGGCCGCCTTTCTGATCGGAAGGTTGTCAGTTGCATCGTTTGTACAGCTGCCCGAAGGGCTCAGAGTGCTGGCCAGAGGGTAGAGCGGCTACTCAAGGGTGTCACTGAGATTGGGAAACTCTTCCCCGAGTGACCATGCAAGGGGGCTGGAGGACGAGAGCCGCTCAGCGCTCTGGGAAGGGGCTTTCTGGGTGCATCCAAACATCTACCATCTCGTTGGCATGTGTCTCTGTGTCAGACCATGGGGGTCAAGATGGAAAAGTCACAGTTCCAGCCTTGGAGGGTTCAGTCCAGTAGGGACTGCGTGTGAACAGTGACACTGCAGTATAGGAAGTGCCCCAACGAGAAGTCAGCACAGGAGCTGGAGATCAGACGGCTCTGATGCACTCTGCCCAGCCTGAAGTGAGGGACGGGCAGGGCAGGCTTCCTTAGGAAGCGGACGTTGAATTTGTTGTAACGGAGAACCAAAGGTTGCCAGGGAGGTAGCGGACGGAAGGACCAGGAGCTGCTGAGGCTAGGGGACATGTCTGGGAGCAACAAGGAGCTCTGAGTGGGGGCAGTGGTGGTGACTGATGAGGGTGACCCGGATCTTGGGAGGGGCCTATTAGTGCCTGTTAGGGAATATGGACTTTCTCCTGGAGGAAATGGGTGCCACCCCAGCCGATGAACCTTTCTGCTAGCGACGTGGACGACTGTTGGTATAATCATTCTCCGCAGGGTGAGGGATCTGGGCCATCTACTTCTCCCTTGCTGGTGTGGGAGGGCTAGGAGGCCACCTGCCCCCCCACCCCCCCCACACAAAAGGGTGCTGCTTAGCTCCTGTGCCTCAGTCAGGGGAGGTCCTGGCTCCTGCCTTGTTGGCCCCATTGCCAGGACACTGAGAAATGGCCCTGCCATTATATCCGTTGGCCCACAGCACATAGCTTAATAGTGTCCCCTGTCAGGAATGGTTCCCTCTGTCAGGAAGCTTTTTATTGATGTTCAACCTTCATTTTCCCTTTCTTAATATTATCCCATTATGCCAATACTCTATTGTGCCATGCTAAGTAATTCCCTTTCCTCCTTGGCATTTACATCTTCCAAGTATTTATAGACTTATCAAGTGCCCCATTTAGTTGTCACTTAGCAAGCTATATGTATTTAGCTTCTTTAATCTGGCCCCATAAGCCAGCCCTTCCATTCTCCTAAATCACTTGAGCTACTTTCCTCCAGGTTTCTGTCAATTTGTTTCTAGCCTCTCCGTAATGCAGGGGGCTCGGGAAAAGGATGGCGTGGGGAAGGGCCTGCTCCCTGACTACCTGGGATGAGGTTACACAGTACTTGCCCAAAGCCTTGGAACTTCAGCCCTTGGAGGGTCAGCGGCAGAGTGGCCCAGGCCTCTGGAGGGGCTCGGGGTTCCTGTCCACTGTGGCATTTCTTCCATGCACTCAACAGAGTACTGAGCTCCTACTGTGTGCCAGGTGCTGTTGACAGACAACTCCGTAAAAAGTGGTCCCTGTGGCCTGAAGGAGCGCACACAGCCTAAGTATTTATTAATCTCTTACTGCCCACTCATCGAGTTGTTTTCTTGCAATCTTAAGGTCACAGAGAAATCATTCCTGAATGCACTTATCTCTAATTGACGCTTTTAGTTCCCTGAGCGGAAGATTTCTGTCCCGTCTTGAATGAGATGCCACATTAAGCCTGGGCATTAACACAGAGCTCTTCTTGGGGTTGTCTTTCTCGGCGGGCTGCTTGGGGCCTAAGAGATTTCTCTTCAGGCCTTGCACTTTCCATTGCTGGGCTTCTTGGCAGTTTCTGAGGTTCCCATTTGTTCACATTACCTCAACTTAGTATGCGCTTCCCCCACCCCTTCTTACGAGTGGTTCCAGGTTGTGGGATGGATTGAGGGAGTGACGGACTGGGAGACAATTTAAGACAATAAGGCCTAGCACAAGCCTTGGGAAGCCTGGGCATGAGACGACCAGAGGGAGTGGGTTCAAGAGCATGACCCGGGAGCCAGCTCAGGAACGCTGGAAGGTTCCTCTAGCTGAGATGTTGTTCTCTCCAGAGGGCAGAACCGGTCCAACGTCACGCAGTTAGGAAGTAGGATGACTAGTACTCAAAGGCGGATGGCGAGACTGTGACGTCCATGTGTTCCCACTGGTTTTTCTGACTGCTGTACAGTGGTTGAGTTCTCCGCAAATAACAGACAATGTGCAATTCAACAACTTACACAGGACAATAGAATTTCTGGTCCCGGGCTTCCTTCTCCGAAGGCAGATACTCGTAAAACCAGTTGCTGTTAAGTAAGTTAAGTATTAAGGTAGCAAACCTTTCTGGTCCATGGTGAGATCATGGTGAGTCTGCGCTGCACATGGCTCTCAGGGGCTGATTTTTGGAATGTGGATCACCAGGCCTTCCTCAGTTAGTGGTAGACTGCATTTGTACTGCCCAGAGGCTCCCAGAATAACAAAAGGCACAGAGCGTAGCAAGAGGTCCTCTGGGCTGCAGAACCTACAAGGGGGCACCAACTCAGGAGAGAAACACGGCTCCGTAAGGAGTGTGCACCCTGCACTCCAGCAGGAACTCTCCCTGAAGATCCCACACAAGCGTCCACCCTTAAGGTGTCTTACACGCTTCTGGTCATCTCAGTGCTGCCTCTGGTTACACTCACCAAGAGCTGCAACGGAAATGTGTACATACATTCCTGAGGTGAGGGCCAGGTACCAGATCCAATTCAGGGCTACATATGCAGCCAACTAAAAAGGAGGGGGAAAGAAAGAAGGGAAGACAAAAACGAAAACGACATGGGCAGCAGGGGAACAGGGCACTAACCCTCCCAAGGGGAGGGTGTTGTTTACATCTCCACAGGAGAGGGAGAGAGGGACCAGACTTCTACCTGGTGCACCAAGATATGAATGCAACGCACCGGCACAAAGCAGGGAAAGAACAAAGAGGTCTGCGGGGCCGGTCCAACTATGTGGGCACCCCTCCTCCTCCCAGAAGAATGCACTTCAGAGGACAGCACTGAAGCTACAGCTCAGGGAGAGGGGCATGTCTGATCAGAGCACCCAGGAGCAAACAAAGAGGGAAGGAGAGAGAGTGGAGCACAACCTGGCCCACCAAGCCCTGAGGACAACATTCCTGCTCAGAACAGCCAATGCAGAGAGGACCATAGGGCCGGCCCACCAGGAGACACAATGTCCCTCACTGACCCATAGTGCTAGGAGGGGCACCACTGGAAGCACAGCCCAGGCATTGCGCCTGATCTGACCCCACTACACCAGGGGCGAAAACACTAAGGGCGTGCAACAGAGCAGCAAGGGGGTAAAACAATGAAGTCCCCAGGGAACACCAAAAGTGGACTTTGTGGCACCCCATCACACTCCTAAAGCCTAACAAACAGACTTGGAACTATTTATAGGCTTTTCTTTATTTGTCATTGGGTTTTTGTTGTTGTTGTTTTGTTTTCTTTTACTCTGTCTTGTTTTTGTGCTTATTATTGGCTCTGCATGTCTATCTAGATAAGATAGATGGGATAAACAACCTGGAGGAGAAAACAACGGGACCGGGACGGACAGTTCAGGGGGTGGGGACATGGGAGTGGGGGAAGCGGGGGAAAGGAAGTGGGTGTTAACAATCCCAGGGATAAGGGAACAACAAATGATCTAAAATTGATGGTGAGGAGGGTGTAGGATGCCTGGTAGGGAATGATCAAGGGCAATGCAACCGAGAGGAATTACTGAAACCTGAATGAAGGCTGAGCATGACAGTGGGACAAGAGAAAAGGAAATAAAGGAAAGAGCTAGGAGGCAAAGTACATTTATAGAGGTCTAAATACAGGCATGTACGTATTTATATATGATGTTGGGGAAATAGATCTATGTACATATATTTATAGGTGAAGTATTAAGGTAGCAGATAGATGTTCGGCCTCAACTCAAGCCCTCCCTCAATGCAAGAACACTTTGCTCTAATAACCTGGCATTGTGTGATGCTCACCTTTCCAACATGATTGCTGAAGACAAAGTGGGTGCATAAGCAAATGTGGTGAAGAAAGCTGATGGTGCCCGGCTATCAAAAGATATAATATCTAGCATCTTAAAGGCTTGAAGATAAACAAGTGGCCATCCAGCTGAGAAGCAACAAAGCCCACATGGAAGAAGCACACCAGCCTGCGTGATCATGAGGTGTCGACTCGATCAGGTACCAGACATCAAAGACTCAGAAAAAAAAACCTTATCAATGTGAATGAGGGGGAGAGTGGAGTGGAGACCCAAAGCCCATCTATAGACAATTTGAATCCCTTTACAGAAGGGTCAAAAGGAAGAGATGAGTCAGTCAAGGTGCAGCATAGCACCGATGAAATACACAACTTTCCTGCAGTTCTTTAATGCTTCCTCACTCCCACTATCATGACCCCAATTCTACCTTACAAATCCAGCTAGGCCAGAGCATGTACACTGGTACAGATCAGAGCTGGAAGCACAGGGAATCCAGGACAGATAAACCCCTCAGGACCAATAATGAGAGTAGTAACTCCAGGAGGGCATGAGGAAGGTGGGGGGGAGAGAGGGGGAACTGATCAGAATGATCTACCTATAACCTCCTCCCAGGGAGATGGACAACAGAAAAGTGGGTGAAGGGAGACAGTGGTTGGTGTAATACATGAAAAAAAAGATAAATTATCAAGAGTTCATTCAGGAGGGAGGGTGGGGAAGGGGGAAAAATGAGCTGAGACCAAGGGCTCAAGTAGAAAGAAAATGCTTTGAGAATGATGATGACAACATTTGTACAAATGTGCTTGAGACAATGGATGTGCTTATGGATTGTGATAAGAGCTGTAAGAGCTCCCAATAAAATGATTTAGAAAACAAACAAAAACGATCTGAGTGGGATTCCCATCTCCAGCACTCAGAGCCAGAGAGAACTTCACATAGCTTACACTTCAAGTACATATATAGAAAAGCCACATGACCATTAAGCCAACTCTCACTTTACACTGTGCATTTCTCTCAGGAAATACAAAGAGCCCAGTGGTGTGGTCAAGTGTTGGGCTGCTAACTGCAAGGTCAGCAGTTCAAAACCACTAGCCGCTCTGTGGGAAAGAGACAGTCATTCTACTCCCCTAAAGAGTTACAGTCTCGGAAAGTCAACAGAGGCGGTTGACTTCAACCAAAGGGCAGAAAGATCCGGTTGTCACTTATTCTGCCGTCTCCTGTGGGTGGGGGTGAAGGGATTAAGAACCGCCAGGACAGAAGGGCTGCTTAAGGCTCGATAAGTCTTGGTATGGTGTCAACTGTGAGATCTGCAGCCAAGAAAGTCTTGGTTATAATTAAAACACACACACACACACACACACACACACACACCAAGGAACCATAAGTACACACACACACACACACACACACACACACACACACACACCAAGGAACCATAAGTACTGCTGTGGAGTCCGTTCTGACACAGGAACCGTAAAGGACAAAGGAGAACTGCCCCCCGGGGTTTCCAAGGCTGTGATCTTAGTTATGGGGAGAGGAAACTATTGATGCATTTATATTCCAGAGTGAACCCCCCCTATCAGCCCAATCCATTCTGATTGCTTTGAGAACTCAGAGAGGCCGCAGGAAGAAGAAAGAAGTAGGAAGAGTTATGAGGTTTCTTTTCACTCGTGCCAGTGCAGGGAGATGTCTAGCTGGTACAGAAGGACTGGGTGAAAGGAGGCCAAGGTTGGGCCAAGCATCAAAATGAAGGCACACGGGCCCCACACGGGCCACTGAGGGTTCGAGCCGGAGAACAGGGAAGCGCTGGGGTCTACAGACAACCCTCCTGGAAACTTGAGTCAGTGTGGCTCCTCAAAATCAACTACTCTTGTGAAAGGACATCTTGGGTTTGGGAGTGCCTAGGGAAACTTTTCACAGTGAAAGGTATGCCTGCGCAAGGACATAAAGAAAGAGCTTTCTGGTACCGCTCAGGACACCACCGAGGTTCCCCTGCTCTGGGTAGACTGAGTCCATGCCCACAGGCTCCTGTGGTCTCCCCACTTCCCTAAGTCTTGAGGACAGCAACCAGCTCAGACACAACAAAGGCCCAACCCAATAGGGTGACCTGGGGACCTGAGTGAGTACAGCCAGGCTTCGGGGGCCAGCAGCCAGCACCTGTCTAGGAGTCTCCCTGGGCTGCTCGCTCCCTGATCTCAGAAACTCTCAGCTAGGGCACCGGCTTGGGTGCCTGCCTCTCAGAGAATGGCTTTCCCATAGCGTTTGAGTTTCAAGTCGCCTGTCCAGGAGAGGACTGGAAATTAATGAACAAGTTGCAAGCCAGATTTCTAAATCATGGGAGAGAGACTACGAGGCAGCAGGTGTCAGTAGATACCTAAGACCCGCCCTATTCAATCATTCTCACAAAAGGAGGCCCTAGGCTCCATCCAGGTTCATGAGCGAAGGGCCTGAGCACAGGGCGGCGGGTTGTACGTGTGTCTCGCACTTCACACGTCTCACTTCCCCTCCAATCTGGTTGACGGGTCCCCGAGCAGAACTGTGAACTGGTGGAGAACAGTCTTCCACTTACTAACTGTATGATGTCAGGTGCATTGCTGACGGGAATCACAGTATTTTGATGATAAAATGGAGATAAAGATATTGATCTCACTGAGTACCGTGTGTTTGTAAAGCACTTAGACCAGAGCCTAGCACAGCACTGTTTCTATTTATTGTTCATCGTAGTCATTTATCACCCCAATCCTGAGTGTGAGGTTTCCTTTCCACAGCGACCTCTTCTTGTTATGCGTCGGTTCTGACCCACAGCAAGCCTGCACTCAACAGAAAACAAGACTGCCCAGTCCTGCTGCAGCCTCACAGCGGTGCTACGTTTGGGCCACTGTGCCACGCCAGCGCCTTGCGAGCCTTCCTCTTTCGCTGCCCTTCCACTTCACCAAGCATGACTGTCCTTCTCCCAGTACTGGTCTCTCCTGTACAACAGCCAGACAAACCGACAGCTGTGTGTGTGTGTGGTGACCTCTTAGGGGCCAGCAATCCTAGAGGAGTCCTGGAGGAAACACTTAGCTCCCTGAGAAGAAGTGTGAAGGCTCTCACCCTTGGAGTGGTCAGAGAAGGCAATGCTTTCCCCCTGGATCCTTTCTGCTCAAGGTACCCAGCCGCTCTAGGATGCTCTCTGGGGATTTTTGGGCTGAGGACAGGACGATGAACTCAGGAGTCACCTTTGAGTGTCACAGAAGCCCTGGGCACAATAGAAAGGCTGGACTGTGTCCAAGAGTACCAGTGACACTCCTGACACAAACAACTCTTTTTAAGATGATGGAACTACTGAATTGTATGATAGGTGAATTACATGCCAATAAAATTGTTAAAAAGACCCCAAACCCAAACTCCGTTAACTCTTCAAGCATCAATTTGTGAGAGCTAGGTAACGCTGCCACTGCGCTGAGTGGGCATAACACAACGCAGCTACCATCTGCAGCGCGGTCCGTTTTCTGAGACTTCTGTACAAAGTCAACCAACCAACAGATCCACGAACCCCAGCCAAAGAGCAAACACGGGCCCCGTGGGGAGTCGGCAGACCATGTAAGTTGTTAAACAACTTCTCAGTAGTTAAAGGGTTAGAAATGGTCAACACAGAAGCATTAAAGGAGGGTAAGTTCAGTGAATTTTTTGGGTCTCAATCGACAATGGTAGCTCGTACTGCCAATCCCGATTCAGGGAGACGCTGGAAAGCACGTTAGGTTGCCATCGGCCGCACTGGGCGAGGCTGCTGTAAAGCATGCCTAATTGTTCCCGGGCCACACCTGGGTAAAGCCCCGTGCTCTTCTGCCCACGAGATGCTCTGCTTCCCAGGAGTGTGCAGGAAAAGACATGGCCATTGCTATTTTTTTTCCAACCACCTCCTTGCTATTCTGAGAACATTTGCTGTGCTAAACTGTGGATGAAAGACTGGTGACAGATTGCAGTCACTTTAATTCATAAGGAAAACACTGGGAGCCCCAGGGAAACGCCAAATTAACCCTCTGGCACCCAATGACTTTGTGCTACGTTGGACACTACCATGGATTTTTCGTTTAAGGACAAAGGCTAAGGGGCGCGTGCCTACTAATTCCATATCCTTCACGAAGAACTAGCTCTTTTTCTCTCCTCCCAGCTCCGTGGAAAACATTCTAATTTCCCTATTCTATAAACATACAAATATGATTGTAAAATGACATCATTCTGTTTTCATTTAATTACCCCTGAAATGCTTTCTATTTAATATTCATTACTCAAAAGCTAATTTAAAAGAGAAAGAGATGCGACTTATTCAAAAAGATGTACTGTCATTCACAGCAATAGTTATCTAATATACAGAAGTTAATAAAGCAGATTAATCTACAAGTCCCTTTAAGCCATTCTTGAGTTTGGAACAACTGCCTCTTTGACCTTTCACCTTCATGCTGTGCACCAGTAGCAGGTGCCAGCTGTACAGAAATTATGGCTGCCGCGTTCGGACGCAAAATCTTTTCTTACTTTGCTTCTGACCAGCAGCTGACCCTGTAGGAGTGATTGTCTCTGGTGCCGGCCTAAAGGCTCCATAAAGCAGAAGCAGCAGATCAACAAAAGGCTGCATATAGCAGCTGCCTTGCCTAAGGGTACTTGTCCTAGACCGACACCTCCACTCCTTCGTTGCGTCCCAAATTACCCCTGGTTTGTTTTCATACATGCATTTTACCCTGCTTTGTGTGTGTGTGCATGCGTGCAAGGAGGGGGTGGGTGGGAGATGGCCCCTTGCATCCAGCCGCAAAAAAGCCCCCCAACTCGCCTCTCCCTCAAACTTGACTTTTGCGTATTCTGTGTCAAACTGTGCCATTATGATGCTAATCTAGGCCTGATTTAGCAACTTTAATAAGAGGCTAAACCCTCATGTAATTAGATAATAAAATTTTATTATGCATTTTAATATTAAAACTCTTAAAATCAAACTCTTCAAATCATGCACTGGTACAAAACTAAGGTACTTAAATATCACAGGCCCAGAAAATGGGTGTCTGAAGAAGCACACTGCGACTCATTTTTCATTTTCAGAAATGTAAACATGGAATTCCTGTGTGGTGGCGGCGAGGGCTCCGGCACTCTTAATTACGTGCAGGAGAGAATGAATCTGCTCGGGAAGACGGCGCTGCACCATTCCGGCAACAGCATGAGATGGCTCTGACAGTGATTTCTTGGATACAAATTACACAAGTAGAAAACCAATCCCCATAATGATTAAATGCAGTTATGTACATAAGAGAATACCAGTGCAAATGGTAACACATTTAAATGGTTTTCCTTCATTAAAAAAATTATATATGATATTAAACCATCAATCAATGCTGAGGCACAGGAGTTTAAATGTATTGTCACTGGTTGAAATAAATGACTTGGAGACTGGATTCTGGCTCACTCAATATGGTGTCTTTGCTGTTGCTTAGTCACCCAACTCTCTGCTGGTTTGGGCTACATCTGGTGGCTTTGCAGCCTTTCAATTAAGACGGCGAGCTGTGCTATCCCTGGATTACATCCGTACACTGTGCCGAGAGGTAGGAGAACACGTGTACTAGGGAGATGAACAAAACACCACGCTTCACTGGGCCGCCCGCGTGAGCCCCTGGGACAGCACTGGGGTACCCTTCCCTCCTCACACACGTTCAGGTGATTTCTGGTGAGATGTCAGCCGGGCGACTGTACAGGGTGCGAGGAGACAATCCTATCTTGCATTGGCGTTTGGTTTATTGTGGAGGTGTCTAGGTCCATTCTAGACTGATACCCAAGGTCCCTGCCTGGGGACTTTCCTTCTGAAAAGGAAGTCATTATTTGGTGTGCTTTGCAGACAGCACTGCCCTCTGTAAGAACAGCTATTCTTACGGTCAGAACATTACTTTGTTGGCCTGTAAAGCAAGAAGAGATTTCCATTTTAATTGGCTTTTTCCTCTTAAAGTACATTTTTTGGGGGTTACGGTTGAAACAGTTATTCAAGAAGTATGTTTATCATACACGAAAAACAATTCAAAACAGAAAAATGGTAAGCTAATTGAGGATCGGGACTATAATCAACCTTCTAAAGATGGAGGGACACAAATGATTTTAAAACTGTAAACAGTAACTTCTTAAACAGATCTTTAGCGGGGATACAAATATTCTCTCTTCTTAAGTAGTTTTTACTCCCTTCTGGGCTTTTATCACCAGGCTGCTATATGTTTCCCCTTTTTCCCATTGGTAGTCTTTCTGAGTTGATCCCTAGTAATTAAATTGTGTATGTTATATTATAACTTTAAAAAATTTTTTTTAATCCTTTAATTGGGTGCTCTTACACCATTCCATCCATTGTATCAAGCACATTTGTGCATATGCTGCCATCGTTTGCAAACATTTTCTACTTGAGCCCTTGGTATCAGCTCCTCTTTTCCCCCCTCCCTCACACACCCTCCCACCCTCGTGAATCCCTGATCAATTATATATTGTTGTTATTAGTATTTTGTGTCTTACACTGTCTGTTGTTCCCCTTCACCCACATTTCTGTTATTTGTCCCCTTCAATATGTTATTATGCAAAGAGTCAACAGAAAATGTGAGATGGTGGTCCCTTTTAAGTTTCTAGAGAGACTATGACTAGGAAGTTATTGTGTGCACAAGTGAAGTAACCACATGTTTTAAAAACAAGTCAAAAGTAGAGGGGACTAAGAATACTGCCATAGCAGTGCTCAGCCCCACACCTTCCGGAGAGCCACCCCAGGGGTCGGGCGCTGGGAGTCCTTTGCTCTGAAGTGCCAGGAAGTTACCTGATGCAGAGGTGCCAACTGGGAGCCAGGTTTACATGGGGGCTTCATGGATAATCCAAGTACTCTTGAATCCCAGTTTTCCGTACACTTTTTGAAGGCCCCCTCATAGAGTGTTTTTTATTTTACTCTGAACTTTTAATCAGTGACAATATTTTAACATCTGCATTTCTGGCTATCTCATTAATCTCTCTGGCAACACTGTGTTTTACACCTTCTTACAAGGCAGCAGAGAGTCAAGGCTGCCCCCTTCAGTCAGAGACGTGATCTCAACTTCAGGTTCTTCCAAGCCTACCTGATTCTTCATGGTATGCTCCTCACGATACCCTGTGGACTGGTCAGAGAGGGAGAGGGACTGTCGGAGGAGGCTAGGTGTCCGAGGCTCAGTGACCCACGGGAGAGGCCCTTACGAACACTGTTAAGCCAACTCCCCAGGCTCACTACCAGGAGCTTCTTTTAGAAAAGAGCTCTCTCACAACTTGCAAGAGGCGAACAGTGGCGTTCTACAGGGACGAGGGCTGAGGGCAAGCACACACGGTGGGTGTCCTGCTCTTCAGTCTGCAGCTGCCATATTGATTCGGGCCGACAGCAATCAGGTGAAAGTAAGCGGCAAGAGCTACCTCAAAGGAAAGTCACAAAGGAGTATTACGAGGCAGTTAACCTATTTGCCTCTGACCTCGTGCTAATGTGTGTCCCTCATGCTGGCTCGAGGACGAACGAGCAGGGTGCAGAACAAGGGAGCAGCAGCTCTGCCCGCTCTGCCTCCGCCACGGAGCGCCACGGGGCTTTAGCTGCAGCAGCTGGCACAGCAGCCTCCCGCGCCTTGCTCGCGGCCTCCTTGGGTCACTGCCCATCTGTCTCGTCCTGTCGGCAGCACGAAGCTGGGGGATAGGGTGACTCTGCTAAATCACTCTACCCCAAGGATGGCCCCAGTGGGACTTCCTGAAAGCTCACCGTGCCTCACTGGCGGTGCTCAAAACATACATGCATCTTCAGATAGGCAGCCACCAAACAGACGCAAGGGGCAGAAAGCTTTGTAGTTAAGCATGTGAACTCGCGTTACAGACCTGGGATGCAAGGTTAGTGCTTCCACCAACTACGTGACCTTGTGAAAGTTACTTAGTCTTTCTGTGCCCGCTTTTCTTTTTTTCATCTGAAAAATGACGACACTTCAGCTTCCTAAACGGTGGTGATTAAATCCACTCATGCACGCCAAAAAAGCAGCCCTGCTATGCTGGCACAGAGGAATTTGCCAGTATGGTCTTTTTCTATGTTATGTATGCATGTACATACATGTGTATGTATGTGCATCCGTGCACCCACACACAACTATACACGTGAGTCGTGGTGCACTGGGTTAAGCAGAAGAGAGGTGGATTGTCCACTCCTGCAAAAATGGACAGGCTCTGAGACCCACAGAGCGGCTCTAGCAGGGCCTGGAGAATCAGATGACAGCGTTTTCAGAATTCTACCTGTGTGTGTTCTGCAAGGGACCCTGGGCTAGACAGCGCGGTGCTAACCTCAAGGTCAACAGCTCAAGCCCACTAACCACTCTTCCGTAGAAAGATGAAGCGGCCTGCTCCACGTTCTACAGTCACAGAAACGCAACACATGATCACTAGAACCCGGAACTGGCTTGGTGGCAAGAGGTTTTGGGGTTTCTTATTTCTCTCTCTTCTTCTTTTAAAGAGTTGGGATTGACTTGAAGATAGTGGGTTTGATACGAATGGGTGTGTTTGTGTGCATGTGTGCGTGCGTGTTGTGTGAGATACATGCATCCTTCACCGTGAAGAACACCAAGACTGAGGCAGCATGTGCAGAAACCAATTTGTCATGAAGTTCATGCTCCGATGTTCCTTTTGAAGCACCTTCTCCCTTTTAAGTCCATGTCATCCTGGGATGCAGTTGTGAATATTCTCTTAGCCTGTGTTTCCGATATCAACCTATTGTCATAGTTTTGATAATTAAGTTGCAAATCAACTGGACAGAGCTAATGGGTTACAGGGAGGGCATAGTTTCTAAGGATCCCGAGAAATGTCTTTATCATTAGCACCGGCAAATCGGGCTAATTTTTTTTATGAGGATAAGAGATGTGAATAGATTCATCTGCTGAAGCGTTCTGCATGGTGAGCAGCTTGCTGAGGTTCTACCGGCTGAAGTCTCACCATCAGTTAAATATGCGACTGCACTTTCTCCTACTTAGTATTATGGAATGGACTCTTAAGTATGAAAGATGTCTTGTATAGTATGTCAAAATGTTGAGCAATCTCGTTTCAATCTAAACACAGAAATGAAAAAAGAGCAGATGATTTCCCTTTTGCTGTAATTCACTTTGGGACGCATGTCATGAAGAGCACTATACAAAAGCAATTCTCATTGACTGACTGACGGACCGATTGAGGAAAAGGGCGAATGTTCTCTCAGCTTATGTCCCTTCTGAAGCATGATTCTTACAGCTCCTGACAGCTCTTCACAATTTGTAGTTAAATGCCATGTTAGCAAAAAAAATAAAAGCGAGAGAGAGAGAGAATGAGACCAATAATTATTTGAGTTTTGAGTGCAGCTGGCTCGAGCCAAGATGATGAACAGCCGAAGGGTGAGATACGTTCAAACCTAAGTGCTCCAATTCCTATGCTCATTGTATGCCGATTTTGGAAACCATAATTGTTAAAAAAATACCTCATTATAAGTCTGCTGCATAATAGAATCAGTATTACGGACAAACACGGCCTTCTTGTTCTACTTCTGTGGCATGCACTACTCTTTGTAGAGCAAGCCCCTCCCACTGAGACTCCGGGCTGGGCAGCATTCTGCATAGTGCCCTTAGACTCTCTGAAAAGAACTTGGTGTTGCTCTCAAACACACTTCAAGTTCTATGGCATATTCTCCGTAATTTAGCTCAGTTGGGCAAAGCTTTCGCTCTGGAATAGAAATAAAGGGATGCTGGTCTCTGGGTTATAGATGCAAACATTTACTGGGACCCATGACGGAAAACTTTCCCCAGAAATGTTATCTGTGAAATTATGGTAACTGATCAAAGCCTAGTCACTGTTACTATTGGTTTGGTCTTACATTTTTAGCTTAAATTATGGTAACTGATCAAAGCCTAGTCACTGTTACTATTGGTTTGGTCTTACATTTTTAGCTTATCCTCAGAATGACATGAAAAGACCCGGGAGTCTCATCCCAATCTATGTCACTGGGTGTTACTCCACAGCCAAGTCAAAGCAACGCTGCTGAGAATGCTAGCTCTTAACTTGAAATAGATGAAGTTCATTACAATGGGTCTTCAAATGGACCAGATTTTAATGCTTTTAAAGCCAGACTTGTTTGTGAAATATGGACGATGGCTTACCTGGAGACTGTTTTTTTATAAACATCTAAGATGAAACGCCCCATCCAAGTGAGAGGCACTTCAATGTCTTTCCCTGGCCGCTGCACACAAACCCCAAACCCCTTTACACAGGTTACCTCATGGTTGGTTTACTATGGAAACCTGAGGAGATCACTTTTCGCAATTTGGAATCGACACTTTCCTCACGCAATTAGACGTCCAGCAAAATCGGTCCAGGTTGAGAGGGGTGGGGGGTGGGGGACCCGCTCAAACTAGTAAATAATTGCAGTATCATTGCATCAGTTTAGTTTAAAGAGCTGACAAACCCTCTCTAAACTCCAGGCACAATGAGTCATTAGGGTCTAGTTTTTCAGCACTGTTAAGCAATTTGTAACCCATTCCCTTTAATAGGGTTAGGCATTACTTAACCGACACAGATGCCTTGAAAACCGAGACCTCGAGCTATGAGGCAGCACCCTTGCTCATTACCTTCTGTGATAGGCAAATCCTCGATAAAAACAGCCCTTAATGGGCAACCAATGAATAATCAATGGCTTACTTTTCATCTGAGTGTGAAAATGAGAATAATCTAATACAGAGTCCCTCTGGTAAGCGGATGAATCTTGGGTTCTGCTGCTCTTCAGGGCTGATTTATAAGGTCTGGACAAGCTGGTGTAAACAGATGATCAATGGGCCCCATCCCTGCTCATAATAACCCCCAACTGGCCCACTCCCTCTTTTCCAAGTCCATCCCTCCAGGCTATTAGCTCTGTCCAGCTAATTCTTCCCACTACTCCTGCCTGCTGCTTTTACTCCGGCCATCCGTTCAGTCCAGCCGACTCAGAAGTAATTTTATACGCAGCAGAGAGCGGGTGGGATTGATTTTTCACTCAGTGCACAGTTCCCATCTGAATAATTATCAATTTTACTGCCTCATAAAGGGAAGAGTCAAAATTTCAAATCAATTCAAAAGAGCTTTGAAGACGATAGAAACTGTGCATAAGAATAGAGGTCAAAGTTGTCCGTGACCTAAGGAGATGATGTCAGATATCACTATGCCCAAGAGTTGACATCAGAGGCACTCCAGATGATATAACCTAGTGCTAATGCAAATCATATTTATGCTGACTACCAGAGACCAGTCATCAATATTTAAATGCTATCTGAAAGCCTACAATCCAAATAAATAGAACACATCCCACTGTTAATAAAGATATAGCACTACTTAGTCACGTGCTGTAAAGTGAAGGGTTACCAAGTAGTATTAACGCAGGAACGACTTAAACCAACAAAGGCAGGGCAACTCTGAGTGAATAGACAAGCCTGGCCGTCTCTCCGCACAGTCTGCTGGTATTTGGTCTAGGACTACAGTCTCATTGATTTTTCTAAAATTTTCTACCATCTTCAAGTTTCTGCCAAAGTTGATGGGGTACTACTGTGATTATTGCTGAGAGTGCTGGCAGGAGGGACTAGGGGGTGAACTTGTTGCTTGCCATGGTGGGTGGGGGCTGGGTCTGACCCCGGCCATGAGTAGTTCTTGTCTCCAGTGGTCCTTACTCTTCCCCACACAACACTTGAGGGCTATGACTGGCAGCCAGTGCAGGGGGCAGGTAGGGAGGGGGCAGGACAGGTGAGCCCAAATCTTAATAGCGTGCATGTTTGAGCAGGTCTTCCGGGTGAATCCCATATGCTTTCCTCAGCAACTAGTTTTATCCTTGAGAATCAAGAGTGTAAGTGGTAAGGACTTGGGCCTTTCATTCAGACAGACCCTGGTTCATATCCAACTTCATTCTCTTCCAGTTGAATCTCTCAACACCTCAATTTGCTCATCCATAAAATGGGAACGATTATAGATGCTTGTGGGACCAAAATGAGAAACTCTTGTGATAGTCCCCTTCCTCCCATGTCACTCACACCTTCATCCCTATGAACTCACTGCCATCAAGTCCATTCTGACTCAGTGACCCTACAGGGAAGAGTACAACTGCTCCTCAGGGTTTCTGAGACTGTCAATCTTTACAGCGGCAGAAAGCCTCATCTTTTTCCCACTGAGCAGCTGGTGGTTTTGAACTGCTGACCTTGCAGTTAGCAGGCTAACTCCACCAGGGCTCTGTCATCCCTATACAATTATATTATAATTAAATCATCAGTCAGCTGGCCAGTGACTTGTTTTTCTGTCTTACCTGAAAAGATGTTTGTTAAGGGAAAAGGGCATGTCTATTCGTCTTCATGGTTCTTGTACATTGTACACAGTAAGTCCTCAATAAACACAAGTTCCCTTTCTCTTTCTTGACTATACAGCCAACTTGTCATAACATAGTTCCAGGGTCATAGTTACAGCCTATTTCTACCCTTGCTTCACATCATCTAAGTTGCCTCTACCTTCACAGAAAAGAACCGAGTAATGGAAACATGATCACAAATGAGTCAAAAATGACACTGCCGTCTCATTCTATTATTGTCATTTCTCTACATGGTGTGACATTTGCCTACTGGTTGCAGGTGATATAGATGATGGTGAAAATAACTTAAAAGTGTGAGGACATATTCTTCCAAATTTAGTGGAATTAAAATAATATGGTGATGGTATCTTCACAGAAAAACTATATTATCTTAAAAATATTTCCCACATATATACACATTTTTTAATGCAAGCTATTATTATGGTTTGTAGAAATATTTTCCCTGATGTCAACTTTAGCACACTGTGGTGGTGGTTAGGTGCCATCCATCGGTTTCAACCTATAGCGACCCTACACACATCGGAAGGAAACACTGCATGGTCCTGCACCAGCCTCACATCACAGTCACTTAGAAAACATTGCATCAGAAATACATCACAGTTTGGGTTCTTATTAGTTAGATGCACTTGTAAGAACACTATCTAACAGATCAGAATTTTGACGTTTGCTCTGAGAATGGGAAAGGTACCTGTGACGTGACGAATGAAGAGGTTCTAGCACAGAGCAGGAGCCCAGTAATACACCAGAGTATTCACAAAGCCAACTAGGATGGCAGTATCAG
Source organism: Tenrec ecaudatus (assembly GCF_050624435.1). Lineage (NCBI taxonomy): Eukaryota > Metazoa > Chordata > Mammalia > Afrosoricida > Tenrecidae > Tenrec > Tenrec ecaudatus. The sequence continues at coordinate 184,908,880 of NC_134531.1, read as the reverse complement.
AAGCACCAGGAGGGAGATTAGAGGTTGACTGTAGTGCCAGGTTGACCCTCTATTTCTCTGAAAAAGCTGGTCTAGCTTTGTGGAGGTGAGATGAGCCACCTATGGCTTTGGACTTGATCCAGAGACAGTGTACGCCTCTACTTTCAGCAACAGTATTACTTGTGAATAGTTAATCATGGGCCAGGTTGATTTCTGGGAGACCATGGCTCTCTAAGCCGGTGACCCACCACCAGTTACCTGCTGCAGGACATCTGGGTTTTGCTGCATAAAGTGTAAGAGTCTATGACCAGCCTGCGCAGTCTCTCTGCATCGGAGTGGCTTCTTGCCCTCTTTGGCTAGGTGCTTGAAGAGGTGGGTGACGATGTAGTCTAAACTGGTGCAGCAGCTGGAGGAGATCACTGTATCTGCACAAACGACAAATGCGAATGCAAAGGTTTTCACCCTAGAAGGAACATTCTTTGATGGTGAAAAGAAACGACATGAGGGGACCACGTTGACACCACCACCCTCATTCCAGTACGGAGGAGAATCCATCTCCACACTGTCCAAGGCCAAGAGCCATAAGGCAGAAGTCAGACATGCCTCTAGCCTCCGTCCTTCGTTTACCTTATTCTGACACCAACCATTCCTCCCACAGGACTCTAGTTCTCTGCTGGATTACAATGGCCACACAGAACTCAGAGGATACTTATGATGATGAGGTTTTATTAGGAAATCAAGAGATGATCACAAGTCAGGATCATAAAACATTCAGGACAGTCTCTGGTCCAGAGGAGCACCTCTCTTCAGCCAGCTGCCAAGCCTCTCTGGCCCTTGGACTCGTGGTCTCCTGGCCTCTGCTTTGTTCTGCCTCATGGCGTCATGTCTCTGTATAGCCGCTCCTCCGATCTGCTCTCTGCGTGGCGCGGTCTCTGCTGCCACAGCCAGGTCAGCCAGGGATCTTGAAAGGATGTGCTCTGCTGGTGGTTCTTTTTCCTTGACGGTCCCCGGAATGCTCTCTTCCTGCTTTTGGGATGCTTCAATATTACAGACAGAGTAAGTGGCCAATCTCCGTGTTATAAGTCCTCTACACCTGGTTTGCATGGTCCTACCCAAGGGTTCGGTGGGAGGTTGACAGAAATGGATGGACTGTCCTAATTCCAGCATGTTGATTTCACCATAGTCAACCAAAGGTGGTTACCAAGGTAGAAGGGGAAGCAGGGGAGAGGAAGTCACAGGGTTGGTGTGGAAACACTTAGTCCAATTGCCTAATGGAGCATGCAAAAAAAACAACCAACCAACCAACCATGATCCTTTAATTCTATTTAACTTATCATAGTTCCCTTGTATGTACTTAATGGTAACTGCTGTGGTGTCGTCAGGGGCTGAATGAAGGTCTAAAAGAGAGTCCTGGACCACAGCTGTAGAAAACCATGGCGCTATGAGGTCTTCAGGAGAGGAGAGTTCTTTTTCCTTAATACTATGGTATTCGAGAGACACGGTGGCCCGGTTTCTTTGTTAAAAGAAGGAGCAGGAGATAACTGAGCGTAGTGGAACCCACACCATCCTAAGAGTCAAGATGCAGACTTTTAGAGCCTGATTGCTTTTCTGTTTTACATTTACTCCTTTGAAGTCCCAATCATGAAAGTAAACAGATTAAGTAACTTAACATCTACAAGAGGAAGCAAGCAGGAAATAGATATGACTGCCCTCACTGTGAAGAGCAATATGCTATCAATCATACAAAAATTATAAAGACTTCATGGAGCTTTGGCGACCACATGCCATGCAGGCTGCATTAAAAGGTCTAATCCACTGAGTCAGCTGTGAAAAAGCCAGGTAAACAATTTAGACCTGAAGGTTGGAGCGAGCATATATCCTTGCAATAAAAGCATGAAGAACTTCCATTAGAGTTGATTTATGGTTAGGGGCTTTGAAAAGGAAAAATGTTATTTCAGGGTAGACTTAAGACTGTGGACTCACCAGGATCAGGGGACAGCTGGTGAAAACCAGAATGCACAGGACTAAGCAGTATCTATCATTACTGGCTTTCTTTATTTGCAGCTCAAGTTACTGTGCTCCATTCAAATAAGGACATTTTCCTGATATCAAAGAATGGGCAGAAGACATGAATGTTCACGTTTTGTTCCAGATCTTGGAGTTTAGAATCTTTTACAGAGAATTCCAGTCGTTACTTAGGTAATTCTGAAAATAATTTTTAAGCCTACCAGGCACTTTGCCCTCTCGGGCAACTTGTTTGGCACTGACAACAAGCACGTGCTTATCCCTCCTGCAACCGGGCTCCCGCGGAGGCGCATGCATCATGAATATCCCTCCTGCTCACCGAGCCCCATCCAGAAAGCAGTTCTGAAAAGTTAACTATGTAGAAAAGAGTTGCTTAACTGAGAGGCAGGAAGAACGAGAATTTGTCTGCGCAGGAATTTGGCTTTGGCTCAAAACCTTCTCCGTGCAGAAGAAAGGAGAAAGCTTTCAGGAAGAGACCATCTGAAGGGCAATTTCAGAAGTGAACAGGCAACGCAGTCGTTTTTAGAAACAGGTGGATCTAGGTTTGAATCTATTTTTGAGATATCTGACTTCACTTAGCTTCAATTTACACTGCCTGCAGTGAATGTGCTTGGCACTACCTACATTGCAAGATGTGGGCAAACAAGATGTTGTGCGTCCCGTAGTGCCTGACTCAGTGCTGCTGTTAGTTGCAGCTGAGTTGGCGCACAGTGGCCCTGCGCGCTACAGAATGAAGCACTGCTCAGAACCCCACCACACAACCTGCTGTGTGGATCTTTCTCACCGAGGGTCGTTTTCGTATACCCTCTGCTTTACCAAGCCCCATGCCCTTTTCCACTGATGGATCCCTCCTGATACAACGTGCCCAAAGGAAATGAGAAGAGTCTCGCTATGCTTGCTTCTACAGAGCATTCTGGCGGCTCCTGCCCCCAAGAGTGATCCGTTCGCTCTCCTGGCAGTTCACGGCACAGTCAGTGTCCTTTGCCAACACCATAACTACAATGTGCTCATTCTTCCTCAAGCTTCCTTTCACTGTCCGGCTTTCTCATGCTTTACGAAGCGACAATGAAGACTTGGGCTCGGGTCAGGTGCACCCTGTCATCAAAGTGATATCTTTTAAAAAAAGATTTTAAAGAGGTCTTTTGTAGCCCATTTACCCAGTGCAATATGTCATTTAATTTCTAGATCACTGCTTCCATGAGTGTTGATCGTTCATCCAAGTGATGTGAAATCCTTGGCAATGTCTATTTTCGTTGGCTCCTTGTAAGAATGGTCGTTCCCTTTATGTTCCGGTGTAGCCCGTCCTGAAGGCCGGAGTCTTTTACTTTCATCAGGAAGTGCATCAAGTCATCTTCCTTTGCCATGGCAGGTTTGTGAATCGCCACTTTCCCTGGATGTTGCAGTTCCTTAAACACCAGGACTGTCCAGCTCACTGCCTAAGCTTCATTGTCGTCTCCCCTTTGTAGTATCATCTTTGATGGTAGAAACACATGTACCAGGGTAATATTTCCTCAATATTTTACTCCCATATTACATTTGGATCTCACACACCATTCAATTACACACTGTGTTCAAGATAACAACTGATCCTCTTCTAATGACTACACATGCTTCATTAATCATAAACGTCCTGAAGGAAGAGTTGGCAGTCTCTGGTTAGTTCAACTTTTTGGTTGCCCTTTACCTTTCCTTGTTGAGAACTTTGTGTTATGTGTTCCTTCTGCTTGGAATGTTCTCCTAGCCCCGCTGCGGACAACCTTCACAGCCCCCGGGATCACTTTTCCCAGGCTCTGCACCCACTGCTCTACCTTAATCCCTGTTTAACAGTCATCGTTACTGGGTATTTCCATGCTTGTTTGCTTATTACTTACCTCTCCCAGATAGAATGTGGCGCTCACAGGAACAGACACCTTGTTTGTTTGGTGCCCTTTTGTACCATCTCAAGGTCTAGAATGGTACGTGGTCCATAATAGGTGCACGATGGTTAATTGCTAAATAAATGAATTGAGAACTATCACTAATTAAGAGTAGCTTTTTGTAAGCCCTGTGCTTAGCTTATTTGTGTAAGAGTCTGGGTGATTAAAGAGCCCAAAATATAATCTCTTTTGCCCTTCACCTTTCTCTTTTGCCATCTTAAGAGCTGACCTGAAATTGCAGTGCTAATGAACGATGATTAATTAAAACATTTTTTGTATCATGGTAAGCATATTAGGCTAGTGACTACTCTCATCAGTGATTCATCTTTTCTATACAGTACTCCCTCTCACTTTCCCTATTGAGACTTCAATAAAAATAAAGCCTGCCCGTAACCCAAACATTACCTATAAAAAGCGTCGTGGCAAATTCATCACTGCTGGAAAAGGAGAAAGCCAAGTGGTGACTTTCAACACTCTGTCCTTACACTGTTTCTTATCAAACACACTGGGCACAAGCAATCTGCTACAGTTGTCCTATGGGTATACAGGGGTACCAAAAAAAGGAATTTTTATTTTCAATGCTGTGTTGTTGTTTTTTTAACAAAACAATCTTATCACCGTCAAAGTACTCTTCATTACACTTACTACATTTACCAAATCTGCGATTCCGTTCTTGGAAACATTTTTCAAACTCATTTGTTTGGATGGCTGACAGCACCTCCTTTGTTTTTTTTTCCCTTTACCTCTTCTGTGTTGTCAAATCTCTGTCCTTTCAGGTTTCTCTTCATTTGTGGAAACAAAAAGAAGTTGCATGGAGCGAGGTCAGGTGAGTGAGGCGTGTGGGGTAAGAGGGCCATCCTGGGTTGTTTTGCCGAAAAAGGGCACATTGACATGGCTGTGTGAGTAGGTGCATTGTCGTCGTGGCAAACCCAGTCCCCAGTCTGCCACAAATCAGGCTTTTTTGGTCACACATGGTTACACAATCTTTTCAGAACCTCTAAATAGAAAACTTGATTAACAGTCTGAGCTGGTGGAACGAATTCCAAATGTCCTACGAGTTGACATTTTCATATGCCTGGGAAGTTGACAGATGTCCAGAATGAGGTTTGTCATCAATCGACATTTCGCCTTTTTTGAAACAAGAAAACCACTCGTACACTTGAGTTTTTTTCCTGTGCTCAACATCTCAACAGTTTTTGTGGAATTTTTCCCGAACAGGAAACAAAATTTCTCTTAAATTGGCCATCACAAAAAATGAGGTTCCAGCCAAATTGCTCTTACAAAAAATTCACTCTGACCAGTGAGAGAGTACCTTCCCAGGCGAGGCCACTGGGTGCACTAACTCAGAGCGAGTTGCTGGCTGCTCGCCCAGTGGGAAAAATGCATACCACCAAAGCTCCAACAAGTGGAGGTTTTCCTGTTGTTTTTTTTTGGGGGGGGACACCCCTTGTTAATAACAAAACAAGGGACTTAAACAATTCATGGGAATGTTGAATTAAAAGATACTGGAATTTTTCCATAAACTTTCTTGAAGCCTTCTTATGAGAGGCTGTTGTTCCACCAGCAACAAAGCTGGGACTTCTGTGAGGCGGACCTGGGTAACGTGGTAGAGAGGAATGGGTTTGAGTTAGATCAGGCATATAGTGGTAGTATCATCTTAGCAAGTTGTTTTACTTTTCTGAGCCACAGCGTACTGACCTGCATGCACGTTGAAAAAATATCGAATTAATGCTCTCAGTAAACAGTTATTGCGCACTGTGACTTAGACATTGTCCCTCTCCTTGAGAAGTTAGCCATCAAGTAAGAATGAGGACACATCGCGCTATTCGAGCACCTAAGCCAGTTTGGGAAGGCCGGGTGGCTCTGAGCTGGAAATACGTCAAAGAGACACATGAAAGCCCCAAGGCCAGCAGAGTGCAGCAGCCACAGAGTTAGGAAGTGGCAGCACTGGGACTTACATCCAAGGAGCATTCCCAGCACAAAGCCACCTTGTCAAAAATCCCCAAAGCCTTCCTAAGAATGTAGATTCTTTGAGCAACAACAAACTTCTCAAGCACGACTCTGACGTGAGATAAAAGAACGTCAAGCCAAACTGTAATAATACAAGACAACAAGACTTCTACCTCTGTCCATTAAGGATTAACTGCAACGAGAATCGCTCTCCTGTCATAAACAACTAGAAAACAGGACAAAATATATGAAACAACGGTTTTCAATTATTGGACAACCAGCAGCGCAGGACTATTAAAGCAGAGAAGAGGGAAACAAATGAGGCAATATTTACAACTGCTCAAGCTCACTGCCTCGGGGCAGCTTCCAGGCTGCAGGCCAAGAAGAGAGGACCCAGACATGAACAGACACGTCACCAAAGAAGACATTCAGGCAGCCAACAGATACATGAAGAGATGCTTCTGATCATTAGCTATTAGAGCGATGCGAAGCAAAATGAGATATCATCTTACCCAGGCGATAATAGCAATGATAAAAACAGACAGGCAGGCAGGCAGACAGAAAAAAAACAAACACCCAGACAACAAATGCTGGCGAGGGTGTGGAGAGATTGGAACTCTCGGACAGGGCTCGTGGGAGAGTCAACAGGTACGATTATAGAAAGGAACATGGTACTTCCTTCAAAACTCAGAAATTGAAGTTGTCATATGATCCAACAGTCTTCCTGGGTATATATCCTCAAGAAATAAGAGTCACGCCATGAGTTAAATATACACACATAGCTATCTGTTTGTTCATCACAATATAGAAACAATGTAAGTACCCACCAATGGATGAATGGGTAAACAAGTATGGTACATGCACACAATGGAATGCAGTGAATCTGCAAAAACACCTCACAATATGGATGCACCCTATTATGCTGAGTGAAAGAAGTCAATCACAGCAGAACATACGCTGGATGAGATCACGATAATCAAAAGTCCAGAAAAGATTTACACATGAAGTACAGCCATAATGCTCCTCAAAGGACAGGATGGTGACGCTTGGTCTCAGACTCTGGACATGGTGTCAAGACAGCTGGGTCCCTGGAGAAGGGCGTCATGCTTGACAGAACAGAGGTCGCAGAAGGAGAGCAAGGACCTCTTCGATGGCTGCAACAATGGTCCAAAATTTACACAAGAACCTCTTACTCCATTGATTACCACACCCCACCCTCCCCCCAAAAAGTTCACATACGGAAAGAAACGTCTTCTGACGAGAGAAGGGTTACTAAGCATGGGAGTGAGTGAGGGCTAAAATGACAAACTAGATAGCAGATCTGCATTAGCTAGAGTAGAGGGGAAGGGGATATACAGGTACGGGGAGGTCAGCACAAAATGAACAAGGCAAAGAAAGGCACTGGGAGGTCCACAAGAGCAGAAGACACCAATGGCAAGTATTGTTACCCACACAATGCTGCAATAACAATAATATCAAACAGTAATTATTCACGGATATACATGTAGCTGTATAATCTGAGCAGGCAAGGGACAATGTTGAGAGCACACCCCTGAGCACCTAGAGATCTGGCAGAGGCAATTTCTACTATTTCCTTGAATATATCCAAATACATAGTAGAGCACACACAGGGCAAACTTAGGAAGATTGCTCAGCCTAAGTGCACACCCTGAGGAGCTGAGTCCCTGAGCGTCACGGTTTAGGACCATAGACCTAGCGCATATCTACATTAGCTGGCAGAACAGTGTCCATAAAGACTTCAATGATCTACATTCTATTTTGGTGAATAGCAAATGGGATCGAAAACATTTGTCTGTGACCATCTAAGATACAAACTATTGGTCTCTACCCATTTGGGGAAAGAAGAGTGAAGGCAATCAAAGACTCAAGCAAGCAATTAGACACAGGACTAATGACCCCACGAATCACAGCCCCCACAGGCCCAAGATCCGAACTAGATATGTCTGGCCACCAACTCCACACCACTCTGATCACAATCGCAAGAGGCAAAATGACTGAAAAACAAAACCCCACAAGTCAATTAGCTAGGTGCACCTGACCCAAACCATGACCATATGCATTTCAATAGCCTCATTTGCATGTGAAAGCTGAATAATGAATATGGAAGGACACAGAAAAGTCGACACATTTCAGTCATGGTGTTGGCAAAGAATACGGAAAGTACAATGGATTAACAGAACAGACAGATCTATCTCGGAAGAAGTACAGCCACAGGTTCCTTAGAACTGAGGAGGGTGAGACTTTGGCTGACATAATGTAGACATGTGACCGGGAGGAAGCAGTCCCTAGAACTGGACATCATGCATGGTAAAGCCGTTGTTAGTGGATACCATCAAGTCAGCTCTGACTCCTAGGAATTGATGTGCCACAGAACATTGCCCATTCCTGGACCATCCTCACACTTGTTATTGAAGTAGAGGGTCAGCAAAAAAAAAAAAAGAAAAGAAAAAAAAAAAAGAAAAAAAAAAAAAGAAGACCCTCAACTAGATGGATGGACACAGTGGCTACAACGGGCTGCACCGTCCCCATTGTGAGAATGGCACAGGACAGGGCACTGTTTCCTTCTGTGGTACCCAGGGTCCCTGTGGGTTGGAACTGGCTTGATGGCACTTCACCACCACAACCAAAAAGGGCCGGAAAGTGAAAAAAGGAGCCAAGATCAATGAGATAGAGAAAATAAATAATAATATGGGAGATTTAAGCATACTGATAGTTACATGAATCGTAAGCGGTTGAAACACTAATGAAACAGAGACTGTCAGATTTTATACAGATTTTACATGAAGGTATAGCCCAACTACATGCTACGTTTTAGGCAAGTATACCCATGTTCTAATCATTAGAATTCATGAATATGTTAGGTTAGGTGGGAAAGGGAACTAGGAGTTACTAATTCGTTGACCTAAAATAGATTATCCAGGATTATCTGAGGAGGTCCTATGTAGTCACAAGAGTCTTTAAAAATTGAAGATCGGCATAAGATGCCAAAGGAGGATTTGTCTATGGAGGACTGATTAGAGCTATGTGCTGTGCCTGGCTGTAAAGACGGAGGGAAGGGCCATGAACTCAGGAATATGTGTGGTCTGTGGAAGCTGGAAAAGTCAACATTATAGATTTACTACTCAGAGCTTTTAGGAAGAAGAGAATTCTGCTGACAGGTTGATGTAAGGTTACTGAAACTCAAGTTGAATTTCTGACTCACAGTATTATAAACTAACCCAAACCAAAGTCAATTCCAATTCATAGTGACCCTACAGAACAGCGTAGAACTGCCCCTTTGGGTTTCCAAGGTTGTAAACCTTTATGGGAGCAGAAAGTCTCCTCTGCTGACAGATTTGAACTGGTGACCTCGCAGTTAGCAGCCCAACACGTACGCCACTGTCTCACTGAACACCTTCATACAACTGTAAGATAATACATTTTTATTGCTTTCAGCCAAGTTTGCACATTTAAAAAAAAATTTTTTTTAACCCCCCCCCTCCCCCGATACAAAGTTCCTCCGATGGAAATGTGAGCTACTAGGAAAGACCGTTTGCACATTTTTTAAAGTTGCAACAGAAAAACAGATTAAAAATGAAAAAAAGTTGACATGTTTAGTAATATGAGATGAAGTAGATTTAAGAGAAAAAATATTATCAAAGAAAAAGGATCATTTTGTAGATGATAAAGGGTGTCTGTATCAAGGAGATCTAGCAATTAACAATATTTATGCACCAAATAAGAGAGTTTTAAAGCATGTGCTGTGGAATTTAAAGACTGAAAGTAGAAAGAAATACTTATAATTACTGTGAGATATTTTAGTATTTCCATCTTGGTAATTCAGAGAACCAGTAAACAAGAATCACATACAAACAATAAGACATGGAATAACAGTATTAACAGTAAACTAGACCTGATACATAAACTCTGCCTAACAATGAAATACACATTCATTCAACTCTCCATGGAATACTCATCATATTTTAAACAATTAAAAAGTCATCATATATTTAAAACTGTAAGCTCAGAGGGTATATTTTATAACCACAATGGAATTTAAGTAGAATCAGTAACAAATATATATCAGGAATATCTCAAATATTTGAAAATTGAACAATGTGCTTCTAAAGACCAGGTTAGTAAAAAAAGATATAAACATGGTGACTATAAAATATTTTCAACTGAATAGAACCACAAATACATACTTTTTTTAGAGAAAGCTACAATGATATTTAGATTTACAGCATTAAATGCATGTACAAGAAAAAGAGCCAAGATTTAAAACCACTGTGAGTCAGAATCTACAAGATGGCAACTAAAGTTTCTACCTGAAAAACACTAATAAAGATCATAGTCAAAATCAGTGAAAACGTATTGCCCCAATAGACGGCACTGGTAAACACTCCTAAAGGTCAACAAACATTCCTTGAACTAATTATAAGCTTTTCTTTCATCTTAAGTTTTGTTCTTTGTCATTGGTTTGTTTTTGTTGTATATTGTTGCTTGGGTTTGCTCTGTCTTGTTTTTGTGCATGTTATTATTTCCACAGGACTGTCTAAATAAGATTGGCAGGATGAACAATCTAGAGGAGAAAACAATGGGACTGACAGTTGGGGGGGGGGACATGGGAGAGGGAGAGGTGGGGGGAAAGGAAGTGTTGTTAACAAACCCAGAGATAAGGGAACAGCAAGTGATCCAAATCAGTGGTGAGAAGGGTGTGGGAGGCCTGTAAGGGCATGATCAAGGGTAATGTAACCAAAAGGAATTGCTGAAACCCAGGTGGGGACTGAGGAGGATAGTGGGGCAGGAGGAAAGTCAAAGGAAATAGAGGAAACACTGGGAGGCAAAGGGCATTTTTAGAGGTCTAGATAAAGGCATGTACATATGCAGATATATTTATATATGAGGATGGGGAAATATATCTATGTGCATATATTTATAGGTTTAGTATTAAGGTAAAAGAAGGACATTTGGCCTCCACTCAAGTATTCCCTCAATGCAAGAATATTTTCTTCTAATAAAATGGCATTCCATGATGCTCACTTTCCCGACACAACCGCTGAAGACAAAGCAGGGGTAATAAGCAAATGTGGTGAAGAAAGCTGATGGTGCCTGGCTATCAAAAGATATAGCATCTGGGGTCTTAAAAGCGTGAAGATAAACAAGTGGCCATTTAACTCAGAAGCCACAAAGCCCACATGAAAGAAGCACACCAGCCTGTGTGATCACGAGGTGCTGAAGGGATCAGTTACTAGGCATCAAAGAACAAAAAATCCTATCACTGTGTGCTCACTTCCCTGATATGATTGCTGAGGACAAATGGGTGCATAAGCAAATGTGGTGAAGAAAGCTGGTGGTGCCCAGCTATGAAAAGATATAGCGTGTAGGGTCTTAAAGGCTTGAAGGTAAACAAGCGGCCATCTAGCTCAGAAGGAACAAAGTCCACATGGAAGAAGCACATCAGTCCATGCGATCACGAAGTGTTGAAGGGATCAGGTATCAGGCATCATCAGAAGAAAAAAATCTTATAGTGGAATGAGGGGGACAGTGTGGGGTAGAGACCCAATGCCCATTTTTAGGTCACTGGACATCCCCTTACAGAAGGGTAATGGGAGGAGATGAGCCAGTCAGGGTGCGATGTAGCAACGATTGGAAAATACAACTTTCCTCTAGTTCCTAAATGCCCCCCCCCCACTATCATGATTCGAATTCTCCCTTGCAAGTCTGGCTAGACCAGAGGATGTACACTGGTACAGATAGGAACTGGAAACACAGAGAATCAGGGATGATGATCCCTTCAGGACCAGTGGTGTGAGTGGCGATACTGGGAGGGTGGGTTGGAAAGGGGGAACCGATTACAAGAATCTACATGTGACCTCTTCCCTGGGGGGCGGACAACAGAAAAATGGATGAAGGGAGATATCGGACAGGGCAAGATATGACAAAATAATTTATATATCATCAAAGGTTCATGATGGAGGGGAGAACGAGGAGGGAGGGAAAAAAAATGAAGAGCTGATGCCAGCAACTTAGGTGGAGACCAAATATTTTGAGACTAATGAGGGCAATGAATGTACAGATGTGCTTTACATAATTGATGTATGCATGGATTGTGATAAGAGTGGTATGAACCACTAATAAAATGATTAAAAAATAAATAACTAAAAAAAATTTAAAAATCAATGAAACACAAAGCTGGCTTTTTTGGGGGTGGGTGGTAATAAAATCAATAACTCACTAGGCCCAGAATGATTAAAGGGGGAAAACCCCCCATAGAAGGCAAAGAAATGATCAGTTTGAGAAGAGGAATATTTATTATAAATCTTACAGAAGTCACATAGAAAAACAAGAATACATTATGAATAACTTTATGCCATAAAGTGAAATGAACGTTGGATGAAATAGAAACATTCCTTGATAGACAGAAGGCACAACTCAAGAGGAGCTATGTAACCTCAGTTATCCTGTATAGGTACAAAAGAAATTTAATTTGTATTTACAAACCTTCCAACCAAGAAAATGTTAGGCTTAATAGTTTCACTAAAAAATTCCATCAAACATTTAAGGTACAAATAATAACAATTCTATATCAAGTTTTTGAGAAAACTGGAGAGGAGGGAACATTTTCAATCACATTTTATGAGGGCATCAGACACTAAGGCAAAGCCAAGCAAAAACATTAGAAGAACAGAAAATCCTCTTTATTTGATGACACATCTATATAGAAAATCTTAACAAATGTATAAAAAGCTATTAATAAATGAGGTTAGCAGAGTTGCTGGATACAAAGTCAATGTACAAAAAAATAATTTTATTTACATGGCAGTAAAGAACTACAGGTCAAAGAAATGTAATACCAGTTATAACTTAAAATATAAAATTTAGTTAAAAATTAAACAAAATATGTATAAGATGTATACATTCAAAATTATAAAAGCCTTGCTGAAAAAATTCAGGATGACCTGAATAACAAGAGACATATTACCTTCAGGGACTGAGAAAACTCAATATTGTTAGTACGTCTCCCACCTCACACAGTACTCCCAACCTAGCTCCTCACCTTTAAACTACAGTTAGAAACTGGCTCCAAATCAAACTCACTGTCATCGAGTTCATGAGGACTCACAGCCCTCCTACAGGACCGGGCAGAATGGCTCCTGTGGGCTCTCTAGACTGTAACTCTTTGCTGGAGTAGAAAGTTCTTTCTCTTAAAGGGGGAACCGAGTACAATGGTGGATGTATTAACCACCTTCCACGTGGCCCCCCCCCCCATCTGCTCCCGACGACGAACAACAGAAACATGGATGAAGGGAGACAGTGGGTGGTTTAAGATATGGAAATAATAATAATTTATAATTTATCAAGGGTTCATGAGGGTGGGGAGGGAAGAAAAAGAAAGGAGGAGCTGATACCAAGGACTCAAGTAGAAAGAAAGAAAATGTGCACGATGGCAACATAAGTACAAATATGCTTGATACAATGGAAGTATGGGTTGCTATAAGAACTGTAAGAGCCCCCAATAAAATGATTTATGAAAATAAATAAATGACAATTTTAAACAGCTTTAAAAAACCATGGTTCCTCAGAAACTGAGTTGTTAAAGCTTTAAAATTTATATATATAAAGGGAAAGGATCCAGAATATCCACTATCATTTTAAAAAGAGGGCTTATACTACCTGATTTTAAAAATTTACTATAAAATTAGCATAGAATGATATTTATAAGTATAAACAGAATAGAATCTAGAAATGGTCCAACGTATATAAGGTCGATTCATTTTATAAACAAAAGGTGTCAGGGTAATCCAAGAGAATATTCTTAAACAAAAAGTGGTGGAACAATTGAATATCTATGTCTTTTAAGAAAAACAATTCTTATCTTGTACCATACATAAAAATAAAAAGTCTTAGATATTAGAGCTAAAACTACCAACTTTCTAGAAGAAAATATATGCAAAGTCTTGAGGTGAGGGGAGAGTTCTTATAATAGGCTCTCCACAGAAAAACGAATACATTGGACTTCCTCAGTTTAAAAACGCTTCTTCTTTGAAACACACTGTTCACAAGCCCAGGGACGAGGGAACAAGTGATCTAGAATTGATGGCGAGGAGGGTGTAGGAAGCCTGTTGGGCTTGATCAAGGGCAATGTAACTGAGAGAAATTACTGAAACCCAAATGAAGGCTGAGCATGATAGTGTGACAAAAGGAAAGTAAAAGGAAATAGAGGAAGGAACTAGGAAGCAGAGGGCATTTATAGAGGTCTAAATACAGGCATGCACACATGTAAATATACTTATATATGACAATAGGGAAATTGGTCTATGTACTTATAATTATATGTTAAGTATAAAGGTAGCAGACAGACATTGTCTCCCTCAATGCAAGAACACTTTGTTCTATTTTTTTTCTTTCACTTTTTTCTATTAACCTGGCATTCCATGATGCTCACCTTCCAGACAAAGAGTGGACGCATAAGCAAATGTGGTGAAGAAAGCTGATGGTGCCTGGCTATCAAAAGATATAGCGTCTGGGGTCTTAAAGGCTTGAGGATAAACAAGTGTCCATCTAGCTGAGAAGCAACAAAGCCCACATATAAGAAGCACACCAGTCTGTGTGATCACGAGGTGTCGAAGGGATCAGGTACTAGGCATCAAAGACCCAGAACAAATAAATCATATCATTGTGCGAAAGTGGAGACCCAAAGTTCATCTGTAGGCAAATGGACATCCCCTTACAGAAGGGTCGTGGGGAGGAGACGACCCAGTCAGGGTGCAGTGTAGCAACGATGAAACATACAATTCTCCTCTAGTTTAATGCCTCCTCACTCCCACTATCATGACTCCAATTCTAGTTCACAAATCTGGCTAGACCAGAGCATGTACAAGGGTACAGATAAGAGCTGGAAACACAGGAAATCCAGGACAGATGAACCCCTCAGGACCAATATTGAGAGGAGTCATACCAGGAGGGCAAGGGAAAGGTGTGGGAGATAGAGGGAGCAGATCACAATGATCTACCTATAACCCCCTCCCAGGGGGACGGACAGCAGAAAAGTGGGTGAATGGAGACATTGGTCAGTATAAGACATGAAAAATAATAATGATTTATAAATTATCAAGGGTTCATGAAGGAGGGAGGGTGGGAGAAGGAGGGGAAAAAATGAGGAGCTGATACCAAGGGCTCAAGTAGAAAGAAACTGTTTTGGGAATGATGATGGCAACAACGTACAAATGTGCTGAACACAATGGATGTGTGGATGGATTAGGGTAAGAGTTTTAGGAGCCACCACTAAAATGATTTAAAAACGAAAGAAAGAAAGAAAAAACTTCAGAAAAGAAAACTGACAGGTTGAGAAGATATTTGTAAAGCCACTATCTGAACAAAGATTTGTATCCAGAATACATCATAAATTCGTACAACTTAAAGACAAACGCAATTAAAAATGGGTGAAGTATGTGACCAGACGTTTTACCAATAAAATGACAAATAAGCACAAGATGCTCATTATTATTATTCATTAGAACATGATTCCTTAATAATTATTTATTAGTGAAATGCATTATTAAAACCATAGTGAGGTTCTACTTTACCACCCCTTCTATTTCAAAAATCAAGTCCACTGCCATTGATTAGATTCTGACTTAGAATGAGTCTATAGAGAATTTAACTAGCTAGAGAAGTTCTGAGACCGTAGCTCGCTATGGGAGTAGCCAGGCTCAGCTTTCTCCCACCGATCAGTGGGTAGTTTTGAACCGTTTGGTTAGCAGCTCAATGCTGACCCACAGTGTCACCAAGGTGCCTTCACTAAATTCATAAAGCAGACGATACCAACTGTTTCTGAGGACGCGGGACCACGGAAACACTTCAGATTGCTGGTGGGAGCAACATGGTACAGCCACTTTAGGAAGCAGGTCCTTATGATGTTTAAAAACCCAAACAACCAAACTCAGCACATTCACTGCCATCGAGTCAGTGCTGACTCACAGCAACCCCTGTGGGCTTCCGAGACTGTAACTGTTGAGGGGAGTAGAAAGCCCCATCTTTCACCCTTGGAGCTGCTGGTTTCAAACTGCTGACCATGCGGACTCAGCCCAATGCTTAACCACTAGACCACCAGGGCTCCATATGGCCCCCACATCCAAATCCTAAGTATTTACCCAAGAGGAACAGAAATCTGTCCACAGACAGACTTGTGCATGAATGCTTTACTCAAAATGGCCAGATAATGGAAACAACCTCACTGTCTGTCCGTGGGTGAATGGTCAGAACAGAACGGTGAGTGGCAATCCACACAATGGAGTAAGATTCTGCAACAATGCAACAAACTATTGATTTGGAAGAAAACGAGGGCGAATTCCAAAGGTATCATGATATGTAAAGAAACCAGATACAAAAGATTTCACTTCCATAAAACTCTGAAAAGGCAAAAACCATAGTGCGTGGAAGCAGACAGAGGCTGCTGTGGTTGGCGGTGGGGAAGAGACACACTGTGAGAGGGCAGGTGGGGATCTTCTGTGATGAAGGGAACGCTCTGAACTGTAACTGAGGTGGCTCTAGGGCTGTGAGACACCTGTCCAAACTCACTGAAATGGTCAGTTAAGCATCTGTGAATGAGTTAACAAACTAATCTGCATAGAAATCCTTACCAAGGGTCGTGAGTCCCTCTGAGATGGATGTGAGGACATAGAGGAGCACAGGGGGCTCTAGGTTGGTGATGAAGTTCATGTGGTCCTGGGTGAGGCATTCCAGAAGTGGGTAATACGACTGGCTCAGTTTCCGATATTGCTACAAGACAGAGAGACACCCAAAGTCAAGCGCACACACAGGGAAAATATCACAGTGCACATGCCATGTGCAACACTGGAAATGGTCAACTACCTTAAACACAAGTCAGCAAATACATAGAACAAATAACACAGTGATTCCCAAAATTCAGTATTTAAAAGGCATTTTTAACAGAAATCTTTTCTAGACACCCTAGTTTGAAGCTACTAGACATATGGTATTTCAATTTCATCTTATACAACGAATACCTCAATGCAAGTTAATCTCTAAAGTATGAACTTTAGGCGGCTGTGGGAGCAATCTGTGCATTTCTATGCTGTAACACTGAGCAATGTCCAATAGTGGCCCTAACAAACCTCACGGCCACAGTTCATTCTGACTGATGATGGCCTTGTAGGTTAGTGTAGAACTGCCCCTGGCGGTTCCTGAGACCTTAACTCTTTACGGCAGTGGTTCTCAACCTTCCTAAGGCTGCGACCGTTTAATACAGTTCCTCATGTTGTGGTGACCCCAACCATAAAATTATTTTCATTGTGATGAAAAATAAAACTTTCCTCTAGTTCCTAAATGCTTCCCCCTGCCTCCCCCGACTATCATGATCCGAATTCTCTCTAGCAAGTCTGGCTAGACCAAAGGATGGACACTGGTACAGATAGGAACCAGAAACACAGGGAATCCAGGGCGGATGATCCCTTCAGGACCAGCGGTGAGAGTGGGATACTGGGAGGGGAGAGGGAGGGTGCGGTGGAAAGGGAGAACCGATGACAAGGATCTACATGTGACCTTCTCCCTGGGGGACGGACAACAGAAAATGGGGGGAAGGGAGACGTCTGACAGGGAAAGGTATGGCAAAATAATAATTTATAAATTATCAATGGTTAATGAGGGAGGAGGGAGGGGGAAAATGAGGACCTGATGCCAGAGGGTTTAAGCAGAGAGCAAATGTTTTGAGAATGATGAGGGCAATGAATGTACAGGTGTGCTTTACTCAATTGATGGATGCATGGATTGTGATGAGTGGTATGAGGCCCTAATAAAACGATTAAAATTATTTTCGTTGCTACTTCCTGTAATTTTGCTACTGCTAGGAATCGCATGACCTCTGTGAAAGGGCCCTTTGACCCCCAAAGGGGTTGTACCCACAGGTTGAGAGCTGCTGCTTTATGGGCATAGAGAGCCTCATCTTCCCCCAAGAAGCAACCTGTGGCTTTAGACAGCTGTCCTTGCAGTTAGCAGCCAAGTGCTCACCCACGATGCAATCTTTTTTTATAAATACCAAGAAATTTGCTGTTAAAATAAGATCTGGCATTACACAATATCCTCCAACCCATCTAACTAAATTATAATTTAGGAAACGACTTAATACTTATCCTACACCACAGACATACTGCTAGACTATTCAAATAAAGCCCAAACAATAGTAAAGGTGTACAACGCTCGCCAGCGTGTTTTGAAGTGAGATTCAGACTTCCTCCCCACGAGTCACCGGGGCATAGGACTGAAGTACACTCTCCCGAGTCCCGTTCCCAGGCCGACTAAATGGAAACATGCATTTGAAGCATGTAGCCGGAGCCAGCGTTACGTCCACTAGTTTGTGAATCACTGAGCTAGAGCGTCACTTCCCCGGGGGGGGGGGGGCTGTGGGATAAGGGTTGGGCTACTAGCTGCAAGGTCGGCAGTTCAACCCACGAGCTGCTCCGAAGAAAAAGGCTGTCTGCTCCCAAACCGATTCACAGCCTTGGAACTCTGGGAATGGTCACTATGAGGCAGAATCAACCGGACAGCAGTGGGTTTGGGGTTTGGATTAAAAGTGGATGAGAAAATGTCTGGAACCAGATCAGGCTTCTTGGTGGACCTCAAACATCGTGAGAAAGTCTCATCCGTGAAGCAGGTGAAACGATGCGGTTTCCACTTCGTTGTTTCTGCCACGTAGGCACAGCACAATCCAATCTACTGTAAAGAGGCTTGACAACTTCGGCTTGAGATCGGCTTCTATTAAGAATAGCCTAGACAGGTGGAAGGGGAAGCCACTAGCCCATCAGAAGGCCAGGGGCCTTTCTCACGTGGGTTGACTTAAAGAGACCCCAAACCAGGAGTAGGTGGGGAGGTGTGGAGTAAGCCTGTGAATGAACTTGGCTGTGTAGTCCAAGTAATTACTGCAACCACGTTAGGTACGTATTGGTTTCTGTGCAATCAGGTAGAGATGTTGGGAAAAAATTAAAAAGGCTGATAATGACCTAGCTCAGTGGAGGGGCTTAGAAATTGGAATTTCCAACAAGTAGTCCAGGTGACTCCAAGGGGCCTCAAAGTTTGAAAACCATTGATATAAATCACAGAAACGAGATGGTACATAGCAGAAAAGGGACTGGGAGATCCCTCAATTTAATTTCCTCATTTTAAAGGTGAGGAAATGGAAGCCTGGAGAGCTGAAGGTGGTGATTTATTTCAGGCCAATGATGAGGGAGAGGCAGAGTGGAGCTCACACACCAGGCGGCCCAGCCCTCGGCTGAGCTTTCTGGCCACCACACCAGAAGTCTCGGCGAGGGACGGGCCAGCGAGCTTGCAGCGGGAGGAGCAAGGGCAGTATGCTGGGAAGGGGCAGATCCTGCAGGCAACCCTGCCTTTTCTGCTCTGGGGAATCCAGACTTTTGAATTCCGAGTATAATGGTAAGCAATGAGCTGAACTGGCGAACCACATTTTGTCTAGAGAGAGCAGCGGCAGTGCTCTGGATGGCCGCTTTGTCAGACGGTGGTAGCGGCCGCTTTCTAAGTCGCGCCTTTCATGATATAGATGCAGTCACTACAGTTGCCCACATTCTGGATGTTCAATCAAGTGTACTCTCTTAAAACAGAAAACATTCTGGGGCTATTCTGATTCCCTGGGCTTCATTATAACGATTCCACGCGTGTGGGGCGTTACTTCCCATTTCACACAAAGACTCCCACGACGCGTGAGTGCTTACTAGCAAGTCGCAGTGAGACACCGACAGCAGCATGTTGACGAAGGCCTGGAGCACGTTGTCAAAATGGTTGTCCCCGTACAACTTGAAGACGCCAAAGCTGACATAATTGCCACACAAGGCAGACTTGAGAGCCGAACAGCAGATGGAGATGCCCTTGAGTTTCAGTGGATAAATCTGATCTTTTGAGAGGCTCCCCAGGGACAGGATCTGATTACCTGTTTTAGGGCAAAAGCAGACAGAGAAAGTGGCATAATCAGATGCAATTCAAAACAGTTAGGAGGCAGGCAATGTCATGTTTTCACCTCATTGCTAATGCTCGCTTCCCCACACCGTTGTTCCAAACACTGCACCATCCACTGGAATTAAAAACACAAACACCCCAGTTTACCTGGGAAGTACAAACAGCCCACCGTGGGTATCGGGAAAGTTCCATATCGTTACCTGGCTGCTGCTAAGGTGGCTGTCTGCTGGGAAGTTAAGAAGCACTGCTACTAAGGTTCCAGTTCAAATGTGCACAGGTTTATTTCAGACGAAAGTATTCATTGGCCTTTGTGATCAGTAGGTGGCTGCAGACAAGTTCTTTCAGTAATACCCTTGTCTAAGTCTTGTTCGGGTGCCTTCAATAAATGACCCAGAGGGTTCTGGGCAATCAGCTCAGGTTACAACCACTGTTCTGGGGGGTCCTGGAGGGTCATCAAGACAGATTCTTCTCAAAGGACACAGGCCAGGAAAGCTGTGCTGAGGAACTTTCTCCCACACAGGGACGATAAAGCTGCTCATTCCGCCAGAGCAGGAAACTCCCTGAGAACTTCACTCATGGAAATCTTCCCCTATCCACCATACAGCCCGATTCACGGCCTTCAGACTTTTAGAAGTTGGTGAGCACAGAATTCTTTGGGAAAGGGTTAAAAACAAAACAAAACAAACAAAACACAACCACAAACCAAATTCACTGCCATCAAGTTGATGCCAACTCAGAGTGGCTGTATTGGCTGGGGCAGAACTGCCTCTGTGGGGTTGAGACGGGAACTCTCATGGAGCAGAAAGCCCTGCCTTTCCCCTGTAAAGCAGCTGGTGGTCTCGAACTGCTGACCTTGTGCTCAGCAGCCCAACGTGCAACCATTACATCACCAGGGCTTCTAGTTGGGAAGAGTTAGAGAGATGAAAATCCTGCCACCGTCTGAAGCATAAAGATCTATTTGGAAGATATGTCAAGAGACAGTAGCTTCATGTTTTGATAGATTATGATTTTGAGGTAATTTTTTTACATACTCTATAAAAACTCATTGAATGTATTCTTAAGATTACTTCACTTCATTCATTTATTTGCTTTTTGGTTTTATAGAAAGTAATTTATGCACCCCTTCCATATAAATGTGAAAGCATACAATATAATCAATGACCAAAACTTTGGCCAACACAATCTCCACATTTAAAATTGAGCCACAATGATTTAAGAACGAGAAAGATCAACTCACTTTACATAATTTAATACCTTAATAAAAGCAAAGAAAATAATTAAGTCAAGAAAAAAAGGGTAACCTAGACTGAGATGTAAATTACTCTAAATTCTGTATGTATATAAGAATTGAATGATATAGACATATAAGTTCTTGACATAAAAAGTAAGGTATTGGGTGAACAAGTAAATGTGGTGAAGAAAGCTGATTGTGCCCGGCTATCAAAAGAGATAGTGACTGGGGTCTTAAAGGCTTGAAGATAAACAAGCGGCCATCTAGCTCAGAAGCTACAAAGTCCACATGGAAGAACACACCAGCCTGTGTGATCGAGTGGTCCCGAAGGGATCAGTTAACAGGCATCAAAGAACAAAAAATCATATCATTGACTGCACACCTCCATGATAGGATCGCTGAAGACAAATGGGTGCATAAGCAAATGTGGTGAAGAAAGTTGATGGTGCCCGGCTATCAAAAGAGATAGTGTCTAGGGTCTTAAAGGCTTGAAGGTGAACAAGCGGCCATCTAGCTCAGAAGCAAAAAAGCCCACATGGAAGAAGCACACCGGCCAGTGCGATCACGAGGTGCCAAGGGACCAGGTATAAGGCATCATGCAAAAAAAAAAAAGAGAGAGATATGTGTGTAAATGTATATATATATGTGTGTATGTATGTGTGTGTGTATATATGTATATATATATATATACACCATATTGAATGAAGGGGGAAGTGCAGAGTGGAGACTCAAGGCCCAAGTGTCGGCCAATGGAGATCCCATCATAGAGGGGTTTAGGAAAGGAGATGGGCTAATTAGGGTGCGAGGTAGTACCGATGAAGAACACAGCTTTCCCCCAGATCCTGGATGCTTCCTCCCCCCAACTACCATGATCCAAATTCTACACTGCAGGGCTGGATAGGGAAGAGGTTGTACACTGGTACATATGAGGGCTGGAGGCACAGGGAATCCAGGGTGGATGATACCTTCAGGACCAAGGGTGTGAGGGGCAATGCTGGGAGAGTGGAGGGTGAGTGGGTTGGAAAGGGGGAACTGATTACAAGGATCCACATGTGACCTCCTCCCTGGGAGAGGGATGGCAGAGAAGGTGGGGAAGGGAAACTCCGGATAGGGAAAGATATGACAAAATAACAATGTATAAATTACCAAGGGCACATGAGGGAGGGGGGAGGGGGGAGCGGGGAGGGAGGGGGAAAAAAAAGAGGACCTGATGCAGAGGGCTTAAGTGGAGAGCAAATGCTTTGAGAATGATTGGGGCGGGGAATGTATGGATGTGCTTTATACAATTGATGTATGTATATGTATGGATTGTGATAAGAGTTGTATGAGTCCCTAATAAAATCTAAAAAAATAAAAGAGGAGAGAAAAAAAGAAAATGATTAGGGCAAAGAATGTACAGATGTGCTTTATACAATTGATGTATGTATATGTATGGACTGTGATAAGAGTTGTATGAGCCCCTAATAAATTGTTTAAAAAAAAAAGTAAGGTATTTCTTCTTCCTTGTTGGATTCTTTTTCAAAATATCTCGAGAGATGACTGTATAAAACTCTGTATAAGTTCAGTGTTTACTGAAATGCATAAAATACATCTTGGTATGAGTATAATCACCTGAAGGTTTTCTTCTATAGTGCTTAGCGTTTATAAGCAAGAATTTCCCCCCTGAAATAAGTGATAGCCAGACATGTTACTTAGGTAATACCCAAGAATGCTTAAAAAAAAAAAGTCATGTTTCTTAGCTCTGCTTTTTTTGTTTGTTTAGCTGAGCTGCTTCTAAAATAGACACTACACTCTATTTATAAAATATAGAGACACAGTGTGGTGGTTTTGACTGTGTCAACTTGGCTAAATTAGAATTAAGTTTCCCAGAACCCATTTCCTTTAATGGTTGTGGGTTAGGATAGGTCCAAAGAGAAATTTCTGTGAGCTCTCTAAGGTGGAAGTCAAGTGGCAGTCAGGTTACTGTGGTTACAGATGGTAAAAGGAGGATGCAGAAATTGCGCTGGGTTCTAGTCTGTTTTTGTTCTGGGTTCTGACTCTAGAACTATTAGCCCTGCTGACTGAAGGTCCCAGGTCACCAAGTGGTTGACAGCAAACTCACAGAGGCAGTAGCTACACTGAGGCAAACAGCATTCCCCTAACTTCCATTCCATTTCATCGATCCGCTCCTACCCTGCACCCACCATGTCCTATTCCAGCTGCCGGATGTCTCCAGCTTCTGTATTTCCCTGCAAGACTCCACTTGGCACTCCCCCCAACCCTAGTGCTTCGGGGTGTCTGAGCAGTGATCACTAACCCTTCCCTTTGGTTGGACTTATTTCTCCATTTTCAATCACAATTGTACATGGCCTAATTCTTGAAATAAATCCTCTATTCCATAAATATAATTGTGCTTCTTTTTTCTTGTTTCGAGTTCCGACTGATACACTATAGTAACCCTATGTGTACCAATAGGTTTAGAGCCATAAACACAGAACCATCCAAAGGTGAAAGTTTCTTTTCCCTGATTTACCTTACTGAAAAACTTCCATTTGTCCATTTGAGAGGATTAAGAGTGAAGTGGGGGAGTTTAGCCTGTCCATCAGGTCTTAGCCAATGAGGTCTCTGT
Source organism: Tenrec ecaudatus (assembly GCF_050624435.1). Lineage (NCBI taxonomy): Eukaryota > Metazoa > Chordata > Mammalia > Afrosoricida > Tenrecidae > Tenrec > Tenrec ecaudatus. Next base: position 184,885,182 of record NC_134531.1, on the reverse strand, counting down.
GTGGGCATGGCCTTCTTCTGAGGATTCTGGGAACTCCTTAGAGGTGGGAGACTCTCTCTTGGAGACATCCCTGTTGACAAGTCACATGGAGACAGACTGATGGCAGCCAGTCTCAGAGCTGGAGAAGCCATGTGGACACCCCTGCCAGCGCTGCGGTGCTTACAACGCCACTGGATCCACAAGACTTCCCACCTGCTGGCCTGTGATCCTCCTGCACTGGAGTCACTGCATGTGTGTCATGAGTCTGACTGAAGAGGACTCTAGAGACTGGTATCGGACATATGGGCTAACACTGGACTTACAGACTTGCTCTGGACTGGGCTGGCATGTTCCCTTAATATACAATTACTCTGATATAAAACTCTCTCTCATACACATGAGTGTCTATGAATTTGTTTCTCTGGTCTACCCAGACTGACACTCACACTTTCTTCCCTGTATCTTTAGAAGCCTGAGGATTTGTTTATAATTTATACACCTGAATGAAAAAACCATTGTCTGAAAAGACGAAGCATCTTTTGGGATACAAAGAAAAAATTCTGTATCTTTTCTCATGACCTCTTCAGAACTAACTATAGCGAGATAAGGGAAGTTACATAAAGAATTAATGTGATGTGACATTTATTTAACAACCATGTATGAAGTGCTAGAAAGGAAAACCAAATGATTAAAATAAAATGTCTGCTATGAGGGAACTCAGTGTGAGTATGGGTAACAGATTTAAAATTAATCACATACGCTATGATAGATTGTACTAGCGAGTTTGTGCCAAGAAGTTAAAAGACTAATTCTTTTTGGCAGGGGGTTAGTGGGTAGGTTCTTGAGCAGGAGGTTAGTTCACAGAACAGATTACTTCTAAAGGATCAAGTGGTTTTCTAGGTTGACATAGAAGAGGAGGGAGAGGAGGGAGGAGGGAGAGGAGTGGGGAGAGGGAGGAGGAGGAAGAGGAGAGAGGGCAGGAGGGGGAGGAAGAGGGAGGAAAGAGGAGGGGGAAGGGGAGAGGGAGGAGGGGAGGGAGAGGAGAAAGAGGAGAGGGGGAGGGGAAGAGGAGGGGGAGGAGGAGAAAGAGGAAAAAGAGGAGGGGAGAGGGGAAGGAAGAGGGGGGAGGGGAGAAGGAGGGAGGGGGAAAGGGGGAAGGGAGGGAAAAGAGGGAGGGGGAGGTGGAGAGGGAGGAGAAAGAGGAGGAGGTGCAGCCTTCTGGGAAAATGTTCCTGCCCAGGCCTGAGTCTGCAGGAAAGGTCCAAGAAAGCAATGGCTATTGCCGGACAGACAGCTCTCCACCGCTGTTTCCTACCTACCTCTACTGAAAATCCAATGTAAATCAAGGTGGACATTGTCCCCACCCCTTTCCCAGGAGAGAACAGTGCCTCTTATGTCTGATGGTGATTTTAGGGGTGGCGCTTCCACATTTTGGTTTGCCTGAGAAGCCAGGGTCAGAAGGAGCCGGCGGGGTTCTTTGTGGGTGCTGTGTCTTTTTTCTGCTCATGTCCTTATGAGGGAGGGAAAGTCGTACATTCTGCAGCATCAGATGCAGTCCATAAGCCAGGAACTGTGAGGACTGACATTTTCTGATAGCAAGGAGTGGACGGTCGATCATCACGAAAGATTCATCCTTGAGAGTCACAACTCTGGTCGTCATACTGCAGCTGTAAGCTTGGCAGAGACAGTTGGCCTTTCAAACACGGCAGGCACATCTTTACTAACGAAAGCAGTAATTATTAGCCATTCTGATTTTGCATCATTATGATTTTGGTGATCTGATTTTGTTGTTGAGAACACACACAAGAAAATATACGTGAGTCGAGCAGTTTCTAAGTGTCCTCTGCCGTGCGGCTGATGAGTCTTCAAGCTGTTCAGTCGCTCTCACACGTCTGAGCCGGTCTTCTGCCGTGCCCACAATGCACTGCTCCCGAGGTTACTGTCTAACCTTTGGGGTTCCTGTTGTCAATCTGACCCCATTTAGGTCATTTTTTAAAGACTTAATGCTCAAGAAAGACATCTGTTATTAGTTAAGTGCTAAGCTATTGTTTGGTTTTAAGAAAACTTGAGGGGCTATTTTTGGTTTGAAGGTTATACTTTTAGGGGTTCATGCACCCTTCACAGCTCCATGCAGTTTAGCGTCCCTGAAAATTGACATTTTTTCTGTGAAATTTCCTCCCTCCCTTTCAATCAGGATTCTTCTATAGAATCTTTGATCAAAATGTGCAGGAATGGTAGCTGGGTACCATTCAATTCTTCTGGTCTTTGCGGCACAGGAGGCAGTTATTAAGCACACATTCCACATCCTCCTCCAATTCCTCATCTTCTCCGTCCTCTCTTGCTCCGGTGAACAGGCGACTTTAAGCCTTGGATGGCCATCTGCAAGCTCTGAGACCACAGACACACACTAAACATGCGATTAGGTCAGTTAGCTAGGATGTCCCATGTGCCCATGGCCCTACATCTCCCAACCAAGAAACCAGATCCCAAGAATAATCCTAATCATCTGTTCTTTTGAACAATCAGTGCAATTATTTCCATTACTTATAACCCTTAATTTCCCCTCTCTCCTGCCTAAGTAACAACCAATAAACTTCAGTTTCTGTACACTCGCCTTTGTGGTCTTTAAATGTAAGTAAGGTCAAACAGCATCTATCCTTTTGTGATTAACTTATTTCACTCAACATAATACCTTCCAGCTGCATCTATATTGTAGCATGTATCGAGACTCCATCTCTTCTCCTGGCCAATAATGTAATATTCCATTGTATGTTTAGGCCACATAAATTGATGGACATTTAGATTGTTTCCAACACTTGTCTATGAAAGTAATTATGTATACATTTGCATTCCTACCAGCAGCAGAATAGGAGTCTTGGTGGTGTAGTGGGTTACATTTTGGGCTGCTGATTGCAAGGTTAGTAGTTCAAGACAGCCAGCTGCTCTGTGGGAAAAAGATGAAACTTTCTAGGCTTGTATATATATATTTACAGCCCCAGAAACCCAAAGGGGCAGTTCTACTCTGCTCATAAGCTTTTACTCAATCACTCTGCGTTAGAACTGGCTCGATGGCAGTGAGTTTTGAGTGAGACTAACAATGAGTAAGTGTTCCAGTTTCCTCCCCTACATCTTCATCAATATTTATTATTTTATTTTCATTTTACTCCCAGTGGGAGCAAAATAGTATCTCACTGTGATTTTGATTTGCATTTCTCTGAAAGCTAATTTCTCTAATAAACATCCTTTCATGTGTTTGGTGGTGATTTGAATGTCTCTTAAAAATCATTTTATTGGAGGCTCATATAGCTCTTATCACAATCCATACATATATCCATTGTGTCAAGCACATTTGTACATATGTTGCCATCATTTTCAAAACATTTTCTTTTTACTTGAGCCCTTGGTATCAGCTAATTTTTTCCTCCCCCTCCCACCTACCTTCATCAACCCTTTATAAATTATTATTTTTTTTCATGTCTTACACCATTGCATGTCTTCTTTAGTGAAATGTCTAGTCAAATGTGACCAACCTTGACATGGCTGGAACTGAGTTGCCCGGAATCTGGTTGAAAGACAGGAAGAAGATGCTGACTTCTGGCGCTGGTGTATATTGCTGCAGTCTTGATAGATGGTCTGCTCTCGTCCAAAGTTGCTTATGGGTGCAGATCCTCAAAGTTCTGATTGGACTGAAGATTCGTCACACCAAAGAAGACCATTCTTGTCTCGTCCGAATACTGGGTTGATAGGAACAGGCAATTTAGAAAATGGATATCCCAAACAGGAGGGATATAAAGGCATGAAAGTGGCTGGCTTATAAACTTTCATAGAGTCTTCAATCTGAAATATGTGGAACAAATATGTTGATCCCAGGGATTGGTTTTCTATTTGCTTGATGGGCCAAGGAGGAGAAGTTGGTGGAAGGTATTGATAGGGTTATAAGAATCAAGTGTAGGTGATTGTTCATAGAATGGTCACAGTTCAGCATCAAATATTTTTGTTTTGTTCATTTGCAAAATATAAGATGTAAATGAGCCAGTGTACTTTTGTCTATATGTGTTTAGCTGTATCATGGTAAGGCGTCAATATGGTTTTATTACTGTCATTATTTGGCGATCATTGCTGTTCTTATTAGGCCTCCCTGAGTCGCTGCAAACTCACAGCAACTCTGTGGACAGCAGAGCAAACACAGCCTGGTCCTGCACCATCCTCCCAATTGTACGTATGCCTGACGCCACTGTTCCAGCCACTTTGCCAGTCCACCCTGTCCAGGGCCTTCCTCTTATTCGCTGCCCCTCGATCCTTCCACTCATGATGTGCTCCAGGGACTGGTCTCCCCTAGAAACAGGTCTGAAGTATGTGAGACCAAGTTCCGCCACCTTTGCCTCTATGGAGCACTCTGGCTGTAATTCTTGCCAGGCAGATCTGTTTGTTCTTCTGGCAGCCCATGGGACTTTTAATATTCTTCCCTAGCACCATAATTCAAACGCTTCCATCCTTCTTGGGCTTCTTTTATTTTATGTCCAACTTTCACATGAATATGAGACAACTGAAAATACCCTGTACATTGGGTCAGGTGCACTTAGTCCTTGCGTTTCAACACTTTAGTTTAAAGGGCTTGTGCAGCAGATGGACTCGAAGCAATGTGCTGTTCCACCTCTTGACTGCTGTCTCCATGAGGATGTGGACCCAAGCAAAAGGAAATCCTTGACAACGTCAATCTTTTCTCCATTTATCATTATGTTACCTATTGGTGTAATTGTGAGGATTATGGTCTCCTTTCATTGAGTTGTAATTCATACTGAAGGATGTAATCTTTGATTGTCTTCAGCAAGTGCTTCAAGTCCTTACTTTCAACAAGCAACACGGTGTCATCTGCATATCCCAGGCTGTTAATAAGCCTTCCTCCAATCCTGATGCTGAATTATTCAATAAAGCACAAGTTAACATCTTTCTGGCATTCTCTGTTTTCAGTTAAAATCCATCTGACATTAGCAACGACATCCCTTTTTTCACATCATCTTCTGAATGCTGCCTCAACTTCTGGCAGCTTCCTTTCAAAGTACTGCTGCAACCATTGCTGGATGATCTTCAGCAAAATTTTATTTGCATGAGTGTTTTAGTCTGGGTAAACTAGAGAAACAAATTCATAGAGACACTCATATGTGTCTAAGAAAGAGCTTCATATACAAGAGCAATTGAAATTTGAGAAAACATCTCAGCCCAGCTCAGATCAAGTTCATAAATCCAATATTAGCCCATATGTCCAATACTAGTCCATAAATTCCTCTTTAGACTCACACAGCCATGCAATAATGCTGAATGCAGGAAGATCACGAGCCAGTGGGTAGAAAGTCTTGTGGATCCCGTGGTGGTGTAAGCATCTCAGCTCTGGGTGGAGTCTCTATGTGGCTCCTCCAGCTCAGTGCACTAGAGTAGCTCCATGTGTCTTGTCAGCTGGAATGTCTCGCAGGGATAGAGTGTGTATCTCGCCTCCAGCGAGCTATTTATCTCCATAGCACCTCCAAATAAGGTCATCAAGATGCGACCTGATTGACAGGCTAAACTCCACCCCTTCACTCTTAAGTCTCAAACTGACAACAGATTGTTTAACTACCACAATGAGATACCATTCTATAATGTGAGCACTGTTGGATCACCTTTCTTTGGAATGGGCACAAATATGGGTCTCTTCCAGTCAGCTGGCCAAGTAGCTGTCTTCAAAGTTTCTTGGCATAGACGAGTGAGTGCTTCCAGTGCTTCATCAAATTGTTAAAAACTCAACTTACATATGAGCGACTGGGGGTCCGGCCCCCAGTTGGCCCCTGGCCTGGTTTTAGCAGCCGATCAATATCAACTCCCACAGATGTTATAAATGGATTGATTTCTGTGTATTCCACGTGGAAAAGTCTATATGTATAGTCACCTTTTGTGCTGTTGAAAAAAGGTATTTGTGATGAAGAAGTTGCTGGCCTTGCAAAGTTCTATCATGCCATCTCCAGCTTCCTTTCTATCACCAAGACCATATTTTCCAACTACTGTGCCTTCCTCTTCATTTCCAACTTATGCATTTCAATCTGCAATAATTATCAAAGTATCCTGATCAATTTCAGACCAAAGATGGTAGAATTCTCAACTTTCTGCATCATGAGCTTTAATTGTTCATGCATAAATTTGAATAATAGTTATACTGACTTGATTTACTGTATTTGGACAGATATTCTGTGACAGACAGCAGTGTACTTCAAGATATATTTTGAAACGTGTTTTGATTAACACAATGTCATTCTTCTTGAATCTGTAATGTCCAGCATAGTAAACCACGTTTTTCTGATTCAAAGTGGCCAATGCCAGTCCATTTCAGCTCAGTAATACCTACAGTATTGATCTTTATGCATTCCATTTTATTTTTGACGACTTCCAATTTTACTAGATTCATACTTTGTACATTTCAAGTTCCAATTATTAATAGATGTTCGCAGTTGTTTCTTCTCATTTTGAGTCCTGCCCCATTAGCAAATGAATTCCCAAAGGTTTTACTCCTAAAGGCTTACTCTAGACACACCATTCTAGTCGCCCCTACTTTAAGAAGGCAGATCTTTCTCAGGGTGTCAGTGGCTAATTCCTTCTGTGTAGTCTCTTCTTAGTCTGTAAGCTCAGCAGAAACCTGTTTGCTTTGGGTGACCCTGCTGACATTCAAAATACCAGTGACGTAGCTTCTAGCATCACAGTAACCACAGTATGATACAAGCCACTGCAATACAACAGACTGACAGACAAGCGGTTGTTTGGAGATTATGTATGGCTAAAGAGTTGTGTACAAATGGCAAGTTGACAAGGGGTAGACTGTGATGATTAGGTTGTGTGTGAAATTGGCACGCTTACGGGAAGGTGGATCCCAACTTCTCAAACGGGACAGGCTAGTAACGTCTTTTTACGGGTGTGGCTTATTTGTAAGAAATGCTACGGGAGCCTGATCTCTCGTTCTCTTTCCTGTTTGCTTGGTTTCCTCTCAGGCATTTCCATGTGGCGTGCTGCCTCTGGGAGCTGTTGGGGCCCTGCCATGTTCCTGCTGACCTTGGGCTTATGTGACTCTACCCTCACTGGCCTGTGATCTCAGCTTCCTACTTCACTTCTTGCTACACAGACTGACAGGCTGTATGAGTCTGAAGGGAGCTCCAGCTCGAATTGGATCCAAAAGGACAATTTATCTCTATGTAGTTTCCCACTGGTATATTTAGGGGTGTGGGGAAGAGGTGCTATTACATTCCAGACTTGGGTTAAGATAGATCTTGAGGTTCTGCTGGGAAATACTATAATTGATTGGCTAAGTTGGCCAAAGGCAATGATGTGAACGTAAAGGCATGGGTGCTATGAACTTGCGCTTCTTATTCTTTTCTATGTAGTGATGCAAAATAAATGTCACTGAGTGATAAATGGAAATATTGGGAAACACAGAAAATTTGGACAATTTAGCATATTCTTGGATAAGTTAGCTCATTAGAACGACTTTCTTCACTAGTTGCTTACGTTAACTGTTTAGCTTCTCCTTCTCAAGCTAGACTCGCTCTCCTTCCAGAGAGAGCTTTTGTCTTTTATTTGCCAACACAAGAAATGCCACTCTAGACAACTTTCAAGGTCTACATTCACAGAGAGCCACGGACAGAAAAATGTATCATCTCATTTTTTTTTAATCTCAAGTCAACTTTCAGGTCTCTTTATTTATTTCTAAACACACACCCCTCCCGACCCCACCAGCCCCCTCCTTCCTACATGCCTGCCCCTGGGATGCCTTCTCTTTTAGAGGAGCCCTCTGAATCCAGGGAGGAGTGGCCTCATTCGGAGAAACACAAAACAAGGTATTATTGTGAACAGGAGATCATCAGAGAGCACATAAAGCCAGCCCACTGCTTCCAAGTTGGTCTGGCTCACAGTGACCCCTTACGACCCAGGAGACACCTCTGTAGGCTTTAATCTTGACTGGGGCCGAGATCCTCATCTTTTCCTCAGGAGCAGCTGGTTGGTTCAAGAGTTAGCAGTGACATGCGTTACCTGCTGCGCCACCGGCTCCTGTGTAAGACCTAAGGAGTGATTCCTGTTGGCTTTTGAATCACACTGTGGTTGTTAGGTGTCATCGAGCTGGTTCCAACCCACAGCAACCTTATGTATAAAAGAACAAAACATTGCCTCGTCCTGCACCATCCTCAATTGTTCCAATGTTTGGGCCCATGGTGTTAGTCCACCTCCTCGAGGGCCTTCCTCTCTCACTGCCCCTCTACTTTACCAAACACAGTGTCCTTCTCCAAGGTCTGGTCTCTCCTGAAAACAAGTCCATAGTACGTAGGACGGTGTCTTGCCATCCTTGCCTCTAAGGAGCACTCTGGTACTTCTTCCAAGAAAGTTTGGTTTGTCTTTTGAACAATCCATGGTACTTTTAATATTCTTCTCCAGCACAACTCAAATGCATGCAGTGTCCTTCAATCTCCATTCAACGTCCAACCCTCAGAGGTATATGATGCAATGTGAGAACGCCATGGCCTGGGTCAGGTGCACGTCAATCCTCAAAGTCACATCCTTGCCTTTCAATATCTAAAGAGGTCTTTTTGTACAGTGGATTTACCTTACTACTTGGGTGTCTGAGAAGATGACTTAACCTTTGTAAGTCACAGATTCCTCACCCATAAAATTTGGATTATAGGAGTCCCTATATGCATTGGGCTGTTAACTGCAAGGTCAGCAGTTCGAGACCACCAGCCACTTTGCAGGAGAAAGACGGGGCTTTCTACCCCTGTAAAGAGTCACAGTCTCAGAAACTCACAGGGGGTAGTTCTGCCTTGTCCTATAGTGTTGCTACCAATCAGCATCGAGTTGATAGCAGTGAGACAGAATGCATCCGCGAGGCTCTGAAATGGAGTACAGAAAACAGTACCTTACATACTCGAGTATAAGCTGAAGCAAATATCCACCAAGACACTTAATTTTACCACAAAATTACATTAAAATGTGCTGAAAAACTCAGTTTATACTCAAGTATATACGGTATATAAAATGCTTACTAGAGAAACAGGCACCAAAACCAAACACCAAACTCACTGCCACTGAGTTGATTCTGCCTCACAGCAACCATGTAAGACTTAATAGAACTGCTCCCTAGGGTCTCAGAGACGGAGAAGACTGGTTCACCTTTCTCTGCAGAGTGGCTAGTGGTCTCGAACTCATGGTTTTGAGGTTAGCAGCCCAATGCTTAATCCACAGCACCACCAGAGTCCCTTAGTAACTGGCACAGTGCTCAATAAAAGCAAGCTATGACAATATTTAGTACCGGAGGGTCATTCTTTCTCTAGTTTGATAGCTTGTACATTCACACCTGGCAAAGCTGTGGCCTGGACTAGAGAAGGTGGAAAAGCTGAGTGCCTATGGTGTTGAATAACGACATTTCCTCATAACCCTTCACCAGCAAAATCCTAGAAGTAAGACCATGTCCACAGGTAGATAGGAGCTCAGGACACGTGGAATCCAGGGCAGATACAGCCCTCAGGTACAGAAATGGGAGTAGCGATACCAGCAAGGTACGGGGAAGGCGGGGAGAACCAGGGAGGGGGGGGAGGGAGAAACTGTGGGGGAAAAGAGACAGCGGTCGATGTAAAATATGAAAATAATAATAATTTATAATTTATCAAGGGGTCACAAGGGTAGAAGGGGGAGGGAGGGAGAAAAGAGGAGCTGATACCAAGGGCTCAAATAGAATGTAAATATTTAGAAAATAATGATGGCAACATATGTACAAATATGCTTGATACAACTGATGAATGGATTGTTATAAGAGCTAAAAGAGCCCCCAATAAAATAAAATGAACTTAAACAACAACAAAAAAGTAAGATCAACCCTCTATTTTTTTCCCCTGCCTTCTTTTGTTCTTCGGGAAGAGAATTGGCTGAAAGAGGTTGCTGTTTGCTATTCATTCCTCATCCTACCAGGTCTCTCCCTTAAAAGAATACTTAGGAAAAGGTGCAAGGGACAGGGGAAACCTGCAAGACTGGGCACTTGACAAGACTGCCTCGCTTATCCCAGTCTCCCAGGGTTTCCACCACTGACAGGGTGAAGTCTTACCACGTTTCAGTCTCTCTTTTAGTGGAAATACAAGAGTTTTCCTTCTCTGACAGGGTTTCGTCTTACACAAGTTCCAGTGTCACAGGTTTGACGGCTGCAATAGCATATGCCAGGAGCAACTGAGGGTATGAACAATATTATTTCCCGGCTTATAAAGCAATCCATTACATTGATTTACCTTTCCTTTCCCCCTTTTAATCTCTAAAATTTTAAAGCGAGTTTGATATTCAGCTGACAGCTCCATAAGTTGAATGTCTTCATTCATCTTCAGAACAGTTATGAGAAGAGACCTGCAGGCTTGCTGACGTCCCTTTACTTCAGAAACATCTCTCGGCAAGCTGCTTACAGACTCTGGTTGGGGATGTAACTGAAGCTCTGAGGAGTGTTCAGGAATCTGAGAGGGCTCCGAAAGTTCATGGAAAAATTACCATAGGTCTTAATTCCATTTTTCCACCATCTTTTGGAAGTTCATAAGGTTATGAGAAATAGAAGTTGATAAGGTTATGAGAAATGAGAAAATTGTAAGGAATGCAAAACCTTTGAAAAATGAGGCTTTAAGTAAGAAGGTAGAGCAGGCAGAAGATTTACTTAGATGGTTTATACCAGTGACCACATGAAACAGGCAGGTATGGCGGATAAACCTGGAACCCCGAGTTTTAAGGGAAAAGATAAAGAAGTAGACCCAATATCAGCTAGAAGAAGAAACTGACCGAAAACAGCAAACAAGGGGGAAAAAAGTGAAGTGGTAGATTGTCAAGGGTCCCCACAGTGTGGCCATTTTGAATTTTTACAAGCAGCATTCTCATCAGGGGAGCCATCGGATAACTGGCTTCACTTGCTTGGGACTGGACCAGGGTCTACACCAGAGCTGGCGACAACAGGACCGCACTCTTCTCCTTCTTTTCCGCTCCCTTCTGGTGACCAGAACCGTGGCCACCCCGACCGATAACCACCCAGCAGCTTCGGACACCTCAATCCTATGCAGCCCCGCTCTCTCCAGACAGACTGGGTGGCAGGTGCAAACCACCTCTGTGTTTGGAGACACGTGCACACTGCTTCCTTAGGTCAGCAAAGTATACTGTCAGACTGGGCACCCTGTCCCAGGCTACCTTCTAGAACAACAAAAACTTCTTCTGTACTGGGTGTCCTGTTCCCGCCATCTTTGAGGCTGGCAGGAGCTCTGTCCCAGACCAGGTACCCTAACGCTAGCCAGCCCCTGGGCTAGCAAAAGCACCACTCAGGAGTTCCACTCAAGCCAAGTCTTAAAAGCTCAAGAACGGCTACTAATGTGCAACGATTAGTCTCTCCCTGTTCAGAGGGAAGAAGAGCAAAACACTGAAGATGCTAAGTAGTCCATTGGACTAACAGACCTCATGAATGGGCCTGCATGACCCTGAGACCAGAACTAGATAATGCTCGGCTACCACTACCTAACTATACTGAAAAGAATCACATTAGAAAGACCTGGATAGAGTGGGATACAGATGTGGACTAAAACTCAAAACCATAAAAAAGAGCAGGCTTACTGGTTATACAGAGACTTGTGCAACCACCTAGACTACGGCCCTTAGTTACCCTTTGGATCTAGAAAGGAGTTTATCTGTCTGGCTCAATTTACAGCAAAACAATAGACAGGTCTATAAGGGGAACAGTAAGTAACACTAGGGAGGTGAGGCGGTTAAGATTTCATGTCAACTTGCACCTGTGTGAAAGTGGAGGGGTAAAGTCCACCCTACCAGTCAAGTCACAGCCGGATGATACCTCCTTGGGGTGTGTACCTTTTTATAGGAGAGAGGGTAGAAAGTGTCTTTCCTCTTGCCTTATACCCTCCTGCTTGTTTGGATTCTGTGTCTGCCTCTAGAGGCAGCCCCATGAGGGCCCATCAACTGGGGGTGTAAGCACCCTGCCATGTTCCTACTGACCTTGAATCCACGTGACTCTGCCCCCACTGTCCTATGATTTCCCTGCTTCACTCTTCTGTGTCGTCAGCCTGTGGCTATGTGAGCCAGAGGGCTTTGGCTAACATGGAACTCAGGGATTTGAGTTGGATTGGGCAGAGCCGGTTCTTTGATATAAAATTAATTCTTGATAGAAAGTTCTTAAACATATAAGAGTGCCACTGACTTTGTTTCTCTGGACAACCCAGAGTAATACAGGAGTTATGCACACCTTAAAACCAACCATTTGCGATCACAAGGGCGACATCTACTTAAGGACAATGTTCCGAAGGGTTTGGAAAGGAGGAATGTTAACAGGAAACAGAGAAAGTGTGGTTCATGCAATCAAAAACATGAAATGACAAGTGTATTAATTATTGAATGGAAGAATCATCAGCTCTGTAGATGAATTCACCTAATTCACAAGTTAAACAGAAAAAGGGCAAAGAAAAGCTAACCATAATGGGGAGCCCAAAGGACTAATGTCTGAATTCTCAGTAGACACCATACAGGTAAAGAAGCAATGGATGGTATGGATAGAACTGTGAAAAAAAGAATGAATGAATGAAAGAGAGAAAGAAAAAAAAGGTCCATAAAGAATTATATACCCAGCAAAAGTGTCCCTCAAATAAATGGTAATATTGGGAAATTTCAGGTAAATAGAACTTAAATGGAATTTGTAAAATTTAGACCAACATTACATGAAACATTAAAGGGGCTTCTTTGGTTCTTTGGACAGAGAACCAGTAAGGGCTGAAAACAACCTGAGATTCACACCCATGAGAACATCACCCAGAAGGCAACCCGAGCACAGAAACATCTAAAATAAATATATTTACAAGACTGAAATAGGTTATCAGAGACATCAATTTGCAAGCAAAGACAACTACAAAGCACAAAGATGATATGAATAATGTAATTACAGACTTTCCAAATGCAAGGAAGTCAAAACTATTTCAAGACAGAATGGACTATTTCAAACTTGGCGGAAAAAATAATAAGTTATAGGAAAATCTCAAAGAAAATTAAAATATCTTCTCAGGAAGAGAAAAAGAGTAATATTTGAAAGATTTAGTAAGCATAACAATTGCAATAAAATTAAGAAAATCTATAAATAAAATGTACGCAGCAAGAAAATTATATAGGCAAAATCAGCAGTTTCACAAAAACAACAACAAAAGCTTCACACATACACAGCAAATTTATAGCAATAAACTCTCATCTTCTGGCAATTACGCAGAATGTAAATGAATTAAAAGCACCAGTTAAGGAGACAGATAGAAGACAGCAGAGTGAATAATGAAAGAGGCACATCATTATTCCGTCTATAAGAGACACAACTTTAAACACAAAATCAGGCAAATGAAAATGAAAAATTTCTGATAAAATAAGCTTTAAAGAGAAAACTAGCATAGGACACTGGGGGGATTAAAAAAGCTTGTGAACTTTTAATTCCATTTCTCCATGAACTTTCTGAAGCCTTCTCCCCCTATAATGACTAAGGGGGGTCAATCAAACAAAAGGACATGGCCACAGCAAGTTCTGTCTCTGCATTCAGCCAAAGGACACCGCCCCCCCCCCACCATATGAAAGGGTTTTAAAAAATTAGTGGGTAAATTTCATTTTCCTTTGTGTTAGGCCGGGTTGACTAGAAAAACAAATCCACTGACATCTATATGTAAGAGGCAGTTTTATATCAAGAAGTAATTATAAATCAAGAAAACATCCCAGCCCAGTCCAACTTAAGTCCGTAAGTCTGGATACTAGTCCTTAAGTCCCTCTCGGACTCACACAAGCACATGCAATGATGCAGAATGCAGAAATACCACAAGCCGATGGGTTCAAAGTCTGGTGGATCCAATGATGGTGGGCACATCTTCAGGGCTCTGGCTGCAACCGGGGTCAGACAGCAGGGAAGGTGAAGGCAGAGAGAGAAGGGGAGGTCCCTCAGGCACTCCTTCTGAGAAGGCCACACCCATAAGGAGTTCTATCAGGCTGTGATCTAACTGACAAGCTAAACTCCACCCCTACATTTTTACACATTTCCAAGTTGACATGAAATTATGTAACTACCCCATTATTCAAGTCCATTTTCTCCCCACCAAATTTTTTTCCGCCACAAACTTTTAGAAGCCCTTTTTGTACATTGTGGTTTGAGAATTGGGGGGTGCAAGCCCCCCACCACTAATCATGGGTTCAGTAAGCACACAATTGTACAGTTGAAGTATATAAATATTAAAGTCATCGAGAGCATGAGAGATAGAAATAATGGAGTCAGACACAATTCATGGTAGCAATGCTCACCTCAGCCCCGCTTGGTGGTCCACGGGGAGGGAAGGGAAGGAGGAAAAGGGAAAAGGGAAACAGGGAAGGAGCGGGAGCCGAGGAGAGGTCAAGGTAGGAGCTGAGAGAGAGGGAGTGAGAGAGAGGCCTCTATTGCTCACACAGGGCTATATACCTTTGGGGGCGTGCAAGCCCACTAATTACAGGTAAAGACGTATGTCACAGGATGGGGATGAACTACAGGTTATACAGCAATGAGAGGGGTGGTCTAGCGACATGCATGCAATAGCAAGAGGAGGGATTGGGGTATACATGTGACAAGATGGGCGGATCCTATAATTAGGATGGCAGCTTAACTTTGACCTGTTCTCTGGATCTCCATAGGAATGATTATCAGTAGGCTGTGAACTTCACCTACAGGAACCAAATCAATGACTGCAGGCCTGTCCATTGTCCATAACAGCAGGGAGCGGGTAACTGCATGTCTTCAGGGAGGATGCCTGTAAGCATCTGACCTGCCCCCACAGTACATAAATCTAATTTTAAAAGAATTGAAAGAGAAACAGAAAACTCTACAATAATAGGAGACTTCAATATACCTTTTTTGATGAGGAAATGAATGAACAGAAAGAAAATAAATAAAAACCCAGAAAAACTAAACGCAATCAACTAATGTCAACCTCATAGACATATACAATACAATCTGCCCAACAAAAAAATATCCAATCTTTTCCAGTGCACACAGAACATTCTCTAGAATAGACCATGTTAGTCCACAAAGCAAACCTCAGTAAATTGAAAGGGAAAAAAAGCAAATACAACACGGCATCTTCTCAGACCAACTTTCTATGGAATGGAAAAATACCCTGGAAAAACAAAGCACTGCCAAAGCAGGAGGTATCACCCTTCCCAACTGCAAAACCTACTCCACAACCACACCACCCACAGCACTCAAACAGCCCAAGACACCAATGGGACAGAATTGAGAACCCAGATGTGGCTTCATTTCTCTATGGACAGCTATCTTTGAAAAATGGCGGAAAATCATTACATTGGGAAGAGATAATCTCTTTAACAACTAGTGCTGGCAAAACTAGATATTTATTTGTAGAAAAAGGAAACAGGACCCATACTTTACACCATATAAGGAAAATGAACCCAAGATGGATTAAAGACTTACATGGACCATCAAAGGGAAAAACCAGGATAAACTTAGGGGTCTTACTGCATGGCAAAACAGAAAATGCACATACAGCAGAAGACAAACTAGATGACTGCAACCTGCTACAAATTGGTCATTTATGCATATATTAAAAGAGTTAAAAAAGAGGAGCCACAAACTGGGGAAAATTGGGGCAATGACATATGCAATAAGCAATTCTCTAAAATTTACAGAAAACTTTAATTCCTCTATAACAAAATGACCAACCATCCAATTAAAAACAGGCTAGACTACATGAACACTTTCCCTAAGTGGGCATAACAGGTGGTCAACAAACAGATAAAGAAATGCTTAAGATCATTAGCCTTTAGAGGCTGGCAAATCACAACAATGAAATTATCATTTCATTCCTGGATCCAAAGCAATGTAAAAAAACCCACAGAAAAAAAAATGGTCCTGAGAATATGGTATAAACAATGTGAAAATTAGTTGTGACACGAATGAGGATAAGCACCACCATGCCTATTGAAGCACGAGGCATAATGCAAAAGATGGGAAGAACCTAAGTGTCCGTAAGCAGATAAATGGGCAAACACGCTATGGGGCATACACACACGGAAATACTACCCAATGTTCATGAATACTTATAAATCTGAAAACCACAAAACGCCAATCTGGAGGGCATTATGCTGAGTGAACATTAGTCACGAAAGGATAAAAGTTTTAAGTCTTGGAATAATTCTATTACCTTGTGATTCCAATTTCCCACAAACTTTTCAAATCCCCCTTACATGAAACCAAACAAGAGAAACTTTTCACATAAAATAAACATTCTTTGATGGTTACCAGGGGTGAGAGGGGCAGAGGGGAACATCTCTAACTGGAGGATAGACATCTGTTAACTCGGAGGGAAGGAAAGGCAACACACAGTGAAAAATGATAAGGACAAAGGCAGGCACTGGGAGCAGTTTAAGACTTAAAGGTAAATATTACCATACACACAATCCTGCACTAATAGAACTATTATGATATTGTGATTCCCGCCTAACGTGATCTGAGTGCATACATAGATAGACATGAAAGCTGAACTGCGGTGGAAAGGAGAATGCAATTGTACGCACTGTCCCAGATTGAAGTGTGATTTCCCCTCCCCACCCTGCATGTACCAAATGGAGTGGAGCAGGATTCTATGAGTTGGCCATTATATAATGATGTAATGAGGCAGTTATGGTAGGAGAAAGATGAAGCTCTCTGCTCCCATAATGATTTAAAGCTTTGGAAGCCCACAGGGGCAGTTCTACTCTGTCCTATAGGGCTGCTAAGCATCAGCATTGAGTTGATGGCAGTTATGAGCCCTATAAAGTGATCGGCTGGGATGAACGTAGCACTGGTAAAAGGAAGAGGATGGGATATAGCACTGTTCATCTGCCAGTCCCAGCCCTGCTCTGCCGTAGGGGAGTTTCCCTGGAGTGTGGGCTGAGACATCTTTTACCTACATGAGAAAAGAGAGAGACGAGCTGGGAGCCCAGCGGGAAACTCCTCGTCTCAGGGAAAGACTGGTGCCAAGACACGCAGAGTCCTCCTTCCAAGGGATGCCACATGCAGATGTTGTAAGAAGAGGACCTTGCACCAGAACCGATAGAGACAGAGAGCCTTTCCCTTGAGTTGGCACCTGACTTCTCACCTCCGGAGTGAAGAGAATCAGATTGTTTGCTACAGCCATCCACTTAAAGTCTTCCTGCTATCGCTGCATTAGAAAACTAAGAAACCCACGAATAAATACAGAGGCTGGCAGAGAATTATTTCTACCTATGTATTTATATATGCTGTAAATATATCTGGAGCCCTGGTGGTGCTGTGGGTTATACATTGAGCTGCCATCCACAAGGTCAGTGGTTTGGCCCTTCACCCTCTGGAGGGGCAAGATGAGCTATCCACTCCCGTAGAAAGTCTAAGAAACCCACAGGGGCGATGCTCTGCCCTATAGGAGAGCTGTGAGCTGGAATTGACTCAAAGGCAGTGCTTTGGTGTATATTCCTGAGTATCGTATACAAGAGCATACGAGAAGCGAATTTAGGAAAACTTAATTATAAGAAACAACTCTCGGGAGTGAGTCACTGGGCCCGGGTGCTCAGAGACAAGTGAGGAACATCAAAGTCAATTGGCCCAAGATAGTTCCCTAAGAGATGCTCTGCAAGCTACTCTGGTGAGTCGCCAGTGGAGTCTTCGAAGCTTGAGAGCAGCTACCTAAGGTGCTACTGTGAGGCTCTCCCCATGTGGAGCAAGAGTCCCCCTGCCATGGAATCAATTCCAACGCAGTGTTCCGATACAGGACCAGAGCGGATCAGCTTCAGGTTTCTGAGCATTTTTACGGGACACTTCTACCTTTTTGTTTGAGGAGTGACTGGTAGGTTTGTACTGCCAACCTCGAGGGCAGCAGTGCAAATGCTTAGCCTCACAGCACCACCAGGGCTCTTTGGAGTAAAGACACATGGAAACAATTAGTCCAAAGGAATTACGAACCACAAAAAACAGCCTGTGAACCAGAAACACTAGATGGTGCCTGGCCACTGCTACTAACCCCTCTGAAGGGCAGCATGAGAGAAAAAATACAGAGTAAAACTAAAAATCATTAAAAAAAAAAAAAGAGGAGGTTTGTGGGTCAAATGGAGGCTGCTGGAACCAAGACTGTGGCCCTTAGTTCCCCTTTGGGCCTGGAACTAGACCTGCTCCTGTGGCTCAATTTTCAGGCAAATGATAGGTCTGTGGAATGAACAGTAACACTAGGGAGGTACACACTCCTGAGGACCCTCCACCCTTGGAGATCGAAAGGGCACACACGTGGAGTGAACAGCATATCTAGGTGGTCCTGGAGGAAGGGCTGCAGGACATGTCTGTAGCGTCTCACAGCCCTCTAGGATGTTGCAGTGTGCAGTCTGAAAACCACCGGTCTGTTTACCTAAGTCACAATAAGTAACAGTGGCATGTACAACACTTTACAAATCTAATTTTTGCACATTAAGTTTTACCTTTAGTGCTCCCAGAGCATACTGTTTGTACGTATACGGCTTAAAAGAATCCCGAAGTCAGTTCGTATGTGCAGTGAAGACTTACTGCGGGTTCTACCCATTTTTAAGGTTTAGATTTTTACACACTGAGCTTTCTTAAGGTAGGAGGCTAAGGAAGGAACAGAAGGTGTTCCCTTTTGACCAGTCTCATGAAAACCACTATTTCCCCTCCTGTGCACTCTTCAGCCAACAGATGTCACTAAAGACACCAGTACCCAGAGGCAAAGAGAGACAAGATTAGACAAATGGAAATTGAGCATTAAAAACATCCAGTTCTTAAAACTGAGAAGTAGGTTTCCAAAGTAATAACATTTATTACACTGCATGCAACATTTTAACCAAAAATTTAAGAAAGAAATTTCTTTTATTAAGTTGCTCAGGCTGAATGGATCATTGCACTAAGTTTTGAAATACATGTTCTTGAAGCAATTTAAAACTCATTAGAAATAATAGGCTTGGGCTAGTAGAAAATGTGATAAAATGTAATCCTCACCCAAATGTTACCTGGGCTGTACAAACAGGAAATTGTTTTGTGCTACTGTGGCTAACCTCATTGCTGACCCTGAGCTGTAACGGCGAGAACAGCTGAGAGCTGAAGCAAAATTAAAAACTTACATCAAAGTATATCATGACAGAATGTAGATAAATAAAACAGCATATCAAAAGTATTATTTTTCTGCCAGTCTCAAAGAGCAGAGAGGTGGAGGTACTCCACAAAAGGGGTGACACATCAGGTACATGTGGATATGAGTCTGTCTCCCGCTGCACCACCCAAATCAATGAGCACCCAGGCACTGCCCATGAGAGGCGAGCAAGCGGAAACCCAGCGAGGGTGGGGACAGATGGGATCACAGTGTTCTGGCCTTTTTCCTCCACAGACTTCCCCTTCCTTCACCTGAGCTTACTAAAGAAATAAATAAAGTTGCCTCTTCTGTTTCTTTCTGGTCACGCTTGCCCTCACCTTCCATCATGCACTCTCCCTCCAGTGGGCACGAGACACCCTAGAGGTGTAGGCATGGGAGCCAAACATTACGGACGGCAGGACAGGCACCGTTGGCGGGGCTGATGAGGCCGGCATGAGAATGAGCAGACGATGAAAGGCAGTTTCCTCTTACTTTATGCCAAGTTCACGTGCACTTTCATGGGAAGAACTGCTGATGGGCATTTTCCCATGGACTCTCTAGTCTCCCTTAAGTTTGGGGATTTAAAAAAGCCCTCCACACTATGGAAGACAGGGCTTCATCATAAACATCTGATCTGTGGCCACTCCTCAGATGCAGCAGGAATATGGAAAGACAATTGTCTGAAGCCAAATAGGCTTCTAATGAAATTCTCATTAAACTATTTGCTAACTATGTAATATCTGGCAAATCTCTTAACCTCTCTGAGCTTCATAATGCTCATCATAGTAGTTAACTGGTCTAAGGGCTTTACATACATTATCTATTGAATTCTCACAGCAATCTTATGAGGCAGGTATTATTTTTTCTGTGAACAGAAGACGGAAGCACAGAGAGGCTTAGCAACTTAATCGAGGCCGTGAGACTAGTGAGTCGCAGATAACAGCCCTGCCTCTCCTGAGGATTTGTGGACGGATGCATGTTAAATGGTCTAGTCCAGAGGCAGGTAGATATTAGCTGATTTAAGAAATGAAAGCTACCATTATTATTTTTCCAAATTAATGAGTGGAATCTTAAACTCCTTACTTGTTTTTCTGTCCAAGAATGCTTTGAAGATCTTTTCCCTGCCACCTCCCTTCTCTTCCCCGAAATCCACCCCTTTCTCCCCTCCCCCAGCTCTCCCCCCAGCAATGTCCTACAGCTATCTTTGGCTGCGATGCCCTTGTCTATGTCAGACAACCTGACATGGGCCTAGTGGCTTTCAGAGCCCTTACACTTGACATAGTTCAGTGCCACCCTTTTGGTGTCACTCTGTGCTAGAGATCTAGTGGGACCTAGAGGAGAAGGCTCACTGCACTCATCAGTCCCACTGCAGTAGTGACTACGCCCCAAAGGCACAGAAATACACTTAGTGAATGAGGCTAGATTCCGAAGAACAGGCCGGAAAGCTACCACTGTGACTGGTAGCGGGACTCTAGCGGGTTTTGTGTAGCTAAGGCTTCATCCGTCACTTACTAGATTTCTCCGCGCCATTTCACGATGGCAATGAGTTTCTTTTCAAGAACCTGGATACAGGGAAATGGAGGCAGGACAGTGTGTTCCAAGCAGAGGGCATCACAGAACAGAAATATGACACTGGTCAGGGTCCCTCATCTGAGGAAAGCTCGCTTTTGACTGTGAGACAGAAGCCTTGGTTCATGGAAAGGCACATTTTGGGAGGGCCTAGTCCATGATAGACCCTGCTCCAGACCCTGTTCCTAGGAGCTCATTTAATCTCCCTAATTTAAAGTAGACAGGTAAGGAGCAGGCATGTATTTTTCCTAATTTTATACATGAGAAAACTAGACACAGAGGGGTATCTAGTGTCTTGGCTGAAGGTTACTGAGTTAATAAGAGTTGATATTAGGATTCAAGTTCAGATTAACCTTTAAAACCTATGCTTCTGCTAATATGCCATGCTGTTTTGAGGAAAAGAGCTAGAGACATACTAAGGGGCTTCAAACATGGAAAATGGCATTGAGACAGGATGGCTTTCCCCCCAAAACCTTTTGGAAACCCCGTGTGCAGTAGTATAAGCCACTGAAAGGATCATATGCACTGGACGTTATACAGACTGTGCTCAGGATTTGTAAGAAAGGAGTCCTTAATCTACCTTTAGGAGGAGGAGTACTTCTACTTTACATCAGCTGAATGTGTCTCAAACAGAAGCGGATGAAAATAAGGGAGCGCAAGTTGACAGTCATAGAGGTGCTTTCTGCACCATCCACATACATATAAGCTCAAACTCTACTGCCCCAATGTGCAATTACATGTAAGCATTTTAAACAGAGGACTATAATGTACACAGAACTGATCTCCAGATCTGCTTCGAACTAAACATCAATGTGAAACACCTGCTTTTCTCAATTGGCCCTTTCTGGTTGCATTCTCTCTCTCTCTCTCTCTCTCTCTCTCTCTCACACACATACACACTTACACTCACACACACACTCATACATACATACTCACACACACATACATACACACACACGCGGGCGCTCTCTCGCCTCCCCCCACCTCTTAAAATAAAGAGGCTTTACAAATCTTGTAAGACCTGGTTCTACGAGTGCTTAAAAAGAAATATGACCATTTTTGAGCCCAAATGTACTCAGGGTTGGGCTGGCTACAGGTCTGAGAAAGCGGGGACAGGCCAAAAAGAGAGGACCAGGACAAGGAAAGCACAGGCCATGTCCCCTGGGAGCGAAGGCCCTGCACTTGGTCAGCGTGCTGGATCTGGGTGAGAGGCTCCTTCCGCTGCCGCCTCCGTTTTCTAGCTGCATAAAGCATCCCAGCGAACCCAGGACTTCAGGGAGGACGCTGGAGAGCGGCCAGGACTATGGTAGTCTTAAGGCTCAGGGGGAGGCCTGGTGGTACCAGGGGACAAATGGTGGGTCGCTAACCAGAAGGTTGGTCATTTGAATCCACCGTTGGCTGCAGCAGGACCAAGCTGAGGCTGCCTGTTTCCAGAGGTGTAGCCATGGAAACCTGCGGGGCAGTCCCACGCTGCCCTATGGGGCGACTATGTGCTAGAATCGACTCGGTGGCAGGAAGAAGGTGCACACTGCTATCAAAGTTCTATAATGTTTAGAGTGTAATTCAGTCTTAACTGTAGACCTCTGATTTAAGGGCTTCAGTCCCCCCAATGCCCCATAATAAAATATTAATGCTCCTTACAGGGATTATTTTTCTAAAATTCAGTGCAAGGGACATACTGGTTTAAGAAGTCCTTGACCCAAGAGAGAAAACGGCATGATACAACAATTTGGAACAAGTATAATACGCTCTAATTTTTCAATATTCTATCTAGCGTACTCCCTTGCCTATGGGCACTGTCAGGTTACCCCAAAGAAATTCATCAAGTTGGTCAGACATGACTTGTGGTCAAAGGCACGATGCTTACTTCTCCTGATGCCAATATGATCGCTACCTAGCCTTTGGCACGCCTATTGCCCATTTCACAAATTCATACAGAGATGAATATTCAAAAGAGCAAAGTAACTAAAGTAACTCTCTTTCCTCCAAAGAGATAAAGGTCCATTTCAGAGACAAATACAGAAAAGGATACTCACCATAAGTGCAAATCATTTTACTAGCTTCTCTGAAGAGAAGAATTCCATTAGGAGACGCGACATCAAAATTCAAGCGCTGAGATCTAAGAAATAAAGCAAAAAATTTAGACTTTACAGATAAGGAAACCAAAGGTAGGTTTAAAATGTCCAGCATTTTCATTTAATTGAACTAGTAACAGTACAGTTAATGCTTTTTCAAAGTGCCATGCCAGTCAACAAGTGCTGATAAAATATGTATGTTCACTTTCTCACTCTAAAGCTGGTAGGCTCATTCAAGGAGCACCTCCGCTCCCGCAGCGAGCGCACCCAGCGTGTGATACAGCCCCGTCCAAAGGACAGCTCAGCGTCTCCTGCCTCTTTCAGCTGCAGCCAGTGTGCCTCCTTCCTTTGAACCTTCCCATCTAATCAGGGCAGCGCATGTGCGACAGCCTTGCTTTGTCTTCTTACCTGTACGTTCACCAAGACTGCCATTGAATAGAACACTTTGTTTTGGCAGGCGCTTTACATTTACTTCTCACACAACCACCTTTTAAGGCGAGAGCTATTCTCTTCATCTCATGGGAATTACGATTAGAGAAGGCGGTACTGGGGTCCCCGCTCTGTGGAGAATCCAGGATGCAGACAGAGGCCAGTGAGATCTGAATGTTGAGCCCTTTTTGCAATGCCATGCTGCCTTCTGCCAAAAATCACAGTCACAGATCTTTCTTATTTTTTCTAGAAAGGAAGCAATACATTGCAAACGGGAAGGCAAGACTATTGCATTTAAGATGCATACAAGGCACAAATGTGCCTGTTTTTAGGTAAAACAGGTTATCTCCCAGCAAATCTATTTGAATCACTGAATTAGAGAACTGATATTTTAAGTCCTTACTACTTAGAGCAGTTGCTTCTGGCTTTTTAGGTTATAGACGACTTTGGGAAACCAATGGATGTTAAAGACCCTCTACATCACACACACACACACACACACACACACACACACACACACATTTTGCAGTTGTTTCCAGAGGGTTCACAGATATGAGAAATCCCTGACCTGGGAGGATTTGTCCATCTTTTGGCTGAAATGTATGAAAAATGGTTGATATTGAAGTTATACTACTACTACTACCATATGTACATGTATCAGTTTCTGTAGATACTTGGGATGAATGAGAAAGTGTAGGCTCCTTCCAGTTTCACGTTTGCAATCCACTTACAGTGGCCGGCACACAGTTTGGAAAACAAATTGTAAAGTGATAGCTGGCAAATCCAGATCCCTTTTACTGCACAGACGCATAAGGAATCAACTGATATTTCCGGTATTTTTCAAACGTATTGAGCTACATTACAGACTACAGGTTCCCTTGCAAACAACTCAAGTAAGAGAAACCAGTCTCCAGAGTTCTCTGAGAAGAACAAGTCTACTGTTCTGCTTTCAGATGGGAGAAACAGCACGGACAGGTAGGGGAAGGACTGACATGCCACCCTAACATAATATTTTCCTTTTTTATGGTCACTTAGGTTTGAGTCGGCGCAGATATGCCTTGCCACTTGTACTTCAAAGAAATAATTGTGTATTTTAGAAGTGGCTCACAAAAAAACCACCAAAACTAGGTTACAGCAAAACAACAACAACAACAACAACAACAACAAAAAAAACCAGAAAGAAAAGACACTGGCCACAGTCCTGCTTGCCAAGATTAGAATGAATTGCTGCTTGTCAGTGCTTTTTCAAAATGCTTAGAATTAAGTGCAATGACAACTTATTAGAAATGTTACTATGAACATCTGAGCAGTGGCATGCAATTCCTGATTCAAACAAATAAATGCATGTCCACAATTCACATTAAATCCCGGAGAAGCAGAGAAGACGATGTCTTTTCGGAGGTGACAGATTTGCACTAAGTAGTTCTTAGGACAATCATGCTAGATGTAAATTACCTTTGCCTGTGGCAGACACAAAATATTTAACAATACACAATGCAATGTTTCTCCCCTCCCGCCCCCCTTACTGTTAGATCATACTATACCAGCAAGCATAATATCAAAACTCAGAATGTAACCACAAGCTAGATCTTAATATAGAATGCACAGCTGCCCTTCCTTTGATTTTTAAGGCACTTACAAAAATGATTTTTATAAAACTAGCGTTTTCAAAGGAATGATACTTACATTTCTTTGTCAGGTCTTTTCCCTCCTTTTGATTTAGGGTAAATTTGAAACTACTGCTGGGAGAGGCTTCGCACCAGAGATACCGTTAGAGCTGCAGCCCATGCTCCTTCCAACACGCATTTACAAAGAATTGATGAAACCGGATGGCTAAGTGACAGGTAATTTGGTACTAAGCCATATTCACAATGACATCTTTTAAAGGGGTACAACCATTTAGTTCTTTACATTTCCCCCTTCTTTCATCTATATCTTTGGTATTATTCATACGCAGAATGTTTGCATCTTTACTGGCCCTTGCAAATTATAAGGTCAAGTAGGCAATTTGTGAGGAGTGTTACAGTTGCGATTTAAATGAGCACTGTGACTGTGTAAGTCGTGCAGGCTCAGGCACGCTGGCAGAGGAGAGAAAGCATAAATTGGAAGCTGAGGCAGGGATAATCCTTAGGATTCCTGGGACAAACTCTGTGGGTCACGGTTTCCTGATGTATAAAATGAGGCATGTCAACTCAGAGACCTCTAAACTTCACTACTACTTTGAAATCCTACCTATTCGCTGGTAAGCAAAGGCCTCGTTAAAATAGCCATTTCTCCCCCATTTTGTGCCTTTGAATATTTTTCAGGTAGTTTCAGTGCCCCCTCTCTCTGCCAGAGTCCAGAGTCCCCATATTCCCTAAGCACACTATACTTGCCTCTCCCAAAAGATCTAAGACATATCTATTTTGATTGATCACTTCAAGGCTCTAGCTAAGGCTTGAATACCCACACACTCGGTAGAGGAGTGCGATCTTTTGATATCGCTGTCAGAGTCCCCCCACTCCCCAGTCACCCTGCTTACCTGTTTTGCATCAGTTCGGCCATAAGTTTTAAGATGGGAGTTGTACACGCCGGCTCTCCATACCATTGCTCAATAGCTCTCTGAAGAATGGGAAGATAGGTCGGGTAACTTTTATAGAGGCTGTTAAAGAATTCAAGGGCTCAAAGAATCATTGTCCTTGAAAATGAGTACCACCTCTAACGGGAAAAAGTGAATCCACACTTTTTCTAGGTTCATATACAATGGGGTTTATAAATGGTTCTCCCTACCTTTATTGAGGGGCTACAAACAGTGCTCTTTGGGGATAATATGTCCTATATGTTATATCGTATCATTCTTGGTATATCCCATAAATAAATGGCACATTTTAAAAGTATCACACAATTTGTAGATTTAAAGAACTGTTTAATATTATAGGAAAGAAAATAAGTTTACTTAATGGGGCTAAAAATAGATTTAAATTGCTCCTATTTGGAGTGGTGGTGGCTATTATGATATGTTTTAAAGACCCTGCAGTTGAAAGAAGCCTTGTCGTAATCCACATGTATCTATCACCCATCTTCAAATCCACCTTTATCTTAATTATTTAGAGTATCTTACTTGCTTTGCTTAGTTCCACTGTGTCTCCCAGGGATATCTGAAATATCAGCGACAAGAAAGACCTTGGGCAATTGTTAATCCATTCCAGGTGAGTGTCTCTAAAAGGTGGTCTGGATGCAGAGCCCAGAGAAATCCTCAAATGCCCTCGTAAAACTCAGGAACGCTCTCCATTTCTCTGCCATCCGGGGAGCAGCTGTCTTCACAATGCTGTCTCATAAGACTTCCACGATCGAGAGATTCCTGGCCAAGACACACAGCAGAATCGCCCCATTCCTCAGTGGATTCCAAGATCAGGTACAACTCCACGAGCAGACACTGGAGAAGAATCAAGCTGGGCCTCCAAGGAGTCACCCGAGTGACGGCAGGCACACAGCATTGACCTGGGCTCACTAGCAGTCACTCATGAGGGTAACGCTTAGCCACCATCTGGTCAATTGAGCTTGTATTGGCAAACACCTGGCTTCTTCCTTGGATTTTATGCTTCTGAATTAAGAATTTAACAATTAATAAATATGAATGGCCTTTGATTTGAGGAAAAGACAAATTCAGGAGTGTGTGCCTTGATAAAGTTCAAGCCAGAGACCACCAGAATGCAGCAAACTCTGAACCAGCGCCATGGTCCCTTTAACCCACTGGTCTCCTCCTCCTCCAATGGATACCAAGATCTAGGACGAAGGCCCAAGGCTGAAAGAGCCAAAAAAAAAAAATTTTTTTTTTTTTTACTGACATTCCATTTCCTGTTCCTCTTCTCAATCCCTAAGTTTCACTGTTCCTCTAGTATTTTCCCAATGTCCTGTCTCTGTTTCTGGTGAAAGCGGTGAACTGAAGCACTTAGTGGTGTTTTGTTCTCTGTGGCATGGTACAGGCTTCCACGGTGAGAAAGGTCACCACAATTTCCTTCTTGCTCTTAGAATAAACTTTACACCCCATAACATAGCATAAGAGCTTCATTACGATCTGACCCTTGCCTACCTCCATCCCCATCATAATTTCTGCCCTGTC
Organism: Tenrec ecaudatus; assembly: GCF_050624435.1. Classification (NCBI taxonomy): domain Eukaryota; kingdom Metazoa; phylum Chordata; class Mammalia; order Afrosoricida; family Tenrecidae; genus Tenrec; species Tenrec ecaudatus. The sequence goes on along the minus strand of NC_134531.1, from coordinate 184,857,847 downwards.
TACGGTTTAGCTATTCAGAACTCCCTGAAAGTCCAGTCATGCCAACTCACCTTCATTCCTCTAAGTACTGCAGCTCCTGCCACGACATTCCTAACCTTTCCATCCTTGGATCACGTTTCACGTCCACAGGATGTTTTCTCTACTTGGTCAAATGTCTCCAATTTCTTTCAGTGTATACTCAATGAGTATTAGTGTTGGTTGCTAAAGGGCAGAGACCCAGGCATCCCTAGTATTTCTTTGCAAGCTCGACATGGATGTTAAAGATTACAGGAAGTATCCACTGGCACCGCACATGCCCCTGTACCCAGCCCCAGGTTCGGTGTGCGTCTTGTGGATGGCATGGTACTCTGTGCGAGCACTAAGCTACTAACACTTGGCTCTCTCATCCTCCCACACGTTTTTAAAGGGCAGATAGATAGTTGCTGTACACCTGGCCTCGGTACAGATGTGGATATTCAGTAATAGTTGCTGTTGTAAACCTGCCAACCTAAATATGAGGCATTGCATATTTATAAGAAATACCTACTCAATTCTTTTTAACGGCATAGTTCACTTTGAAACCTCAAAAAATAATCAATGTAAGTTTCAATGAAAATTAACCCTCCAAAATTTTAAGACTGGCATGTCTGCCCCAAAGTACACGAAACAATATACATTTTTCCCTCTCTAGATACCATCTTAAGCCTGTTTATGTGGATTTTGAAGTAATTTATTTAACAAGTATTTATTGAAGGTCTATTTTATAACAAGCACTGTTTCAGATTCTCTGTACACACAAGTGAACCAAACGTTTTAAAAATCACCATCCTCATGGAATACATATCCTAACAAAAAGCCAGAAATATAAAGTATGAAATACCAGAAAGCTATTATGAAGACAAGGAAGCAGGAAAGAGGACAAGGAGGGAGTGCACCTGAGAAGTCTCGCTTAGACGACAGTGAGAAAAATATTACTGGTGAAGCTGAAAATTAACTATTCTTTACTCACTCTTAGGTATAGACTGTTTTTCTATAGACTAGAACAAAGTGTTATTATTTTTTCTTTTTGGAATGGCTTGTTTGAGGCCTGTCTTGTTGTTGCGGTGATTTTTGATAGACGGTGGACACTGTGTAATGTACTGTTGTCAGGGCTGGGACCAGAGATGAGTGAGACAGGGCTTCTATTCCTGGGGCGGTCCTCCTCCAACCAGGGTGGCCGACCCATAGAAGAGATTCTACGACAACCAAAATCCAGAAGACGTGCCCACGGAGCACAGGTGAGGAAACGAGCCAGCGATCCGTAACGGGAAGGCATCTGGACGGCTCATCAACAAACCGGGAAGACCCCAGTCTCCCAGTCTAGGTGTGCCAGAGGCCCACACAGGCCCCCTTTGTGAAGCTTTCTAGGAGTACCAGGGCCATCACACTTTTGCAGCGCACACGGCATCCACTCCGGGATAAGGCCAGGGGATATGAGGGGATGCTCCCTTTCCCGTGTGGAATGAGAGTGGTGCCAATTCTAATATGCTTCTGACAGAGGTGACTGCCACAGAGAAAATGAGTGATTATTGGAAAGCAGAGCAGAGGTCTACTAAGCAGGGAGGTTAAAAGGGCTTCAGAGAAAGTGCACTCCTCTCATTGTAGGGTGGGAATCGGACTCCTCTCTAGGAGTTTAATTTTCCAGTGGCCTTGTGAGGATGACATCTACGTGAATCGGAGGGAAAAAGTGGGAGCTCCTAGGAAAAAGTGGCCCAGCTCTGCTTGTACTTAACTCGCCTCAGTGCGTAACTTAGGGTCGCACTACATTAAAGGGCAAGGCGTGGACGATGTGGTGACCTCAAGAAAGCCTATGTGGGAAAAAGACAACTATCAGAGCACCCATGAGAGCCACGTATGCACTAGCCCCATGACAGCACAAGTGAGCAACACACAATTCTTGCCCATTAAGAGTGCACAGTGGAGAAGATATCACAAGAAACTAGAAGCAACAGAAGCGCTTTGGCTAGAACTGCTGGATGATAGAGGTGCGATAATGTGTCTGCAGCGCGGAAAAGCCTGCCAGATCAGAGTGGATTTTCAGGGTCCTTTTTAAATGTGCATACACTTTGTCCCACTGCTCACAAAGGCACCTGCTGCGGGAAGTCCTCTCCTTCTTCCCAGTCTGGCCATCAACTAGCCTTTCTTCAACCTGCAGCCCAACTTTCACCCTCCCTGGGAAGCTGCTCCAATTTTGTAAAACACCAAACCAAAAACACCCACACCAGTCTCTTCATTTACGTGCACTTGGTCCTCTGCATGCATCTTTATCTGATTATTGTCAGGTACCACTGAGTTGGCTCAACTCACAGTCACCTTACAAACGGAATGAAACACTGGCTGGTCCTGTATCATTCTCACAGCAGTTCTTACTCTTTGAGAACACTGTAGCCGCTACTATGTCAGTCCATCTCACTGAAGATCCTTGCCCCCCCCGCCTGCCCCCCTTCCTACTATTGACCTACTTTACCAAGTATGAGATCTTTCTCCAGAGACTGGTCCTTCCTAATGCTCTGTGTCCACAGCAGGTATGATGACGTCTCTCAGCCTTGCTTCTAATGAGCGTTCATTCTGGTGGTTACTCCTTCCACAAACAGATTTGTTGGTTTCTATTCTTTGCCAACAGGACAATTCAAAGGCATCAATTATTTTTCAATCTTTCAGCCTGAGGAATGTCAAAGTGTTCTTTCTTCCCTTTTAGTTTATTAATTGCAGGTCTTGGACATTCCATATTATTTTACGTTGCCTTCTAAAACCGCCCTTTCAAATAGTCTGTTTAGTTTTTACGTCGTCATCTCTTCTACTCATTTGAGCTACTATGCATGCAAAAGCAACTCTGACCCTCACTTTGCCTTTTCTTCCCATTCCCCCTTTATATCTTTAAAGATATGTATATATGTATCATATGACGAGAACCAGATTAAAAATGCAACTTCTAAAAATTGTGAATCGGGTGAAGGTTGACAGAGTAGATGATTAAATGCTTACATTCAATAATTCATGCATATTTTGCTTCATCTCAGGGACTGCAGTCCCCACACCGTAACATCACTCACCCAACTTCCTTTCTGGATCCTGTTTCCATTTCTCATTTCTTTCCTAAACATTCTGAATTTTGTCACTGGGTAACCGCTGTTCTTTTGATCTCAAATGGTTGACTATTCTAGGATGTGTGTACCTCACCAGTGTTCTTCTCCTCTTACACATATTTGCCGTTTGGCCCAAAAATTAAGTTGTAGAGGTGAGTTCAATACCAGACCCAAAGGGCCATAGTCTTGGAGGTGTCTGGAAGAAAGCGTGATGGAAAGTGAAGACATATGGACACAGTTATTCCAATGGACTAATGGATCACACGAAACCAGAAAACTTAGATCATGCCAGGTTATGACCACCCACTGGCTCTGAATAGAATCATATTAGAAGGTTCTGAAGAATGGGAGATAAATGTGGAACAAAACTCAAAAATCTCTGCTGTTTTTGTAATAGTCTTTTGTTTTCTTCATGCATCATGTCCTTGATGTCATCCTACAACTCATCTGGTCTGGTCATCAGTGCTCGATGCTTTGTATCTCTAATTGAGATGGTCTCTACACTCAGGTGGGCTATATTCAAGATGACACTTGCTTTCATCTTTAATTCTCATAAACCTGTTATTTCTTCAGCTTCAACTTGAATTTTCATGAGCATTTAATGGTTTGTTTTGCAGTCAGCCACTGGCATAGTCTTAGCCAATGATATTAAGCTTCTCCAGCCTCCCTCCATATATGTGGTCAATATGATTCATATGTATTCGTTCTGGAGAGGACCATGTGTACAGGGGACCATTTATATTGTTAAAAATGGTATTTACAATGAATAAGTTGTTGATCTTGTAAAATTCTATCACGTAATATCTGGAGCTTCATTTCTCCCACCAAGTCCTTATTTTCTTACTACGGATCCTTTTTTGTTTCTAATGCTTCAATTATATTCACCACTAATTATCAAGGCCTCTTGATGGCAAGCTTCATCAACTTCAGACTGCAGAAGCTGTTAAAAGTCTTGTACATTTTTGGCACCAGTGACACGTGCCTACAGTTTCATGATAGCTGATGGTCTTCCTTGTTGGAGCATGGACATTCTCCCCTTTTGTACTGTAGAACAGATCTCCAAATGTCCATTTTGAAGATGACCGTGACCCTGTTCTTCTTCAAAGGTCATTCCTGGCACAGACCAAAGGCTTCTTGTTTCATTTTTTGACAACTCCAAGCTTTCCTATACATTCCATGCTGATATTTTCTTATTAATTCTTAACATAGAACTTGTTACTCCAAACAAACAAACTCACTGCCATCGAATCAATGCCGACCCACAGCAACCCTATAGGACAAGGGAGGATGGTTCCTGTGGATTTCTGGGGCGGAGACTCTTTATGGGAACAGACAGCGAGCTTCTAAAGAGCACTCCATTTTATTAATTTAGGGCGACTGATATCCTGTCATTCTCATCTCCATATGGTTCAATCTTCAGCCATGTGGAGACGCTCCACCTCTACGGAGTCTTCCCTGATTCCCCAGCATAATGAAATTGCTCGGCTCCATATTGGTTATTTATGAAGGTATCTGACTTCTTCTACCACACTATCAGCCCATTTTAAGGATTTATTTGCTATCTTCTTATCACATCCTTCTGACCACATGGCACAGACCTTAGACCAATTTGCTGGATACATGACCTTATGGGACGCCTGTGTTTCATTCCATAATTAGGAAAACTAGCTAACAGTAACAGTGTTTACTTTTCGGCAGATACGTCTTATGCCCGTGAGATAGGTATTGCTAGCCCTGTTCTGCGGTGGAAGAATGTGCAACATTCAATGACTTACCCTTAACCCCACTCCACAGGCTGAGTGGGGCAGCCAGGTCTGACCTCTATGAGACTACCCTATTCTGAAGCTTGGGCTCCCTACCTCTCTCGTTGCTTTGCCTCGTCTTGGTAAATGTTCACGGGTTGGTCATTAGTAAAGAGCGCCGACTGACTGAGTGGGTAAAAGATCAGATTTGAGAATTAAATGACTTGAGTATGAGGAAGTCATATATATAATCTTTTTTTCCCCTTCTCTCTCCCCCAACTTCTCTCAGGATTTTTTGATACTGCAATCTCAACCTAGTTAAGGAAAAATTTAAATCCAGGACTTAAGTGCACCGTAAGGCAAAATGCATGCTTTTGTAATGTTCTCACTATAGGGGCAAAGAAGCGTTTCAGAGATCCTCCTTCAATTCTCTGGTAGTGGAAACAATTTATCAAGACAGTTGCTGCGTAGTTTCAGGGAATTTAGTTTTGGTAGGACAGAGTCATAAGCAATGTAGCAGTTTGTGTAGCAGTTAATGCAGTCAGTGTTTATAGAACTGTTTGTGAATTAAATAGCTAACCACTAAAATAGCATTTTATCAAATAATCTCCATAAATAAAATGCATTTTGACTTCCAGATGACATGTGCCTTATAGGATGTTTCCTCTGCATGCTAAGGTCCGTATAACAAATTAAAGAACACACACTGATGCGGATAAAAGGCAAATGAACTTTCCCCAGCAGTAATGTGGGAATCAACACTGACGGTTTGACATATCAATATTTCAGGAAGAACAAATGACTTTCATATCCATGTTTTTCTTTTTTAGATCATATACTTATTCATTTTTTTGCATTACTGGAATAGTTTGGAAAGGATTTGTACTTTATCACCTGAAACTGCTTAAAGTATTTCAAAATATTTTAATAAAGCTTTTTGAATGATCAAATAATGTAACTTTTAAACAAATTTTACTATTATTATAAATATTTGCTCCTCATCCTTTGCCCAAAGGAAAACTATAAATCTTGTCTCCGCTGAATGAACACCATTTATCATATTCATTTTGTTGTCAATACAATTATGAAAAGCCTTTGGCCTTTTCCCAAGGAAGCTGATTTGCTGCTGAAACTCAATTATTATAAGCAAGGCAGGCACCACACAGCCCGGCTTAGCAATCTAACTCAGCTTCCTGTATAACTGACACTTGGCCCTTCGCCCCTGACCCCAATAACATCAACATGTATGGTCAAATGGAGAAGACACTGGTTTCTAGTGCAAAGTAAAATATTTTCGTCCAAAGGGTTTCCATTTGCTGCTTTCTGCCATCTGCTGGACAAAAGTTTCATTTCCGATAGATGCCAAAGAGATGAAAGAGCTAAGTGAGGAAAACAGAGAAGGCTTCATTTAAAACTTAAATTACGAAAAGAAAAGAAAAGACCCAACTTAAGTTACTGTCTCTCCTCTTTTAGGCAGTATCAATTTTGGCAGCCATCTCGAGTTCTCTGACACTGCGGGAAAGGTTCTGACCTCGATGCTTGGTTGTAACCGTAGCGAGGCAAACATGAACGGGAAGGGCTGAGCATCCCGGGCTGGAGTCGGCTTCAAGGTCATCAATCCTGAAGTGTCAACATTAGGTTTTTATGGTGTTTCAAATACATGAAGAGTTTCCAGTTTGGAAGCTAGCTAGATGCTATGCATGCTTACAGAATAAAAGGGATATATACTATTCTGGCTCTCATGGTTAAATGAAGGTTAACATTTACAGTCTTTTTACATGTACAGTGTGGAACCCTGGCAGTGTGGTGGTGACTCCCTGGGCTGCGATCTGCATGCTCGTCAGTTCAAAAGCAGCAGCAGCAGCAGCTCCCAGGGAGAAAGACTGGGCTTTCTACTCCTATCAACAGTTAGCCTGGGAAACCCAGAGCAGGCTGCTACAAGTCAGTACAGACTCGATGGCGGGGAGCTGCTTTGGTACATGCGCAGTCTTGTTGTTGGGCGCGATCGAGTACAACAGGACAAAGCACGATCATCCAGTTCTGCACTGTCCTCAGAATCATGGCTTGCTGTGTTGGGGGCAGCGTTGCAATGATGTCTCCATCAATTTCACTGAGGGACCTACTCTTTTCTGCTGACTGCCTTACCCACACGATGTTCTCCTCCAGTACGTGAGACAAAGTCTTGAAAGCCTCACTTTCGGGAGTATTAGCAAGTATAAGGCTATATACTTCTAAGGCAGAATGGGTCATTCTTCTGGCTGTCCACCGCATAGCTGACATTGCTCGTCAACACCTACTTCAAAGGCATCAATTATTCTTCAGTCTTTCCCATTCGACGGCCAGCTAGCACATGCCGATGGAGAGTGAAAACACCCCGGCTGGGGCAGGTGGCCCCGAGTCCTCAAAGTGACCTCATCGCTTTGGAACACTTTTGCAACAGATCTGCTTAATGCACTGTGTTGTTCCTTGTCTCAGTAACATGTTTCCTCAGCGATATGAAAGTCTTCTCTCTCGCCCTTCCACGGGCACATAAGTCCAATGAGTTGGCTTTAATAATAACAAAAACTACTCAAATTAATCGTTTAAAAAGTACTTTAATGTAATTAGTCCCTAAAATACGCGACCTGAAATATTCGCAGATCCCCTTTTCAGTATCTTTCTGGCTGCTACTGTGGTATCAGTAGTTGAAACAGACCTTTTGAAGAGTCTCCTTTGCTATTGAAATTAGGACAGAAAGGCCCGAACAGAATCACTGAGAAAGAGTGTTTGTTTGAAAGTGAATTAGTGATCAGGTTACAGGATTTTTCTTTTGTGCTCTGACCTGGACCTTACAATATGAACTCCCACACAATACTAATTAATAACCATTGAATAGTTGGCAAAAGGAGCAGAATGCATTATTTAAACCCCAAAAAAACCTATGATGCTGGATTATCTTTTTTTTTTGGATGAGGAAACAAACTCAGAGAGGTGAAGGGGCTTGCCTGGGTTGACCAGTAAACAGAGCTGGGATTTTAAGCCTGCTCTGCCTGACACCAGAGGCCATGTTCTTTCCACTCGCTCTTCCATGAGGAAGCATTTCTGGGTGGGATGTTTATAAAGATATCTATTTTTGGTCTGCATTAAGCCGTGGCCAAGGTTATTTCAAATTTTACACTGGATGCAAAATCCTAAACATTTTCCTGTCCATCAATCTTTTCATGATGATGAAAAACTACAGCAGGATGAGTTAAGCCTCAAAGAGATGAAGTGATAATGCGCATCCCTGCTAATTGAGATGAGTAGAGATTCAAATCTCCGGGAAAATGTGCAATGGGCGGACTCACCGATTCTAACTAAGTTACAGAGGACAGGCAGAGCACCCCTGAAACCCTGACACAAATCATTTGGGGATGTGATTTTTACATTGTCAATATTTAATGGCACCCAAAAAGTGACCTTTCAGAGCCGGGTCTCCAAATGCTGTGCTCAGTTATCTGCCTGCTGCCACTGTGCTGTAATTTTTAGCTGATTACACATTAGTTCATTTAGCTTTGTTTCCTCTTCCCTACTGTGCCCTACTATTAAACGAGAGCGAGGGCCTGGCATCCCTCTGTGCACAGAGCTGGTATTGTCACAGTGTAATAAGGATACATCCAGTCAAACAGCATGGTGTAGCTGGTCTTTGTGTTCAGTGCAAAGGCAATCCCTCGAAGATCTCTTGCCAGCCCGATCAGCATACGCTGTCAGTGGGAAAGAGACACAGTAATTGATTTTCACGTTAGCGCAGAGCAGATGGAGTAATAATCAGGCAATAATGACCACATATCTGATTTTGATTCATTAGCTAAAATGTCTTGCTCAGATCCCTTTCTATAGAAAACCATAGACTCACAGGCTCTTTAAACAAACAGACCATCAAATCTGCTGACCAACTCCACCCTGGTTTCTTATAAATTGAGTGAAGTAATAATTCCAGTAGGTTAGGAACATTTAAATTCTTAATATATTTTGTTTCTGAATAATACTAAATTGAAAAAAGAAAAAAAACAACAGCTCCCCCCAAAACACCCCAGAATTGATAATTCCACAAAGCAGAAACGTACATGGTCTAGACATTATTTAATAATAGCAAATTTTAACCGCATCAGCTTGTACATGATTTGGAGTCTCTCATGGAAACACACGGGCTTTTAACGATCCCTAATAAATATTCTCAACCACTTAGGTAGGGCAAAATAAAGCCACTCTGAAATGTAAAAAGTTTACTGAAACAGACCGACAACTGGCCTGCTTCTTACCCTACTTCAATTTCCTACAAGTGCCAGGACATACCCAGAAGAAAACGTGGCCGGAACGAGAGCTTTATACTCTGTGTCAGAAGGTCTGAATTTGCGTTCAGCAATACTCCTGCTTACCTCTAGTAAGACTTAAGGCAAAGCATATTAGCAATTTATTTTGCATCTCTAATAGGGGATCGTAACTCCCTCCTTCCAGTTATCCTGAGGAATAAATTAAATAAGCATAGGGAAAAAATGCCTAGCAGTGAGCCTGATGTGTACTAGATCTTCACCAAGAATTTATTTCTAGAAGGAAGGAGAGCTGACTTGTATTCTGGACTCTTAATTGAGTTGTCCTTAAGATGAAGCTTGGGAAGAAAAAGAAAACCCACGAACAGATGCCAAGATGTCAAAAGAAAAAGTACAAGTAAACGTAATTGCAAAAGAAGGGGGGTGTGATAATTGAGATATGCTGCTGTGATTTTTGGAGATACTGGTTCAGTGGAAACAGTCAGAGAATGACAGTTGAGCTTTTCTCTTTACCAGGTTTTTTTCTTTCCTCGCATCTTGTCAATAAATGAAAACCTCTTTAGGAAGGGCTTTACGATCATCATCATGGATAAAGTGAGTCTTCACTTAGCAGTTAACTAACATTTTGGAGAAGCATATGAAATTGCCTGTCTGCCAGAACATCGGGTATCTATCTCTGCAGAACTGGATGTCAAAAGACTATTCCATTTGTACAGAGCCTAGCAGGTCATTGGATGAAGGTTGGCCAAGTTTGTAAATATGAAAACAGCATTTCTGCTTGTTCTATCAATGACTGGGCTTCCCGCCTCCTTGCCGTTTTCACGTGACTGGCTACTTTAATAAAGAACCATTTGGATGTTGACAACAACCCATTTTCATCACGTGACGCCTGTTCCAGCGGTTGGCACCAAATATGGCTTCTAACAAGCCTTCTTCCCCAAACTCTGTTCTGACTGCTTGGCTCTGCAGTCTATTCAAGTAGCCGTTTTGTTTTATTTTATTTCAATGTGCACTTTCAGGATATCCTTCAAATAGTTTTAAACTCTCACAAACACATAAGGCACCCACAACTCAACTGTAAATCAATCAACAGGGAGGAGTGACCAGTTTTATTTCCTTGGTGCCCAGTATGAAGGGCTGCTAGTAATAGCATCTTAGACGATCTCTTATTTTACAAAAGGGGCACTGTGAACCAACTGACAGGGACTCTAAAGGTGCTCGTAATTCAGTCAAATGTTGCTAGGAAGTTATACCAAACTTTGATGTGAGAAAATGCTACTAGAGAGCAGAGGTATCGTACAACAATAACTAAATGAATATTTTAACAGGTCCGACTGAGCAGGGAAACCAAGTGTTAATGCAGGAAACCGATTCCCTATGCTCAAACAATCCCCTTTAAGTCAAAGAAACAGAGAATACGTCACTATCTCTACAAACGCATGTATACAGAGCCAAGGAGTACTTTCTCCAGAGCTGAGACAGAGCGAGCTCTGGCAGGAGACAGCAACGTTGTTGACTAGGAGTGCAACCAGGGTACTAAACACTCGGGGGTGGGGTGGGGGGAGGGCTGCTGGTCTGAATGAAATGCAGGGGCACCGAGAGCCATGGTTTACCATCTCATTTAAGAGAGTAGCAACCCTGGACTCACAGCAGTCAAGCAGATTCTGTCCCACTCACAGGGACCCTATAGGACAGAGGAGAATGGCCCTATAGGTTTCCCACAGACATACATTATCATGCAAGTACTGCCATAGCTTTCTCCTACCGAGTGGCAGGGGGTCGAACCACTGACCTTTTGGCTAGCAGTCGATCACTTTCAATTATGGTGCCACCAGAGCTCCCTTGAAAGAGTACAGAGGTTGATTTCAAAAGTTGCCTTTCTCCACATACTATGATTGCTCGACAGGGCTGATTTCAAAAGCGAGAGACACCTTTATTTTCCGTGACGCTGTTTGGAGGAGTGGGGCAAGTCTAGGGTATTTAATCTTAAGGATTCCTTTCTGGGTATTTCAAGGAGAAACTGCTGAGTGCTTGCGTCCGCTGGATGTGAACAGTTGTCTGTGTGCCAAGTGTGAGACTGATGGGCTGGGAAACAGCTGAAGCGCGGCTCCTTCCACCCTGACCCCCAAACAGGGTTTCTAATGGAAAGTCTGACAGACCCTTTACTGTAGTGGCACTACTGGGGGCAGCTATAATATTATCCTCATAATTCTCCTATATAATAACAACAAAGAAAAAGGAGGTGAAGGGTCATTGTGCTTTGTCTTTAGAATTAAGATGGCTGTCTTCATCCTTACAGCATACTCTTAATTCTGGAGACACATCTTAATAACCTCTAAATAGTCCCAACAAAAGAGCCGTGTCAGAGGAACGAGCAGGCCCCAAGGTGTTTCAACTGGAGTGTTTTCATCTGCCTTTATTGCTCTATCCCTCTCCAGAATTAAGGCAATAACCTGTGATAAATTATTCAGGAACTGCTACAGGGATCAAAGCAAAATCATTCTGTTAAAGTGCTGTTTGCAACATTTGGCACTTAGTGCGAAAACTTTTAATGTGCGCATGCTGAAAATCAAGGATTTTAAATAATTTAGCATTGTGGAGTTTTTACGAAGGGTCTAAAGATAGCAGGTTCCTATTTAACTGCTCTTCTTCCTCCGAGAAGTTTTCATTCATTTTCCTTTAAAACCGATGACATCATAGTCAAATCAGAAATGATGTATGAGTCAGGAGAGTATTGAACTACATTTTATGATACATGCAATCTAGGGGGGAATTTTTTTTGAAATCATGCTCTGGAGCCGGGCTTTGTCACAGCCTTTTCTTTCTTTTCCTCTTTACTTTGAAGAGAAAAGCCCAAGACAAAAATTCAATGTTCTCTTCAATTTTATTAGGATGAAGTAAAGGCACAAAGCTATAAATTCAGGAGTTTTGCAGCCTTCTCTCCCCTCACAACTATATTTCAATTTGAAAACACGGGTCCTCGGTGTTCACATTCATCCAGGAATCTGCATCTCAAAAATATCTATAAGTAAGAAGTGAGAAAAGCCTGGGAAGGGCTGCAAATTAAATGAATTTGGCAGTCCTGCGGCATTTTCATAGAGAGATTTTAACAGCATCCCCTCCTGTGGATCGGAATACTAAATACTTTATTGAAGACCAAAACAGAACTGTTTTTATCTCTAGTCCTTGCAAAATGAAGTCCCTAAAAGCACTTTTGCATGTATTATTTATTCGTCGTGATAGAAAAATAGCCTTAACCTAATAAATTACATTTAAAAGCATTTAGTGCAAAAGTTTTGTTTATGATAAAGCAACAGATTTAGTTCTTTACCGGTAGCTTAAAGCACCAAGTTTTCTTTATACAAATTAGACAGATGGTGCTTACAGTAGAATTTACTAAAGGTCTGTCACAACAAATGCAGCCAAGCTGCATATTTAATCACTGCAGAATCTTGTCTACCTGCAGCTGCCAACTGCTAATCCAATTTCCCTGATAAATGTGGCAAGAGACACGATCAGCAATAAAGAGCATCTAACTCCATTTTCCTGCAGGGCGTCTTTTGATGAGCATTTAGGACGGAAGCACGGAGTGCACTGTGTGGCCCTGGTTCGTGGCAGCTGCATGCATTCTGAGGCGCAGTTCTCAGGTTACTCACTTAATTCTGCCACTATCATTACGTTGCTATTGATCTCAGTAGCTGTTGCCTACACAGCATTACTCTAGATGAAGCTGAATCAGGCAGTTATCATGCATCAAACTTGCTCAAAAGCCTGGAGATTTCCCCTTAATTACTTGTGATTTTATTTGCAAATACCGTTAAAGTGTAATCAAGCAGTCACTTTCCAGGGTCGTTAAGAACTTGCTGGTTTAGGGATATATCACTGGAAGTCCATTAAAAATGACTCTAGGAAGATGGTTTCTATCAAACTAGATGGGATTACATCAAAACGGGCTTGGAGTATAATGAAATCTTTAAATGAGACAAATGTAATTTTTATAAAGATGGTGATTTTCAACCATCTTTTTGAGAAGGGGCAGCAGCGGCAGCCACCTTAAAGCTGAAAAGACTTTGTAATCATCATGAAAATAATCAGAGACATCTAAAGTGCACACACACACACACACACACACACACACACACATTGAAAACTGGTGGAGAATTTTGGCAGAAATATAAACACAAAGAAGATCTCTAAGGTCCTTTTTGGCTTTTATAATTCTGTGATAAACTCGGTTTTAAATGAAAAAGCATTGTAATCAGCTAATTATTTTGGGGTAAAAGTTATCCTAAATTAAGCATCAGAAGCCACCCATTTTTTATTTGGCTTCTTAATATTAATTTTTGTGTGTGTGTGAAGAGAAGATGAGCTACGCAGAATGACAGCTAATATTTCTAACATATATCAAAATAACAATAAAATGTGATTAAAGGATTACCAACAAGGTGCCTGGCATTCTCTGGGGTACAATGATTAGTCTTTTAAAAATAATAATCAGTGTCAATCTATTTAACATTGCCGCCGAAACGCTGTAACTTCAGGAGATGCTATTTCTATTGAGCTAATCTTGTACTCCCTACCCCCCCATCTTAAAATAAGGGACTGTTTTGTCACAAACAGCTTGCTACACTTAAGGATTTTACTAATAAAACATAATGTTGTCTTAGATATTATGACTCTTGCCACAGCTGAACTGACTTGTCAAATCAATCCTAATATGGCTCCCACAGGCACACAAAAACCTTATTTAGCTATCAGTTATCCTGATCACTTTGTTCCGTTTAAGAATGCAATACTTCAAGACCAGCTCCTGTTTATACATATATGCCTAGCCATTTAATAAAGTCCTGATTTATATAAATTCTTGTTTAAAAATATATTTAGAGATGTACTTTTGTCTTAGCATGTCTATGTTTGTGATTTTCTCCCTATAAATACATGAAACATGCTATGTCAGGTAGAGGAGGGAATTCCCTTAGAAACCAAAGCCGTGGCTGTCGAGTGGCTTCAGATGAGGGAGTAGGGATGTTCAGCGCGGTGTGCCCACAAGAAGCGTTCTATTAAAGACACTGCCACCAGAGACAAGCCGGTGCCGGCGAGTCATGGACTGCACAGCAGGCAAATGCAACTCCATGTGAGCGATCAGAATAGTGCGCACAGGAAAAGCGCGGCCCAGAGACACACGCGCCTGGGGATGGAGGTAGCAAGACACACAGATAATCGTGAAACGCTTTTCTAGCTCCAAGGATTATTCTAAAGATGCAGGAAAGACCATTCCAAGTGGTCCTTCCACGTGTTTGGCAAGACACAAACCCACCTTTAGCTCTTCCTGCTTAAAGTTGTTGTTGAATATCTGTAATGCTGCTTCAAAAGAGGCTGTGAGGGGCAGCATGAAGTTCTCAAACGCGTCCTCGTCTTCACCTGACCGAGACACAACAGGGTCACCATGGTTTAACATGCATGCTACTGTACATTAGCCTCGGCAGTGCGTGCACCACTCAGGCTGAGAAATGCCCCTGAAAGCGGGGTGCGGGGCGGGGGGTGTCGCTCTACAATTAGACTCAGGGCACATTCTGTGCCTGGCTCATTGAATATTCTGGTCTTTCGCCTTCTCTTTTGCACTAAATGAAATAGCAAAATTACTTACCAGCCACCCCCCCCCCCCCCGGCTTTTGATTGGATCAAACAGACTTCCGCCCCAGGCATCACAGCCCCTCCCTCAGCGCTGAGGCCCACAGCTTCCCTACTGCCTCAAGGCAGGCGGCACAGCCAACGTCTCAGACTCAGGTGCCCAGATAGCTCTGAGTTATGGTTCTTTTGTTTGTGCGTTCCTTTTTATTAGTTTGTTAAGTAGATGGAAGGGAAACTTCTCTCTCTCTGCCAAATAGGCGGGGAGCCCTCACGGGTCATTTGGATTTTAAGTATATATTCTCCACGGGAACACCTCCTTTGCACTAGGCTTCCTTTTCTTTCCAGAGAAGAGGGACCTCGGGAGTCATTGTCCCTTAGCCTTTTCAAAGTAGTCTAGTTTTTTCTACGAGTCTGTCAGAACAGAATCTTCTCTTAGAACAGGATCTTCTCTTCCGGATAAGCACAACGATAAGGGGTAAATAAGGGATTCTTTTCAAAAGAGGTTTCCTTCACACAACAAACTGGATTCTCTCATTACTACAGGGACCATGAGGCCTACTTTCCTAGTGGAGAAGCGAGCAGGCAGAGGAGGAATTATGTACCAGGTGACATCCTGTTGGAGACGGAGCGGCAGGCCATCACCGAGTTTTATGCTCTGAGGAGTTTTCAGAAGCGCATTCCAAAAGCAGCAGCGTGTCTCGGAGATGGTCTGGGCTCAACAGTCCTCAAACGTCGGTCCCTGAATAAGCAGCACGAGCAGCACCCAGGAACTTTCTGCTAACGGCCAGGTTCCTCCCTGTATTCATGGAATCGAAACGCTGGCACCACGGTGGGGCCTTTAATCTGTGTGACTGCTGTGAGCAGACACCTGCAAACGTTTGAGGAGAGCTGACAGGTAAGCCGTTTTACAGATTTGGAAGCTGAAGCCCAAGCTCATGAATGCAGATCAACTGCAAAATCGGAATCCTTTGATTCCTAGGAGTGGCTGATTCAACACACCCCTTAATCTTTTGTGACCTCCTCTCTCTCCCCCTTCTCAACCTCACGTACTCCTCCCAAGTCCCAGAAACCCCACAGAAATCAGGGATCTGATCAAAGGCAAATCCCAGACACTGCCCTAGACCAGGGTCAGGTTCTAGGTGAAGGGCAAGGCAAACTAGGTTATTCTAACCCCTGCCCTGACCATTGGTTATGTGACAAGGTTATTTCTTTCAGTTATACCTTGGTGACATTAGACATCTACAAAGAAGACATCGTGTTTCAAGGTCCAGGTCAAATGGTCACTTTCCTAACGTCCTTTGAGAAAAAGACAAGGCTTTCTTAAAGAGTTAGAGTCTGAAGAGTCACAGTCTCAGGAACCCGAGCTGGTTCCACCCTGGCTTCTGGAAGAGTTGTGGTGAGTAAGCATGGACGTGAAGGTGGCGAGTTTGGGTTTTCCGCCTACTGCAAGTCATGTCTCTTCGCCTTCTGGGTCCCCATAGCATTTTGTCGGACTTTTTACTAAAGAAAACACTTATCAGTCTGCCTAGCACAGCAGACATTTCAGTACATATAATAACACTACTAATGCCACCATTCCCATCATTGGTTAAGGGAGACTGAGGGGATTAGGTGAGAACACATGTTTAAGGTGTGGAAATGTTCTATCTATCAGCCTACACTGCTAATAGCTCCGGTTTAGCTTCTCGAGAGCCAAGACTGTTTCTTTCCCCTTCTCAGTGGAGGAGCTGGATGCAGGGCTCTGTAGTCAAACGGACTCCTATCTGGTTCCTCCACCTGCTGTCTAACTTTGGATGTTTTACTCACTGCTCTGAGTCCCGATTGCCTCATCCACAAAATAAGGCTAAAGGTACCCGCCCTTAAGGGTGATAGTGAAGAGGAACTGCCTTGACAGACCAGCCTCATCAGCAGACATGGCAGTCCTCGGATTACAGCATCAGAACAAGGCCTGGCATACATTAGGGCAATTCTGAATGTGAATCAAAAGTACTTGCTCAATGAAGGTACACTCGTAAAAAGGCCTTATTTTATTATTATTTTAAAAAAAACATTTTATTAGGGGCTCATACAACTCTTATCACAATCCATGCATATACATACATCACTTGTATAAAGCACATCCGTACATTCTTTGCCCTAATCGCTCTCAAAGCATTTGCTCTCCACTTAAGCCCTCCGCATCAGGTCCTCTTTTTTAGACCTTATTTTATTATGCCAGATATAAACTACAATAAATAATTAAAGCAAACACTATTGCATCTTTGATTATATAACTTTATATCCATTCGATTTAAACCATGTAATCTGGCTCTTTAGGATAATTTGTCTTCTAGGTGTGGTGTGATCAATGAGAACAAGAAGGCTCACTGCAGGCAGGCAGGGATGCTAGTCAAGGGGGAAGCCGTGAACGCAGAAAGCTCTAGGCGTTCGTGCTGGCTCTGCTACTGGGAGCTGTCTGTTTGGGGGCAAAGCCACTTGACACACCTAGTCCTTAGTATCCTCCTATGTAATCAAAACACCACCATTACCTCCTAAAGTCAGTTGTGGGGATGATACTGGAAGATAGTTAGCCAGCCCCCAGCACAGGGTCGGGTCCTTACTAAAAGGCTCCAGCAACACTTTGTTGCCTTGAGTTTATCAGTGGATTTTAGTACGTGATCAAATAAAGCGTGACTGTTACATTCCTAGCCCAATACCTTTTGAAAGCAAAGTTTTCCTGAGCAAAGGATGGCCATTCAGAACAATGAGAAGTTCAGTGTTTTAACATTTGAACCCTTCATTCAGTACACCATTAAACAGAGACTAGTGAATCACAAATAAAAAAAAAAAACGCCACCTTCTGAAGTCAATGGCTGAGGTTTACCGAGCTATCCGGGGCACAAAGCACAAAGCAAGCCACCAAAATCATGGAGCAAACCTACTAGAGAGTATTGGGGACAGTGATGCTACTTCCGCAGAGAAGCCTGCTGGGGTCACCCTACATGAAACACCTGCCGGTCGGTCCCCTAGTCACATTGTAACCCATAAACTGCTTCACTTGTATGACGGGGCTTACTAGAACTGGCTATTAATGTACACATTTGCTTACTTACTTACTGTCTGTATTTCTAAATAGAATTTAACATTATAACATTCAATGACCAAAACGTTATTTCAACATCAAACACATGATGAATGGGAGCTGGTTCTGGTAGCACTGACCTATGTTGCAAATGTCTTGGGTGAAAGGGGGTCATGAGTGGAAAAAGTTTAAGAAGCCCTGGCTTAAAGGTAGATACATCTTAACTTGGGTGAAGGGTATGATGATATCCTAGAAGAGGGAGATAGGAAAGAAAAGAGGTGGGGGCCAGGGGAAGCAACTGGGTAGTTTGATAAGTTGCTGAATGTAAAAATGAGAATCTGATATGTAAACTTCCACTTAATTCACAATAAAACATTATTTTAAAAAAGTTGGTGGAAAAACTCCATTATCTTTTCATTCAATTTTTCCACGAATTTTTCAAGACCCCTTGTATTTGTGGAATGACAACAGTAGTTCTTTGCTGAGTGTTCCTTATGCATAGCTGCTTATGGTAGTCATATAATCTGTTGTCAATTTGATAGGATTACGAGTGAAAGGGTAGAGTTTAGCTCTCAATCAGGTCTCAGCTTGAAGACCTCATTTGGAGGCACTAAGGAGATAAATAGCTTGCTGGAGGCAGGACACAGGCTTACTCCCTGCGACACTGCAGCTGACAAGACACACGGAGCTATGCTAGTGCCTGAGCTGGCGGAGCCACGTGGAGACCCCTGCCAGTGCTGAGATGCCTCCACTGCCACTGGATCCACAAGACTTCCCACCCACTGGCCTGTGATCTTCCTGCATTCAGCGTTATTGTATGTGTTTCATGAGTCTGAAGAGGACTTTATAGATTGGTATCTGACATATGGGCTAATACGCGACACTTATGAACTTGATCTGCAATGGGGGCTTGTACAACTCTTATCACAATCCATACATACATGTGTCAAGCACAGTTGTACACTTGTTGCCATCACCATTCTCAAAACATTTTCTACTTGAACCCTTGGTATCAACTCATTTTTTCTCATCCCTCCTCTACCTACCCTCCTTCACAAACCCTTGAGCATTCATAAATTATTTTGTCATGCCTTACATTGTCCGATGTCTCCCATCATCCACTTTTCTGCTGTCCATCCCCCAGAGAGGGGGTTAAGATATAGATCATTATGATCGGTTCCCCTTTTCCCCCACCTTACCCTTACCCTCCTGGTATCACTACTCTCATTGTTGGTCCTGATGGGTTTATCTGTCCTGGATTCCTTGTTTCCAGGTCTGATCTGTACTAGTATACATCTTCTGGTCTAGCAAGATTTGTAAAGCAGAACTGGGATCAAGATAGTGGGGGGAGGAAGCATTACAGAAGTGGAAGAAAGTTGTATGTTTCATCAGTGCTATATTGCACCCTGACTGGCTTGTCTCCTCCCTGCCACCCTTCTGTAAGAGGACGTCTAGTGGCCTACAAATGGGCTTTGTGTCTCCACTTCGCACCCCCCCTCATTCACAATATGATTTTTTGTTCTGTGTCTTTGATGCTTGATCCTGTCAACACCTCGTGATCACACAGGTTGGTGTGTTTCTTCCATGTGGGTTTTATTGCTTATCAGCTAGATGGCCCCTTGTTTATTTACAAGCTTTTAAGACCCCAGATGCTGTATCTTTTGATAGCCAGGTACCATCAGCTTTCTTCACCAAATTTGCTTATGCACCCGCTTTGTCTTCAGCAAAGTGTTGGGAAGGCATCATCATGGAATGCCAGTTTAATAAAACAAAGTGTTCTTGTATTGAGGGAGTACTTGAATGGAGGCCCAATGTCCATCTGCTACTTTAATACTAAGCCTATAAATATATGCACCTAGATTTATTCCCCCAGCATCATATATATTTACTTATATACATGCCTGTATTTAGACCTCTGTAAATGGCCCTTGCCTCCTAGTTTCTTCCTCTATTTCCTTTTACTTACCTCTTGTCCCACTATCATGTTCAGCCTTCATTTGGGTTTCAGTAATTCCTCTGAGTTACAATGCCCTTGGTAAAGCCCTACCAGGTCTCCTACACGCTCATCATAGATTTTAGATCACTTGTTGTTCCCTTTGTGCGCAACAGAACAGCAAGGGGTACTGAGCAACAAAGTCCCCAGGGAATACCAAAAGTAGATTTGGGGCTGGGGCGTGGCACCCCATCAGTCTCGACCAGAAAACAATACTAAAGATCAACAAACAGACCTTGAACTATTTATAGGCATTTGTTGGAAGGGTCGGGTTTTTTTGGTCTGTTGTTTTCTTTTGTTGGTTTGTTTTGCTCTGCCTTGTTTTTTGTGCATATTGTTCTCTCTGCAGGTCTATCTAGATAAGAGAGGTGGAGATAAACAATCTGGAGGAGAAAACAACTGGATGGAAGCTTCCGGAGGTGGGTGGGGTAGATATGGGAGAAGGGGAGATGGGGCAAAGGAAATGGGTGTTAACCCCCAGGCTGTTTTCTTAATGTACAATGATTCTTTATATAAATTTCTGTCTTATACACAAGTGCCTCTCTGGATTTGTTTCTCTAATCTACCCAGACTAACACAGTGATGAATCTGATAGTATAGAGACCTGGCCGTGCGGTGGTTGTAAGTCAGGCTTCGAGCTGCCATGGTTGGCAGTTTGAAACCACTAGCAGCACTGCAGGAGAAAGACTGGCTTTCTACTCCCATAAACAATTACAGGCTTGGAAACACCCAGGGGTCATGTGAGTCAGCACTGACTCCATGGCAATGAGTTTGGAGTTTTGGTAGGGATTGGATATAACCCCAAAGTACATGCTGTCAGTCCTAACTACTATATCTCTGTTCTTAATCCCATTTAGGCATGTCTTTCTTTGTTATGGTAAGGATACAAGAGAGTGTACTGGTGTTTTGAGCAAATTATCTTATAAAATGTAAAAGGATGCATAGTAAGGCAGCAGAGATGGGGAAGGCAGATGCCAGGCCACACAGCGATCTCCGAAATAGCAAGAAGAGACGGGGCAAGTTTTCCCAGAGCTGACAGAGAGGGAGAGAGATTTCCCCAGGGCGGATGCTCTCAATCCAGACTGCTTGTCTCCTAAACTGCGAAAACACAAAGTTCTGTTGATTAAAGCCATTCCCTTGGGGTATTTCTGTAGTAGTAGTAGTACTAGGTGACTAAATAGGTATTTAAATTTATTTCACAAACTTTAATGTAGTTCTTAATATTTTCAAAGCACTGTTGCAAGCCATTAATGAGCACAGCAAACCTATGAAGTTGCATGGTTTCATTTTATATGTGACAACCGCCGCCCCCCCCCCCCCCGCCAAAATAACAACCCCCAAATAACTCACTGCCTCAAGGTGATGCCCACTCACAGTGACTCTATAGGGCAGGGCAGATCTGCCCCTATGAGTTTCTAGTACTGCTAAGTTTTCTTAGGAACAGAAAATCCCGTCTTTCTCCCGAAAAATGCTGACCTTTCTGTTAGCAGCCCAATGCGTGGCAACTACACAACCAGGATTCCATCCATGAGCATAAAGAGAGGCTCAAGAGATAGTTAAGGAGATGGCCTAACGACATGCAGCTTGGTGAGTGAGACAGGATCCCCAGCCAGGTTAGCTTTCTCCCAAACTCATGCTCTTTCCCTGTCTCCGATGGGTGGAAGGCATCCGAGCGGGGGATGAAGTCCCAGTCACAGAACCTTGAGTCTGGAGTCATTTAAAGTTAGAAGAAGGTAACGGAACAATCAACTTGGTTTCCGATGAGGAACATGCCATTTCTAAGAAATTACTTGAGTTTAAGGGAGGCAAAAGGGAGACTGTGCATGGCTAAAGTGGCCTGTCCTTAGTATTTAGCCTTTCTTTCTGCACCAGGATCTGCTGGAGCACTCAAGTTGGAGAACTGGCTACTTCTGTTCATATCATGCAAATAACTTTATACTATATCTACTCAAAACCCTCATTTGCTATTACCCACAGAGGTATTACTCACTGTTTCTAGTGCCAAAGGGGGCAAAGACAAGCTCATTATCTTACAACTTCCTATCTAAGGATGTAGCTATACATGTAGGATGCCAAATGTATATGCGATCATTTGATGAATAACCATTGGTGTTGCCAGGTTTTTTCCCCCTAATGAGAAAACAGCTCAGAAACCAGTAAGATTTGAAGGTGTAGTGCCAAATTACAGGCAAATATTTTCATTGGCATCAGGAAGAGTCAATATTTATTTACATACTAAATTTCAATCTAGCATAGATAAAAACGATCAATTCTCCAGATTTTTAGGTAAAGCGAATCACTCTATCAGGTTTCTGAGGATGTGACTCAACAGAAAGGTATTCATTGTATGAGTTCCATACATTTTATTATTTACATGAAAATAAAATAGCTAGCACTCTAGATACTTTGCTGGTCATTTCATTTCTTGGTACACAGTTACCAGCCCTCAGCCAATATGAGTGGTGGGAACGCAGTGAGAAACGTTTTGGCTTTTCCTCACGAGGCTAAAGACAGTGTTGACCCAGCTATTCTACGCCCAAGTATGTTCTCAAAAGCACTGACAGCACAGAGCTGCCGCCAAACGCATACATGCATGTTCACAACAGTATTATTTCCTAATAGTCAAAGAGTAGAAACAACTTAAACATCTGACCTACCAAGGAATATTGTTAATCCATGAAAAATAATAAACTGACATATTAATAAGTGTTACAACATGGATGAATTGCTAAGTGAAAAAGATAAAAAAACCAACACCTGTTACATGATCCCATGTATAGTAAGTGTCCAGAACAGGCACAGCCACAGCGAGGGAAAGCTGATTAGTGGTGGCAAGGGGCTGGGGGGGTGGGGGAGTATGATTTCTATTAGACATAGGGCTTCTTTTCGGGGGTAATATGTATGACCTGTAATTAAGTAGTCCTGATGGCTGTACAACTTGTGAATACATTAAAAACTACCTAATTATGTATTTTTTAGAAGGGTGAATTAAAAAAAATCATTTTATTGGTGGCTAATACAATTCTTATCACAATCCATACATTCATCCACTGTCAAGCACATTTGTATATTTGTTGCCATCATCATTCTCAAAACATTTGCTCTCTACTTGAGCCCTTAATATCAGCTCCTCATTTTTCTCCCTCCCCCCTCCCTCATGAACCCTTGGTAATTTATAAATTATTATTTTGCCATATCTTATACTGTCTGATGTCTCCCTTCACCCACTTTTCTGTTGTCCATCCTCCAGGGAGGAGGTTATATGTAGATCCTTGTAATTGGTTCCCCCTTTCTACCCCACCTTCCCTCCACCCTCCAGGTACACCACTGGTCCTGAAGGGGTCATCCACCCTGGGATTCCCTGTTTCTAGTTCCTATCTGTACCAGTGTACATCCTCTAGTCTAGTCAGATTTGTAAGGTAGAATTGGGATCATGATAATGGGGGGAGGAAGCATTTAAGTGCTAGAGAAAAATGGTATGTTTCATCATTGCTACCCTGCACCCTGACTGGCTTGTCTCCTTCCCAAGACCCTTCAGTAAGGGGGTGTCCAGTTGCCTACGATGGGTTTTGGGTCTCCACTCTGCACTCACCCTCATTTACAATGATATTTTTTGTTTTTTGATGCCTGATCCCTTCGACACTTCGTGAGCACACAGGCTGGTGTGCTTCTTCCATGTGGGCTTTGTTGCTTCTGAGCTAGATGGCCGCTTATTTATCTTCAAGCCTTTAAGACCCCAGATGCTATATCTTTTGAGAGCTGGGCTCCATCAGCTTTCTTCACCACATTTGCTTATGCACCCATTTGTCTTCAGTGATCATATCGGGAAGGGGGCACCCACTGATATGATTTTTTGTTCTTTGATGTCTGATACCTGGTCCAGAAGGGTGAATTTTATGGTATGTGAATTACATATTAGTTTTTTAGAAAAGCAACAACAAAACCAAGACTCCAAGCTCCCCCTATAAATGTTTACAGTACATCTTCTAAAACTTGAAATAGCAGCTGGGTTGCAATAGGTAGGAAGGCGGGGGGGTGGGGTGGGGTGAGGGTGAGCAAGGGCCGGGGGAGAGAAGCAACTCACACAAGTAAACGGCGGTATACTAAATGATGGCAGCTAACACTCAAGGAACTGCCATCAGGTTGATGTGGACTCTTATCAACCTGGTAAGGCAGAGGAGCATCGCCCCTTTGGGTTTCTAAGATTTCTAAAAATCTTTATGGGAGTAGACAACTTCATCTTTCTCCCAAGCAAGAGCTGCTGGGTTGGAACCACTGACCTTGTGGTTAGCAACTCAACGTGTAACCAAATATGCCACCTCAAAATAAACTTACTATTACAGAGTGGATTGTGACTCTTAGTGACCTTAGAGGACAGAACAGAATTGCCTCTGTGGGAGTCCAATGCTGTAAATCTCTATGAAAATAGAAAGCCTCATCTTTCTTCCAAAGAGCAGCTGCTGGGTTTGTACTGCTGACCTGGTTAGTGGCACAACAGGTCAAAATACCACAAAACCAAACTCAATGCCATTGAGTCAATGCTGACTCACAGCGGCCCTCTGTGGGTTTGAAACAGTGACTGTTTATGGGAGTGAAAAGTCCAGTCTTTCTCCCATGCAGCTACCGGTGGTTTTGAATTGCCGACCATGTGGATCGCAGCCCAATTCAAAACCACTACACTACCAGGGTTCCTTAACTATCACTAAGGCTTTATTGTATAAATATTCAGTTAAATGCTTTGGAATTAGTGATAGATTTAATGTCTCCCCACCCTGCCCCCAAATGTCTACTGTTCTAATTCTTGGAACCTGTGAACACGCTAATTTACATTAACAAAAAGAATTTAGGTTGCCAATTATAATTAGTTAACTTTAAAACATTATCCTGATGGGTCTAAGGCACACACACACAAACACACACGTCATTTAGCTGCTGCCCACTCATTTCGAACCTATGCGGGACAGGTCAATAGACTAGTGCCTATGAATTTCTGGGACTGTCACTCTTTACTAGAGTAGAAAGCCCTGTCTTTCTCCCACAGAGCTATGCCACTAGGGCTCAGGGATCCTTGACAGTGGAAGAAGAGGGCCAAAGTAGGAGAGCCAGAGATGTGACAGAATGAAAAGGTTTAGCCTAAGGTTGTTGGGGGAAAAGGGTCATGAGTTGCAAGAACAGCAAGTAACTTTTAGAAATTGTGAAAGGCTGGGAAATACAGTCTCTCCAAGACCAAGGATACCTTGATTTTAGCTCAGTCACTCATATTTTGGATTTTGAGCCTTCCAAACTCGGACTCATGGAATTGTATTGTCTATGCATCAACTAGTCTCTTCCCATCCTGTTCAGAGCAAAGAGCAACTCACTGCTATTGACTAAATGTTGACTCATAGAGACCCCCTGTGGGTTTCGGAGACAATGTTAACTGTTTAAGAGAGTAGAAAGTCCAGTCTTACTCCCTCCGCGCTGCTGGTGGTTTTGAACTGCTGACCATGGCAGATTGCAGTCTGACTCATAACCCCTACACCACCAGGGCTCCTTGAAAAAAGGTTGGTCCAGTGACTAATGGACCAACCTTAGCCACCCTTCAGGCCTGGAACAGAACTCATCCTGCGGCCTAACGACAAGTCTATAAAGGGCACCGGAACACCAGGGAGGTGGGCAAGTTGGAATCATCTCCACCTGGGAGCAAAAGGTCAGCATCCACCCAAGGACAAAGTCCAGAAGGGGTCAAAAGGGAGGAATGAAAACAAGAAAATCAGGGAGGAAGCGGGCTAAGCGGTTACATTGTGGGGACTGCATTCAATGACTTGTAGTGTTGAATGGTAAACTGATTAGCTCTGTAAACCGGCACTCAATTCACCACAAAAAATCAAAAAGAAAAGGCACTGATTAAGCCTTTACAGTTTTGAAACTTGTTATAGCGGCACTAGGAAGGAAACAGTCAGTAGAAGTACAGTCCCCTACAATTAAGAGGTGGTCCGAATGAAGGGGGATCAAGAGAAACAGGGAGACAGTGGGTGAAGAACTGATTCAAAACCAAGTACTGATGGGTGATCTCCTGGGAGCCAGTGGATTTTGTAGGTCTGGGCCCTTCCCAGGGGCTTCTCCCCACTGTTTGACTAGCAGCATTCCGAGAGATGTATTACCATGAGGCTTGAGAAGCATACTTAGCTAGGTCTCTCTAAATTGGGCCAGGTTTTCATTTCAGGTTTCCTCTAAATTGCCTAGTGGTTCGAGCTGGATCTGAAATGACTTATATCTTTGGGCAGGGCAGGATGCTTGAATGCCTGTCAGGAAGCGGTCCCAGCTCTCACCGCTCCAGGAACATAATCGCCATGGGCACCGAAGGCAGAGTACGCAGCATTAGGAGCTCTGAGACTGCCTCTTTCTGAGGTCCCAGCGACAGTGCCTCTAATGGTGCACTCGATAGATATTTGTTTCTTAATTAATATTTACTGAGAACTGATGATAGCAATTGCTCAAGGCCCTTTCTCGCTTTAGTTAAGCCACACATCAACTCTTCAAAACAGATATCATCTCCATTTAATAGATGAGAAAATTGAGGCTCCCTGTAATTTCTCTCCCTAGGGAACCTGGACTGCTTATTGTAGTTTCCAGAAGAAAAACACACTCAGTCCACTGTAGACCATTGCTATTCATTTTCTAAGAAACCCACTCTTCAAAGTTTCATCCCTGAAGCATCTCATTCCCTGGGGTGTTCTGGACTCTCTACCCTCAAAACCAGGTAAGTTATTAAAACTGGATCTGGACATAATGGGCTGCTTTCTGCCTACAGGGCCAGCTAATTAGTCTTAATTATCTCATTATAGATTCTAAGTATTTCCAGCTGCTTCTTTACCCCTTACTGCCCATCTCCCCTCCCCCCACCCCCACGTCTATTTTTCAGATAGCCTCTGCCAAGCCACGGACACAGGTGATACGATTGATGCATTCTTCCTATCTATCAGGAACATTAGCTATTGCAGATCATGCACTTCACCTGCTACATCTTTCTGGCCTCCCTACTTATTCCTTTGTCTACGAGAACATATCAGCTTTGGTAAAACTTGGTATTTGATTTTATCTGATAACAGAACTGTATTCAATACCTATAGGGACAAATAATAAACATGAATCTATTTCATAATTGCTTGGGAAGTCATCCCCTTCTCCCTTTTTCAGACACCCAGACCTTGTATCATTCATTCTGCGTAAATAATTTAATTTGCTAATTGAGTACAAGATGAAGTAACAGCCTAACAACAACAAAGTTGTGGTCAGAGGGCTAACAGTTACATGACTGACCTCGGGCAAGTCATTTAATCACCCTGAGCTTCAGTTTTCTAACAGATAAACAATGTTATAACACTTATTTTATGGGGCTATCGTTAAGAATCAACTGGGATAATGTATGTGAAAGAACTTTGCAAACTCTAAACTTGTAAGCAAATATCCTCCCCAAACACCCCAAATCCAATCAGTCAATTCTGACTCAAGGTGACCCTATATAGGGTTTCTGAGACGAGACATCTTAAAAAAATCTATATTTACTTAAAAATTTTATTGAGTTAATATATATATCATTCCATAGGTCAATCATGTCAAGCAGAACTGCACTTCAATTTCCAAGTATTCTTTTTCTTCCTGGACCCCTTGACATAGTTTTCCTTTTATGCCCCATCCCCACTGCCCCCGAAACCCTGATTCTACTTGCTGTCCCTATAGGTTCATCAATCCTGGGTTTCATAGAGTGAAAAACAGAAAAGCATATAACACAGCTTCATGAGGGTGATCTCCAAAGACACAACACCTGTGAGACACACCTTTTAATATGGAAAAGAAACAAACAAAATAAAAACCCCAAACTACAGAAAATGTCGAAAACCAGATCAGGTCCAGGATGCATCAACTAACAAAGTTTTAACTGTTCAAGTCAGATTTATGCCTTTCATCTCCTACACTCATCTCTCCAAGGCACTCTGTTTAGTAACCACTTACCTCCCATCCCTCAATTGTGAATATCGGGAGAACACCAGAGGCTTATTTCCTATGTTCCCACAAATGAATCTTGGGCTTCCATTGTCAACCATAACCTTTTGCAAATGGGATTCTCACAACTTAGGATCTGCTACTAATCCCTCCTTAGACTTTAGATGATGTGATTTACCATCCTTGGGCGAATTCACAATCATCGGGTGACTGATAATGGTGTGCTTCTTCCATGTGGGCTTAGTTGACACCTCACTGTGATGGCTGCTTGTTTGAGACTAGACACATTTATGTGAGCCGTCTCTTCTTTCTTGCTTGGTGCAGGTGGTGGGTTTGAACTACTGACGTTGTGGGTAGAAGCACCACCAGAGCTCCTTAAGTGAACATCAGTTATTATTAATAAAGAAATGGAACATTTTCATCCTCTATTATTTTTTATTTCTATATGTAGTAGCCATTTTTGGAATAATTCTTGCCTTTTCAATTAAGCCACTTCCTTGTTATTTAAAATTTCTCAAATTTATACCAGAGATATCGTCAAGTGTCCATTACCTATTGTAAGCCAAAGTTAGAGAGACACTATGCTACTCACAAAAGATGATGGCAACATATGTAAAAATGTGCTTGATACAATGGATATGTGGATCGTTATAAAAGCTGTACGAGCCTCCAATAAAATGATGTATGAAAAAAGAATAACCTAAAAAACCCCAAACTATGCTACTCTCACTTCTAAAGATAGAATATCTCTTAAAGAGTTTTACTGACATACACTTCACATATCACATAAACTAATTGTTCAATCATATTAAGGAGACTTGTCAATCATTACAATCAAATTGAGAAAAATTTTTCTCATACTCAGTGTTGTTAGCTCCCCCATCTCCTCATATCCTCCCTTGCCATGGCCATTGGGATTTATTAATCTAGCTATGTCTCTGCAGATTTACTTAACCTGGATTTCACATACAGAAAATCATATAAAACACAAACAGGAAGGAAACAAAACCAACAACAATGACTAGACAAAGCAGAAAAACCTCAATCAAAAAAGAAAACAGAAAATATTGAAAATGGAAACAACTTTAAAATGGGTTAAAAGGAAGATAAAATGATCGGGCATTGCACTTTAACTGAAATACACCCGCCATCATTTACTTTACAGGGCTCTCTGCTGAGAGCAAGGCCATTCACCTCCTTGGACTATGCAGAGGGGCTTGACCAGAGGCGTAATCCATTTGGGGACTCTGCAAATGGATTGAGGGCTTCTATTGTCCACAGCCTTCTGCAAACCAGGTGTTCATAATTTAAGCTCTGATATCATCCTCCAGATTTGGGATTTATTATTTACAATCCTTAGATTATACGGGCTGGTGTGCTTCCTCTATGTGAACTTAAATAACACCTCACTTAGATGGCTACTTGTATGAAGACAAGCCTTTAAGACCTAAGATGCCATTCTTTCTGAAAGCTGGGTACCACTTAGTTTCCACAGCACACTTTGTTATAGCACCCATATCTTCGGTGATCTCGTCACGAGGGCAAGCATCACACAGGGCCATTGTCATAAGAACCAATTGTTCTTACCAACATAGGTGACCATGAAGGACAGAGGAGACCAGGTCTCCAACATCAAAGGTGGGGTGGTGGTGAGAATCACATCACCGTGAAAGAGGGGGAGTGCATGATGGGGACCCAATGCCCACCTGTAGAGAGCTGAACACCCCTTCCAGAGGGGTAGTGAGGAGGAGATGGGCCACACAGGGTTCAGTGTAACAACAATGAAACTCAAAACCTTCCTCTAGTTCCTGAACGCTTCCTCCCCTCCCAATCATCATGACCCCAATCCTACCTTGCCTTGCGGACCTGGTTGTACCAGAGGATGTACAGCGGTGCAGTGGGGATCTGGAGGCACAGGGAATCTAGGACAGACGAACCCTTCAACACCAGCGGTGGGAGAGGCGAGACCAGGAGGGAAGGGCATGTAGAAAGGGAGAACCGATCTCGGAGATCTATGTGTAACCTCCTCTCTGGGAGATTGTCAAGGGGGAGGCGGGTGAGGGGAGACGCCGGGGAGTGTAAGATAAGATATAATAATTATTTATAAACTATCAAGGGACCAGGGGTGGGATCGGGGAGGGATGGGGATGGGGGAAAAAAAGGGAAACCGAGCTGATTCCAGGAACCCAAGTGGAAGGTGAATTATGAGAGTGACGAGTGCAACGAATGTATAAGGGTGCTTTGCTCATTTGATGTATGCACAGATTGTGATAAGAGCCTTATGAGACCCAATAAAAAGATTAAAAAAAAAAAGAAAGAAAATGATTAGGGCAAAGAATGTACGGATGTGCTTTATACAATTGATGTATGTATATGTATATGTATGGATTGTGATAAGAGTTGTATGAGCCCCTAATAAAATGTAAAAAATAAAATAAATAAATAAATTAAAAAAAAAAAAGAACCAATTGTTCTTAGATTGCGGCTAGAATTAAGTGAAGACCCCAAATCCATGCATGTATCCATGCTTCATGTGTCTTTGGTTCACTTTAAAAACATTATTATCCAGATAGCACATCTCTTAACAACCATGATCATCACTTTACTATTAGTATTCTTAAGATCACTAAAAAATAGGATTGCTTCTTAAGAGAAGCCCTGTCCACTCAAATTCTACCTATACGCTTTTAATCTGAGTGGTTTAATATGAGGCAGGCTTCAAATAGTTCATGGAAAATGGCATTAAATGATAATTTAAAATTTCCCACAGGCTTTTTGAAGCCCCTAGTCAAATGTGGTGGAATTATGGCATGTTCAGAGAGAACAGCAATTCTGAATTTGAAGGACGTGAGAAAAGCTAACTGAAGTACCCTACCGTCAATATTTGCTTCTCCACGCAATGAAAAGCTCCGTTACATCTCTTTTCCATATTTCCCTTCTCCAAGATTTGTCACCTAAAGTCACTTGCTCTTTAATTAGAAAAACGGGAAGGATTTCATTTATTTAAGTATTTTACACTCACATGTATGCAACATGGTTGGTCACTGTTTATTCCTGCATGTGTGATACTGTGAAGGTTTTTTTCTGATTTATTTTCACCATTTCTTTCTTTAAAAAAAAATCATTTTATTGGGGGCTCGTACAACTCTTATCACAATCCATACATTCATCCATTGTGCCAAGCACATTTGTGTATTTGTTGCCATCCTCATTCTCAAAACATTGCTCTCTACTTGAGCCCTTGGTAGCAGCTCATTTTCCCCCTCCCTCCCCACCTCCCCTCCTTCATGAACCAACGATAATTTGTAAATTGTTATTATTTTGTCATGTCTTCCACTGTCTGACGTCTCCCTTCACCCACTCTTCTGTTGTCCATCCTCCAGGGAGGAGGTTATATGTAGATCCTTGTGATTGGTTCCCCTCCATTCTCAGCACTGGTCCTGAAGGGATCATCTGTCCTGGATTCCCTGTGTTTCCAGTTCCTATCTGTACCAGTGTCCATCCTCTGGTCTAGCCGGATTTGTAAGGTAGAATTGGGATCATGATAGTGGCGGGGGAGGAGGAAGTATTTAGGAACTAGAGGAAAGCTGTATGTTTCATCATTGCTATACTGCACCCTGACTGGCTCGTCTCCTCCCCACAATCCTTCCATAAGGGGATGCCCAGTTGCCTACAGATGGGCTTTGGGTCCCCACTCCGTACTCCCCCTCATTTATAATGATATGATTTTTTGTTCTTTGATGCCTGATTCCTGATGCCATCGACACCTCCTGATCACACAGGCTGGTGTACGATATAAAAATACATTGCTAATGTTTTCTTAAGGGACTCTGGTGGCACAGTGGTTAAGTACTCAGCTGCTAATAGATTCTAACCCACCAGCCACTCCACGAGAGGAAGATGTAGCCGCCTGCTGCCACGAGGGTCACAGCCTTGGAAACCCTGCGGGGTAATTCCACTCCATCTTAAAGGGCTGCAATGGGGTTCCAAGACAATGGATCAAAAAGAATGTGTCCGCTATGTCTTGAAAAAGGAAAATATACTAATGATGAAACACTCCTAATTCTACCCTTTATACAAGGGAAAATTTTGTTTAATTTAGCCATGGAGCAATTTGATAAAATGATACAACTGTTCATGCCAAACAACCCCCCCACCCCATTTTCATCAGAAATACAACCTGGGGCACATAGCAACTAATTAAATTCATATGAAGTACAAATTACTGAATAGAAACCAAAATGCATTTCAAAGTAAATACCAATTAATGTGACACCCAATTTCTTTCCCCCTTCCTAATCACTCCAAAATGCCTAGCTTATCTACAAAACATACTCAATTTATTTTGCAGGATTCAATTAGAAATATGTTTTATGGCTCAGTCCAACAATCACACCCAATGCTGTGCAAGCAGGCTGGTCAAGGCTCTTTCTATTTGATTCTTACCACTACCAACTGCCCCACCCTCTCAGTGATATAATCGTCCCGCCTCCAAGTTTTCTCTGTTCTAATTTGATCAGGAGTCTCATTACCTGAGGTTTGGTTTCTTAGGTGCGTGCTTCGCTTCCCTGCACATCAGTACTCTCTCGCGCGTCCTTGTTTCCATGACAGTGAACACCCGATAGAAAACCATCAAGTCCTAGATACAGTAAGCCTGACAGCAATGTTCCCGTCAACCTCGTTGGTGAGACAGGCTTCAAATAACAGTGACTATGTTCAATAACACTCAACAAATGACTGTCTGTAAAGTAACATTCTTTGAACAGAGAGTAACAAGCAACTAATCTGGCACAAGACTGGCCCAGTGTGGCTAATCACTTGTGAAAGTAATCAGCCACTTGATTTGTTTTGTCTTAGAGAGGCCAATGATCAAGTTCAATCCAGAGAGAACCTGGCAGGCAGTGCTGTCCATGAGCCCGGACGCTGGCATCTTGGTTACAGTACACTCTTGACTGTCATTCATTCAGCACGTATTTATGGAGCACCTGCAATGTCAGGACAGTGAAGCTGGTGCTGGACAAACAAGAAAGAGACAAAGCCTGTGTCCTAGCAGAGCTCAACCGATTTGGGAAGAGCAAGTGATTTGTAACAGGGGCTTATATACACCACAATCACTCGATGCTTGTAACAATTCTTGTACACATTCTAAAAGAGAACACTGATAAGCAATAAAAGTGTTTCTTTTCTAACAGTGGAAACGTTCCAAGAAGGTAGTTGCAATGGTTTTAAGTTTTATCAGCATGCTCAGATTAATGAAAGAAACAAAAATATTGGGTAATGAGAATTCTTCTCAAATTAAAACAGAAAACTTGGAAGGGGGACTATTATATCATAAATAGGGTGGGGTGACTGGTGGTGTTAAGAATCAAACAGAATCAAATTCAGTTTACTTAAACTGAGCACCTACCGTGCACCATGCACGTCTACACAGCCCATCACCTTATTTTTTCCTCCCAAGGTGTTTAGGTATTAAACAAAAATAAATCTTCACAACGGGAAGCAGGGGATACGGGGGCTTTCTGAGCTTCAGCACGGCTCCTAATTCTCACTGCAATGACAAGCGCAGCAGTGCTGTGCTTTGGAACCTGGGCCTTTGTCCGGCTCTCCGAGGGCCACCCTGTGATTGAAGTTACTGCAGGTCCCTCGGTGATACCCACGCGGAAAAAGGAAAGTGTCACCCGCCCCTCCATTTCCAGACCCCGGGGGTGTACGTGTCAGGGACCTATGTTTAAGAAATCTCCTCCAGGTATTTCCTATACGGCTCCTGTAGCCCTCCAACCCCTCCTCCTTACTTCTTTTGATCTGACAGGTGATTAAAAAGCTTAAACATAAATAAAGTAATTAATTCTTTTTTTTAAAAAAACCTCATTTTTATGGTCTAGGGAATGCATTACACAGGGTTTTCAAGGTCTTCTTTAATGCTTGGGCAACTGAGAAAGCATGACGGCAAGCTCCTTGCGGGCAAGGGCCGGTGTGCCTGAGTATCCTTTGTCTTGCCAGCAGACTTCAGCTTCGAGTGCTCTCTAAAGGAAGCACAGCGGCACAGCGTCTGGGTCTGCCTGTCTTCTTTCTCTCCATGCCAGCAGACGAGAGGTAACTCCGGCCAATGCGCTGTGTGCAAAACTGTCACTCAGTTAGCTCTCCCACTTGCCTAAGGTAGCAGATGATTGGGTTTTGCATGCCTGGTTTACACTCTTCAAATATTTATAGACAGTTCTCTGTGCCTCCAGCCCTAGTTGTCACTTAGCCAAGTTATACATACATGGTTCTTTTAATCTTTCCTTAGAAATCAATCCCACTAAGCTCCTTCATCATTCTCGTTGCATATTTCTCAACTTTGAGCTGTTAGTCTTTCTGGTAATTTTTTTTTTTCTGTTGAAACGCATGAAAGCAATACAGATGTGGCGTAGAGAGGGGTTAGCCACCTTTTTAGTCCAAGGTTCAATGCGTTTTATAGGCAAAATTAAGTTATTTATCTTTTTTCCTTCTTGATGATCATGCTTTAAATGATATTTAAGTTGATGGATCAATCAATATATTGCAAGAGAAAGGAAGAAAAAAGTATCATCAGTATTATATTCTCTACGGTTGACTTTGCCATTGATCGTATACTCTTCGCGTGGCTCGTCCCGATTCACTCAGGTTGAGTATTAAAATTCAGGGGCAGGCCGTAGGCGATGGGAACTCAGAGGGACCTGGATCAGGGGCTACTCTGTGAGGCTGTAGTCAATTCTGGCGAACTTTACTCCACGTCGCAATGGAAAGAGGAGTTAAAGACGGCTTATTTTTCACATTCAGAGCCTCGGGAAGAAACGTGCGGGCTCATCGCCCAGTCGGTACATCGGCTTCACGATCCTTTTCCTTTGCCCTTCTTCTCCTCTAGGAGACCAGGGTCCCCCTGAGTCGCGCCATTTTGTTTGATGGAAACAACACCAAGACATTCGACATCTAACAGTTTAGTTTCCATCTTTTTGGTGCAGCTCCCTCCCAAATATAATTCGGAAGTAAAAAGTCAGTGAGAGAGTTAGGTAACATGTCACTGTAAGCACACACATTTCCCCCTTTTGGCCCTGCTACTAATCAGCGTATTTTCAAAGGCGGAGAGCACCGTCAAACACGGCAGCTTCTAAAGCATTAAGAGCTTTGCTCATCAGTACTTCTTTGACTTCTTTATTCCTGCAAGTAGATTGTTGAGCCCTGATGAACGAAGCTCAGTCTTAACCTTACCTAGGTCTACCATCAAAAGGCGTGTGAGGGCTGTGTAGAAGGTTGTTCGGCACCGGAAGTCACTGAGGCTGTAACATTCACTGATGCCAAGAAAGGGAAAGTGTTCACTCTAAGGAAAGCAAAAGAGCATCCCATGTTACTACCAACGCTTTCTCTAAACTGTCAGAAAGTCTAGTCATGAAGTATGGAAATAAGACTTACCGTGTGGTTTTTTAGCATGAATTTCACGGCATCTATCTTCACAAGTTTTTTTAAAAGGACATACGTAAGAGAAGTTAAGGAATCTAGGGAAATATAACTGTCTTATCAACATATGATAACTCAAAATAAAACTGAATGATAAAGGCAGGAATTTCTACATGTGAAAAATAAATACTATTTCTACAGAGTACACCTATAGGAATGTCTAATTCTGTTAATCCATTATTAAGCAGTGCAATTACTTTTCATATCTTATACATGTTCTAGTTATGGAAAGGAAGAATGAATTTTATAATTAAGACGAGCACTCCTTTAGTATTAAAGTTTTGATAGTAGGAAATTAAAACTGGTCCTTTTTGCATTTTGAGTATAACTTGAGAATTTTTTTACTTAAAAGTTACTTCATAATGAAATAATTATAAAAGACCCATAACAGGCTATCAAGAAAGCGCAATGATTCGATTTTACGAAACTGTGAGACCACTTAGTAGGGCTTCCTGGCTTCAGCTGGGGAAGACGGCACGCGAGTACAGTCAGGGCGAGCGCAGAGGGACGCCACCCAGTGCCGTGTCTGGCTTAAGAGGCGACGCTCCTTCCCAAGCAGCCTCGTGTGCAAGGTACTGCACACACACTAAATCACCCAATCTTCACAAGTACACGTCACATGGGATTTGTTATTTTTATTGTGTAAATAAGGACCCATAAAGCCCAGAGAAATTAAGCTGCTTGTCCAAATTTATCAGAGCTATGGTTACCGTGATCTGAGCTTTGGCTGCGGAGACCGTGGTCTACCATAGCATTCCAGGACTAATCTAGTTCAGAATGAGCATTCAGGTGACGAGTCACGTAACGATGTCTAAAATCATTTCTCGTATATGCTGTCATCTAAGAAAGGCTTTAAGAACATCAACTCAATGTGTAAATGCTCCTTCTCTTCCTTGGCCCTGGTCATGTGTTTTTGCTGCAATTAGACCATGTCCTGGCTCTACCCTACGTGTGTTCATGCCTTCCTCTTCCTTGTAGGTCTATTCATGTTCAGTGGAAACGCTGGCTGCTTCCCTCCCCTCCCCTTCCCTCCCCATAATCTCCCATAATACCCAGCTCTGGAGGAGCCGCTACAGAGTGGTCCTGATAAGTCTGATGTTACGTTCTAGTCACTTGGGCACGGCTCTGAAAGAGCGGAAAACACACTGGCACACAAGTTAGGAGACCTGGGCTCTGGGCTGGACCACACCATTCAACCAGCTGGAAAAGTCTGAGTACTCCACAGTCCCTCTCTGACTCTTAGTTTTGCTTTCCAACAAACGAGCAAGTCCATGCCAAAGCTATCTCAGAGGACCCCTGTTAAGGCTCAGATGAGGAAAACATTTTTGTCACTTATAAACCAGGAAGGAAGGTATGATGATGCAGAGAGTTAATGTTTCTAGAATGTTCGCTACCTGTGAGGTTAACTCTCATAATTCCAGGAGTTGACTGGAATCACTTCTATTTCTTTTCAGATGCAGAAACAAACTGAAAATAAAGAGATAGATGAACTTGTCAAAGGCAAACAATGAGTATGGTTGAGAGCTAAGTCCCTGTGAGGCCAAAGCAACCACTCTAGCTGCAGAGTAAGCAGATACTCCTGGCAGCCCTTTACCCTGCACTGCCCACTCTCTAAGGGCAGGGCCTGCATTTGTAGATTTTCCCCCAGTGGGCACGCAAGGTATCGTGTCTTTCTAGGAAGCCGCAGGGCAAGAGGATCAGGGTTGCGAGGCAGCAGGCCCTACCCTGCCTGAAAAAGATGTGGATGTGATGATTCTTCCATGTCAATCACTGAGCAGAAGAACTGCCACTCAAATGCCACTCAGTTAAACAGGAGCAGGGATCAATACACTAAGAAATATCTTAAGTAATTACCAAATACAATTCTCTTAACATTGCAAAGTTAAAAGTGACACAGTCTATGGGAAATAGGAACGCTGCCATTACTAGGCCTCTTCCTGTCAGTGCCGTTAATAAACAGCAAGTCATGTTTGACAATAGAATATTTATGGGAGCAATAAACAGAACATTCGCAGGAAGAACCTCATCTGCCAAAGACACATTTTCTGCAGAATTGCATCTGTGCACTTTGTACCAAGGCCAGCCTCGCTGCCTTTTAATTACATTCTAACAGAACAACAACAACAACAAAATCAAGAATGAATTTTTACCTTTTTCCCCCAATAAAGAAAAAATGGAAATTTCATCTGCATATGTACGTCCCTTAAAGGAATTCAATTCAAAACCGGTTATGGTCCTTACGAGGTTTTGTATTGTTTATTTTTACTTTTTAACAAAGGCAAGTGGATACAACATTTTTATGACCTTTATGTTTCTGTTTGTTGTCTAAGAGACTGGGAGTTCACACCTGTCCTGTCATTTTGGCTGGATGGGAATATTTAATTATGACAGGTTAGATCGTGTAGACTTTCAGAACAGCTAATAGCAGTAAATGTGGCAACAGTGGTAAAAGAACTAACAACAATATTAGGTAGGTGTTTGAGAAGAGAATTTAGAAAAGGTCACATATTGAGCACGCACATGGTAGAGCCAAGATGCAAACATCGAACCGTCTGACTTTAATGCACAAGCAGAAAGCCTCATCTTTCTCCTGAGGAGCGACTGGTGGGTTTGAAATGTTGACACTGTAGTTAGCAGCCCAACGCATAACCCATTAGATCAGTGGTTCTCAACCTTCCTAATGCCACGACCCTTTAATCTAGTTCCTCATGTTGTGGTGACCCCCCCAACCATGAAATTATTTTCGTTGCTCCTTCATCACTGTAATTTTGCTACTGTTATGAATCAGGCCCCTGTGAAAGGGTTGTTTGAATTCCAAAGGGGTCGCGGCCCACAGGTTGAGAACGGCTGCACAATACCATCAGCACTCCTGTCAAAAACTCTAGCAGAATGAAAAAAGTCAAAGAGATCCACGATGAGGAATCCTAGGGGATACGTATAAGTACTCCTAAGGAACACGTGATGCTGACGCGTGCTCATGTGACAGGAGGCGAACAAAAGACTCCCGATTCCCATTATGCACAGCTTTGAACGCCAATCTATAATAATTTACAAGCTAGCAAACATGAAACGCTAGTGCACACTGAGCTATAATCATAAACAGACACACGGCGAGAACGACAGTAAAGGCTGACAGGAGAGAGTATGAAGCGAATGAATAAGGAGTGAGTAAGCTGATGTGATCTAGAATTGGTAGTACTAGTTACTTAGCATTCTTAGATAGCGTAAATATATTTGTACATATTTATTAGTTTATTTGCACTCACATTACAAAACACTACGACAGTAACATTAGATTTTCATTATTATGAAGTCTCACTGCCTTCAAGTAGATTCCTGTCCACAGTGACCCTAAGGGCCACAAGGGAACTGCTCCTGTGGGTTTCTGAGACTTTAAAAAAGATTTATTGGCACATAATCCACACATCAAACAGTTCAATAGTTCAATCATTATGGTCAGTCTTTAAGGGAGAAAGTCTAGTCTTCCTTCTCTGGAGCAGCTGGTGGTCTTGAACTGCTCATCTTGTGGCTAGCAGCCCAGATGCATAACCTACTACGCCACCAGTGTTCCTGCTATCATAATGTAGTATTAGATAACATTGGCAGTATTTCACTGAATCTTTATAAGACCACAAGTGATAGCTGACATTCCTTTTCTAAAGAAAGAAAGAAAGAACCCAACCCCCAAGCAGGCTCCGAGAAGTTAAATGACTTTCTGGCGAACACAGGAACTCATGGTCACAACTACCACTGGATAGCCATCCTACGGGGAATCTTTCACCAAGAACTCCAAGTATGAAAGAGACCTGCATGAGAGAGAATGGTGTACTTGGTGATTCAGTGAAAGAAGACCAAGGGTGTCCAGGGGAAGGTAAAATAAACTTCCTTGGCACAAATATGAAGTACAAATTGTGGTTCCGTGGCGGATCAGGAAATTAGTGGTAGGAACTCAATAAGTCAAGTACCGTCAAAGGACTCAAGTTCAAATCAATAATTTTACTTTGACCTGAGAAGCAAGGGGATGTGATTCTGGGCTTTTGGGAAGAGGACTGATCAGATCAGAACTATACTTGAGAAGGGTAATCGCGTGAAGCCAGAAGCTGTAGAACTTGATGAAGGTCTGAATAAGGGGCTATGCAAATACAGAGATGAGTCTAACATCTGCTTCTAGTACAACAACAGACAGAGCAACATTTTCCCATGGATAACCGAGGCAGAAAACAAAGAAACAAACCAACATTTCTTTTGATGAGAAATGTTAATAGAACTATGCCTGAGGGATATATGCTGACACCAGTTTTATTTAACATTCTCACAAACCATCTGGAGCTGGTGGTATTCACTGAAAAAATCCCACGCATTGCGATACTACACGGCAAAGCAGAATTACTACTGCTTGCTACTAAACATTTCTTGTAACAGAAACACCCTCTTTGACTTCTATCCTGCATCCTTAATTCATTCTACACCTTTGCACTGTCTCCACTCTCTCTTTCCCGATGCCCAGGTCATTTGAAATTCACCGCCCCTACCATGGTGGGGGGATCAGTGATGGGATGAGGATGTTTGGTCTGCACGTGACTTTGAAATATTGTTTTATATGTATATATTTAGGTCTAAATGCTCTTGAATCAATGGGTTCCCTCCCCTCAACACATCCATATTAAAAATGCCACACATTGGGATTATTTCTAGTAAGGAGATGTTCAGAATATCAGTATGCAATTTATTTACACTAAATTTCTAAGTACCGGTTTGAATTTAAAATCTTTGGGAACAGGGTCTATCGAGAATCAATATATCTGGCTACATTCAGTTGTCTTTTTGCTCTGTGCTTAGTAAATGCTTAATTAATACTTGATGAAGTGAATGTCATCAGAAGTCAATGGAGTAATACAAATCATTAAGATGGGTATAGAATTATTTCAAAAATCACTGTTTTATTCCTATTCATGTACTTCAAATAAACACAAATGAAACGGTTGAAAGGTCCGGATAAATGAAACAATCATGGCGACCAAGTGGCTCTGACAAAAGGAGCGTCTGCCTAGCAAAAATGAAAAAAATTGATAAACAGATTTATGATGCATGCTGATAAGGGCTTTCTACATTCCCGGTAAACAGCAAATAAGGGGAGAATACTAAAGTCTTAGCGAGCCAGTTTGAATTTCTTCTCCACGCAGGGCTAGGCTTCATGGACAGTGATCTGTGTACTTGCACAGAGCCTCACACTTACAACGGCCTGGGCTCGGTGTAATGTCCTGCCGTTGAAATTCTTAATAATTTTTGAACCAGAGACCCGACAATTTCATTTTGTAGTGGGCCCCATGAACCATGTAGGTGGTCCTGCAGTTACAAGGAGAGGTCATTTGACTCTTAAGAATGAAGTTCACAGTTACCCATAAGGGACAAAAATGGGTCTGGATACATTCATGAATTGAGGTAGAATTCTTTTATGAGGTCTATTTTATTTTTAAACAAGCTAAAGATACTTTTGTTTTCTCAAACCTCTGAGGATGATGTAATAGAGGGCAATGACCAACAGAGGGCCTGACAGAAAATCATTGGAGCTCCCTTCTTAATCTCTCTGAAACCCAAAGGGAGATGTGCTACCTCTATACACCTGAGCAGAAAAGGACTTACAGTGGAAAATTGGTCAATTATATTTCAAATGAAGGAAAACCTGAGATGATGATTAACAAAGAGAAGAAAGTTTCAGAAGAAAGTTAACCCTTCCCTCTCTCTTCCTTCGCATTTAAGCCCAAGGTAACGTACATGCTTCCATTTGGTTTCCCAGTCACTTCTTTATTCTAATCACGTGGACAATCTCACCCTTTCCCTGTTTAGATATAGAACGAAATTTCTGACCCGTAAATATTTCAAAAAGGGCAGGGAACCCCCAAATGTTCAACCTGACTGTGGGGAGCTGGGCCTGGGCTGAGCCAAGTCAAGTCTACACATGTAAGAAAAAGTTAAGAACCAGAATATCTTGAAACTCACGCTTGGAAATGTAAAGACTGGACAAAAACGTTACTCAAATGCGCCTTCTAAGCTTGTTTACCCCATGTATTGAATCTGATTTGAAAAATAAACTTTCCTTCAAAGGAGTGACTGCATTTTAAAATTACAACAGTCTTACAAAGTGGAAAAACTTCAAATATGGCAAACGGCCACCCATGGGTAGAATGCAACAGACCATCGATCTATCCATAGTTATAATCTGGTGATTTGTTAATATTGTAGGCGACTAAAACATCCCAAGCCACACCCACTGCCACCACAGGAATTCCAGGAAGCAGACGGTCTCACAGGTCTCCTGCAGAGCGGCTGGTGGGCTTGAACAGTGATCTTGTAGTTAGCCCAACATCTAACCAACAGCACCACTAGGCTCTCTACAATGTCAAGCCCACCTTTCCCCACTGAGATTGTTCTACTGGGAGGTGCTTGTGGCAGAGGTACCTGCTTTTTCTGATTAGAATAGCCAGCCCGGCTCTGTTTGCTAATTACTTCAAGGCAGAAGTTCTCGGATAGCACCCACGCTGCCAACACCATCAGCATCCTCGAGTCTAGTTAGAAATGCTACTTATCAAACCTCAGCAGAAGACCCACTGAAGCAAAAACTCCAGAGAAAGAGCTAGCCAAGCCGTCTACGCGACTCTGACACTCACTAAAGTCAGAGTTCCGCCTCAGGGCAACCGAACATGACGCTTTTAGCACTTTCTAAAAATGACGCTCTTTTGTGGTTTCATTGGTCAAATATAAGAACACAAAGTCGTTTTAACCACCATAAACACTTCACTCTGAAGCAGATTAAGGGAGGAACAATAACAAAAACAACATACCTCTGAATATTAATATCGTGCATAACCGTTTCTATTGCTGAAGGGTGCCATCTTCTTTCTAACGCAGGACAGTGCATTGCTTTACAATCAGCATTCAAAACCACATGATAATAAGGCATCGATTGGAAACAACAAACATGCATTAGGTAACCAGCAACTGCACTGAAATAGATACACCACTCACGTATTCCATTATGTAAATGAATTCAAAGATATTTCACGACTGATCAGCTGGAAGGGACATAATGATTTATAATTCAAATAACTGAGCACTGAAATCAAATTGAGCTAATATATATTTCTAAATATGCAAACCTGAAATAATTGTTAAAAAATATAAATCAGTGTATCCATGTTGAGCTCATTCACATCCCTTGGTGTAAAGTGTTAAAGATTTAAAACTTTTATTTAGTAAGTTTTCTGAAAATATGAGTTTAAAAAAATTAACTTTAGAAAAAAATAAATGCTCAAAAGAAATAAAACAGCTTACAATATAGACGATTACAATTTTAGGATTAAAGAATATCTAACATCTTATGATGAGAATCTTAAAAACAGATACAAGTAAATTAGCAATTATGCAAATTACACCGAAAAGAATACAAATCAAATTGGCGTCATATTGAGCTTCCATTTCAACTTAACACACAGGGCATATCTAAACACTGGATAGATACACTACGGAATAACATAGGCTTCTTTCCACGTAATGTGCTTTCCGAGTAATTCACTGTGAAAAGGCCGGAGTTTGCAATACGAGGAAGTACTTATAAACCGCTTCATATGTTAGAAGTAAAGAGTATTTCAGCATTATTATTAAAAAATATATAGGTTGAGTTTTTTTTAATAAGAAAAATACATATCTTTAAAAGCCAAAATGACCACTGGAATTGGGTTGTACATCACTTTCCAGTAAAAAGGAAAAACAGCCCGGACAGGTGTAATTTATCATTTTTCTGATTTAATATCAAAGAAATATATTAAAATAATAAAAAGAATCCTGAAATCCTCAAAATTTGTAGTGATAAATAGCCCTCCCTGTCTTTATTGCATTATACCTACTAACAGAAATATTGCATGGTGGATTTTGCCAGACAAGGACGATTATTTTCCAATAAAAAGTTGCATATTAAATTCCAGCACAAAAGTGGGTGTCTAATACTTTGGAAATCTTTTATGGTTTGCCAAGGAGCACAATTTAAACTTAACTAATACAAACATATTCCTGGAGTGAACCTATATTAAAGGTTTCCATCCGACTCCACCCATTTTCAGAATGTTGTTCTTATCTTAAAATATCAGCTAATCTTGATGGTTAACTAAACCAACACTTACTTTCCACAGCTCCTACATACATGACAGTTGACACAGAAAAGACAAGCACATGCTATTCTCTTATTGCCAAAACCACGCAAGTGTCAGGTACACTCTAGTGAGACAGATGATTTTTGGTTAAAAAAAATCTGTTGGAGAGAAAAATCTAAGCATTTAATTTAAAATGGAAAATCTTACTATAGCGTAAAAAAGATGTTGATTTGGGAGGGCTAAGCACAGAAGTGGTCATAAAACTTACAATTTTCTTTCTACTAATCCTTTGTGTCTCAACTAATGAAAATAATGTCCTTTCAACAGAAGAATATTGAAAATGTATTTACTCTGAGGAGTCAGTCTTCATAAGGTAGTATTTTTAGAAGATGTTGACCTTAAAAGTCGTTACCACATTTTGCTTCAGAACAAGACATTCCTATTAGTTATGAAAAACAATGAACTAAAACCACATTTGATTACACTTTTCTTATTTAATAAGTGATTAATCTGGGTGAGTAGAACATAAATTTCACTAGTTAGGGATCTATACATCCATATAAATTCAATTGTGACTCTGAAAAAGTGCTTCCTCACATGCGGCCAATATAAATAAACCATTCAAGAGAACACACTTACACACAGGGCTCAATGAAGACATTGTATATAAAAATCAACCAACCCACCCACCCCAAAACCTGCAAAAATGATAAACAAGGAATGTACCTGGCCAACAGAAGGCACTCTTAGGGGTGATGACATACAACATCAAACTTATAGTAAAAAGGATATCCAACAGAAAGGTCATTGAGGAACTGAAGAGTCCTTGAAATTACAGGCTCACATCTTCCCCAGTATTTAAGGTTTGTAACACTAAAATATAAACAACAAACACAGGTTTTGACAATTGCTTGAGTAGGGAGAACCATGGAAACGATACATCATTTAGTACATATAAAAAAAGACTGCTATGAACTTGTATGTATATACTCGTACATTAGATGATCAACGTCACAAGCATCTCTTAGAGAGGCAAGCAGTTTCAAAGACCAATAGAATATAATTTTTCTTTTTACATAGCACATTCAAATTACACACAATCAATCTACAATCAACACTAGTCTCCAACTATGACCGTGTGAAAGAAGGAGTTAAAGAGGGAGTCAAACAGAAG
This sequence comes from Tenrec ecaudatus, assembly GCF_050624435.1. Lineage (NCBI taxonomy): Eukaryota > Metazoa > Chordata > Mammalia > Afrosoricida > Tenrecidae > Tenrec > Tenrec ecaudatus. Next base: position 184,813,247 of record NC_134531.1, on the reverse strand, counting down.
TTCAATTGCTGTTAAGAAATCAACCATCAAAGTGCAAGGCTCACTTATTGTTGAAGTGGCTCTGAGCCCTACTTCTAACCTCTGTTCTCTGTATCTACCTCTTTCTCATTAGCAAGACAGGGTGGTCTGTCCACATAGAGTGCCTAGGGGGTGGGGGGCATGTGGCTATAGCTGCAGTGCACAAAGTTAACTGTCAGAGTAGAAACTAGGTAATCCTGAAAGTGTTATAAAACTAGCTGAAGGACAGTCTTCCATGAACAGCCGTAGGTTTCTGCTGAAACCACTAAATGGCCAGAATTAAGGTAATTCGAGTTTTCGTAGTTATTCACATCACAAATACTTCTTGGTTGGGTTTTAAAATAACAGAGAGAGGGGAGAGCAGAGGAGAGGAGAAAAACCACAAAACGTTCTAAGCGGCCTGCCGAGTTCAGTGTCAGTCAACTTTTCAAACCCGCCTTTTGATGTTGCGTGTGCATCCTCACAAACTACACTCTTGTTCAGATGACATTTCAGTTTTAAATATATAAATGAACTTTTAGTTAAGTACAGTGTAATATCGCAAGAATTAAAGCATAATTTCAAAATAAATTTATTTAAAAACAATTTGGTATCTGTGAAGAGATTTAAACCCAGTAAAGAGAATCAGAATCAACTTGACCGCAACTACCAGCAGCAACAACATATCAGATTTCAAACAATAAAAGAAAAATCAAAGAGCCAAAGAAAGAACTTACATTTTCGTCATGAATGTTTCTAGAACATGGTTGTCATCCGTTATTCCTAAAACTTCTGACATACGGGCATATACCTGCAGGAAAGACTGCACGGTTAGACGCCTGATATAAACACGTTTTCAAAGTCTATTCAAACTGGGCGAAAGAAATTTAAGATTTAAGGATCTGTTGTGTCCATGCTGTAATAGAGAGGAAGTGAGAGTAGCAAAGGAAAAGGCTTAATTTAACTTTACTTCTTTTAGAAAGGGACTTGGTTGGAATCTCTCTCTCTCCCACCCTACCAGATAATAATTTCTTTTCTTTCAAAATGGTACATCATCCCTTTCTCAATGATGGGGACAAGCCTGCAAAGGACCAGAAAGGACAGTGCCTGGGCAAATGGCTCTAACACAACAGAAGCTGCATCTAGTCTGGATTTCAGCAAACGTCATAACACAGGGTCATGTAAGGCAGGCATAAAACTAAAGGTTTCAAACATTAATGGAGGGCAAACAATTTTGAGGGATTTTTTTCAGTGTTCCTCAATCTCCCAATCCAGAAGCAGGTCTTACTTATATGCTGAAATGGAAGCCCCATGCTTAAGGATTGCCGGCTGGAATCCACTGAGTTTTGAGTACTGATTGCTGAGTTTGGGGTACAACATTTCAGTCCCAATCCCAGCCACGGTACGCTTGCAAACATTTCACTCCAGCGGAATGTGCCCTGGGAGTCTGGCAAAGCCGAGCGTTGGGTTGATCTCGTTACTCCCTGTGATTTTTCTATCCCCAGTCATTGTATTTTACCTTTCCATGGTATAGCAATTTGGCTTCCACTTCCTTTGCCTTCTGTTTTTTGTATGTAAACAGCAGTCTGACATGACAGGTCATAAAGGCAAAAGAAAAGTTAAAGGGCCCCCAAGCCATCCAGAGTTACAGGCTTATACAGGGGCAAAAGACTGTTCACTGTCAGAATCTCAAGTTCGGACTTCATCCCTGTCCAAGCCAGAAGCTTGTGCCCGAGTTGCCATCCTTGGTTCTACGTGCACAAGGTTCCCCGGCTGTTAGAGTGAATTTAAGGGGAGAGGTAAGGGAGGCGAGGATGTAGAAGAAATGGAGGGAAGTAGCAGGTATGTGGAGAGGAGGGGCTGGGGGTGAGAGAAGGGAAGGAAGATTGGGGTGCAAATTCCTGATGTCTCTTCTGCTGATTTCCGAGGCCGACTCTACCTGTGACCTGTCTATTAGGGTGGCATCGTCTCTTAGAGATTGACGCTGTCACTGTAGTTTGTAAGATGCTTGGGGGAGACAGGGAAAAGAGCATGAAGAACCTAGGGCCGGGTATGTAGAAAGGGAAGTTTCCCATGCTCACCTTTCTTCTCATGAATTCATGGGGCCCCAGGAAAACTGGATCTGGATAGGGTTAATGGTAACTCAAGGCCCTCCACAAGAGGGGCCCCACATGGCGCAGCTTCACCATTTCCCCCAACTTCAAGTCGTCCTGCAAGGCTAATGTCTCACTGAAGCTTCTCATGTGGAGTTCATTTTCCTGACTCAGCCTTTTCCTTCTCTTTCTTATTACTATTCAAATGCCACCTCCTCAGAAGCTTCTCCTGGCTTCCCAGGCAGGATCAATGGAGCTCTCCTTTGTGCTCCATTCCCCCATCACTGTCTGTCCACATCAGAATTGTTTGGTTGCTCGGCTGCCCACCGCCTCGGGACTCCAGGAGGAATGGTCCTGGGCCTTAGCACCTACACAGTGTTTGCCAAGCAAATAACGCATGCGTGCTCAATGTGCGGTGAACGGCCAGAGTCATGGTCTTGATCCACCGGGACCACATTTTAATGTGACTTACACAGACAATGAAAAATGAAGGTCTCCTTAGTAAGCATATGTTGGATTCCAGGGACAAGGGACACATGATCATAAATTAGAACAGAGAAGACAGAGAGAACTAGACACACACACACACACACACACACACACACAGAAAGCTACGTGTACTGTTTAGCCTACAAATAGCTGGTAGTTATTATAACAACTGTCTTTAGAGTTTATTTTAGCAGCCCCTGTTTCAAATACGCTTGATGCTTAGAATCCGATGACAGCGGGGATCCGGCACCCCACTCCACTGTCGGCCTGCCTGTCTCACTTCTGTTCCGTTCCACGGCCGCTGACTACCCTCGCTCCGACTGGAAGCAGAAAGAAAGGCAGCTCGCGGAGCCCAAATGAAAGCAGCGGGGAAGAGGTATCATTTCAACGGGCCCGCACAGCCCAGCACACTGTCCTGATGGAACAAGGGAGCGGCCTTCGAGATACACCACACGAGTAATAAACTGCATGTTTAACGTCCTGGCTTGAGGAAAAGGACATGACAACGAGATTATGCCACCGAGCTGGCTTCCGCTCCCTGTATGTCCCCACCTTCCTTTCTCTGCCTCCTCTGCGTTGGTTCTTGTCTGAATATGATAATTACCTTACATTTTTGTAAAGTTTCACAATTTCAAGACTATAACTGCTACTTTTTGTGACAAAGCTCAGAATTCACCTACTGATGCTTTTATTCATGCTGCAGTAGGGAGTAAAAGTGTTTTTGAAAATAATTGAAATGTGATTTTTAGATGGAGATCCCTTCACACTGGCGTTTCTTCCGAGGAAAGCATTCCTGCGCCTTCCCTCAGTTCAAAGGGAAGAGAAAGCTGGGCAGGCAGCTCTGCTGTCAGAGCAGAGTCTCACACATCAGCCGCGACCCAATACGCTACCAGAAAAACCAGTCAACATTGACACGCGCAGCGCTTTAATCCACAATCCTCCTGTAAGGCGCCCCATTCCTTTTACCATCCATTAGCTTTGATTCCCATTATCCCATCTCAGACTGTGTCAACGCTTCTGTCCCTGGGGATTTCTCTCCACTACGAGGGTCTGACAGTCAAGCTTGAGTACTAAACAGGATCATTACCTCTTAAATCCACTTATCTGATCTACTGAATAGTAAATTGAAAAGCTCATTAAGAGCAACAATCTGATTTGTTTTCACGTGTGACAGGGTCATTTAAAATCAATGTAAGATTACAGCATTTTTTTCTCAAAGACTGTCTCGCATTTTCCAAGGCACCCTATCATTCAAAGAACATGCGGATAATATGAAAATGTCTCCAAACATTTGGAATGTAATTATATACTAGATAGTAAACCCTTTGTAGAGTAATTGTATGCGTGTGTGTGGGGGTGGGGTGGGGGGAGTGAGAAGCAATTTGTCCAGGGAGGATACATCTATGAAACTATGATAAAGCAAAAAAATTAGCACAGTGCTTTGGTGTCTTCAACATCAGTCAACACTTTCCTCAGTTCTCAAAAACCAGTTTTTTTTTAATGACACCAAGAAATCACATATCACAGCACTCGTTTTTAAGACAGGATCTAACAGGCATACCTCACTTTACTGTGCTTCAGAGTGTTCTTTTACACACTGAATGCTTGTGGCGACCCTCTGTCAGGCAAGTCTATCGACATCGTGTTTTCAACTGCCTGGGCGCACTTGGAGATTCCGTGCCACATCCCAGTAATTCTCACAATTTCCAACTTTTCCTGATGGTGTTGCCCACTTAACAGACTATAGCACAAACAAAGCTTTTATATGCACTAGGAAACCAACAGGTTTCACATAAGCCACTGTATTGTGATAGCAGAGTTACTGTAGTGGTCTGGACCTGAACTTGCAGTGTCTTGGAGGTCTGTCTGCAGGAGTTAGCATAGGGATGCAAGGAGAGCCAACCCCCCTGCCCCCCAACAACCGGCCTTTTAATTTAGTTTATAGCCTCTCTGCCCTGTCTAAGGGGCCTTGGCAGCATTATCAAGCACGTGGACATTAGCTCTGCAGAGTCAACAGTTCAAAATGCCTAGCTCCTTGAGGGAGGAAGACGAGACCGGCTGCTCCTGGGAGGGGTTCTGGTGGCAGAGTGGCGTGTGCGCTGGCTTGTTAGCTACAAGGTAGGAAGTTTGAACGCACCAGGGGCTCTATGGGAGAAAGATGAGGCTTTTGGTTCTTGAAAAGATTTACAGCTTTGGATAACTACAGGGGCAGTTCTATTCCGTCCCTAGAGTCTCTCTGAGTTAGAATGGACTCAATAGCAGTGAGTTGTTTTTATTTGGATTTATTCCTGTAAAAATTTACAGCCCGGAAACCTTTTATAGATCTCTAGAAGTCACAATTGATTTGGTGGCTGTGTTTTTGCTTTGTGTGTGTGTGGGAGGAGGGGAGGGAGGCCGCAGGGGGGCGTGACTTAATTTTAGAATCAATTAAGATAATCTGACCATAATGAAAAATTTTAAGCAAAAATTAAGAAATAAGACACTAAGCCTACTGCGCTGTAGGATGGATAAACACAAAGTAGTTCCGTCGATGGATGGTCATGCCCTTGGTTAGGTTTCGCATAGCCAGAGAAGCACAAGTGCTAATGAGTGCTTCCTGCCCGCGCCTTCTTTCTCGAAGGGAGGCAAATATCTCCCACGCCTATTATTCAGTAAATGTTGGTTGAATGAATAAAAAGATTGTAACGCTGTAATGTGCATTCTTGACCAATTTCATTTTAGTCATAATATTGAACTAAAGGAAACCACTGCAAAAAAGGTGTGTTTCAGGGCTTCATCCCCCCTCCCCCAGTAGAAATAATAAACCCGTAATCCTATCCTACTGGGGTGAGCACTGACAAAATTTTGTTATTTAAAAAGCTTAGTTGTAATGCTTAAATGATATTTCTGGCAGGGTTTCTCCTGGATCCAGTAAAGAGAGCTCTTTGCTTCCTTTGCAGCCTCGGCGCACCCACTGTTGCCACCCTGCACTTATGGCTACTAGAAGGTGGTCTGGTTGGAGCATTAATTTTCCACATACTACACCGCCCCTCGTCCAGTCAGAGCATGTGTCTATTTGTGTGCATCCCTAGTAGTGTGTAGAATACTACCTTGATAAACATGGCCAAGTAGAAAAAACATAGGCTTTGGCCCCAAAGATATCGGAATTTGAATTCTACATCTGCCATGACCCGGCTATTAAAGTCTCTGAGTCTCGGTTCAGAGACTCCCTATAAACTAGGAGAAGCAATAAAAATACTTTAATGGGCCTTGGGAAGACTAAATCACAATGCCTAACAGACCGGGCCCTTAGCTGCCATTCACCAATGTGCTGTTTGTCCTCCCACTCCTTGTCAGGGCCTTCTCCAGAGGAGGTTAAGATGTGAGTGAATGCCTTCTCTGAGGCCTTTCACAGAAAGGTAAGAATGTGCTTACCCTGAAGGTTAAAACAAACATACACAACCTTAAAATTTGCAGTGCCAACTGAAATTGCTGTATATGCCAAGAACTTTCAAAAACTTCATGGAAAATCCCATGATCTTTTAATTCCATTTTCCATGCACCCTTTCAAGCCGGCTTATACATAAGGGAAGTCTCACCTGTATGCACTTGTATATTCAGTTACAATGAGCACATTCTCGGCCAGGTCAGAAACTCTGTGTGTCCAAGGTATCAAACGGTTGCTTCAAAATTTCATGACATGAACCCTTCTTTCTATTACTAAGTTGTTATCTTTACCAGTTACCACAGAGTTGCTTTCAGCACCCACCATCTCATGTGTGGCAGAGCAGGCCCCTGTGCCATACGGTTGTCAAGGTGTTGATCTTTGGGGGGCAGATCACCAGGCCTGTCCCAGGAAGCATCTCTGGGGAGGGGGGGTTTGAACCACCAATTTCTTGTCTAGTAGTTCAATTCTTAACTGTGGCTATTACCTTAGATGACGACTCTGATTATTACCCTAGCTGCTAGAAAAATCACCCATCTAAACCAGTCTCCCATTTCGCTAATTCTGAAACACAGAAATAGGTTAGACTGTAAGAAATTAACATCACAGAATTAAGATGCCCTGCTACAAACAAACAAACAAACAAACAGAAAACCCCGTTTAAATGTGTTTGTCTTCCTATTCTTATGTAGTTTATTGCAGAGGGTCCTAGGAATTTCAGAAAAAGAGCATTTGGGTATTGCACAATGTCTCAAAAGACCCAACGTGTTTTCTCATTTCTCAGTTAAGCCAGCGAGAAACCCTGCCTGTGCCTCTGCAGGCAGTCTGAGCGATTTTACACGTGGTTAAAAAAAGACAGCAAAACCAGACAGAGGAATAAACACACAAATGGCAACAATGTTTTGAGTTGTAAGATTAATATAATAAAGAGTAAAAGCATGTGCTATGATAATTCTTTAAAATTGCTTTCTTTTTTAGTCCAATTCGTGGTCTTGGATAGCTGCAGCTTTGTCGCTAACATTCTAGTTATAACTTTGAAGAAACTAATTATGTCAATCCTTAAATTTGAAGTAGATTATAGAACTGGGAAACCCAGCATATTAGTTCCTAAAGGTTGTATGGATATATAATGACAGTCACAGAAATCCAATAACAGCCCTCTATGAAATGTACTCAAAAGCACCACATGAAACAAATTAAAAACAACAATGAATCTCTCATTCCATGCAAATAAGAAAATAAGAGAAAATACTGGTTCTATAGGTTTTCATAAGAGTTGTTATAATGAATTAAGATTTTGGATAATGAATCTTCAGAAAATTACAGTAAGTCAATACCCTTAGGCCTCCTACAAATGCTTAAAACGTTATAACTTCTCAGAAAGCTTCAGAACATTGTGAGCAGGCTCAAGGCAGGAAATCAGAGCAGGGCTGTGAAACCGACACAGTCTCCTGTCATCAAGTGATAACACTTTCCAGAACCAATTTATTCTACGAAACAAACACATCCAGTAATGCAACACTGATACCACATAATTTAAAACAAAAGCAATTGTTATGTATTTAAAACTACTGTTTCAATCTATTGAAATATCTAATCAATCAAGGGTTTTAACTGGCTGTATAGTAAACCCACCCCCAGACATGAGGCAGTATGAGGAAAGCATTAATGCTCCTTGGGACGAGAGTTCAGGACTGGGTGTGACTAAGAAACCTACTTGCATATCTTGGTCCTGGCTCTAAGCCTCCTCGAGGTTAATACAGTCAGTGAGTTTTGTCAGAGCGAAAGGTGTTTGGGGGGGGGGGGTGAGGGGGAGGGCGCTGGAAGGAGGTATCTAATAGACCATCTAATGACTTGGATCTAAACCATTTGGAAATAAAGATACTGAACTTTTCCATTAATGTTCACAGCAGAATAAAACATGACTAACACAGTGAACTTAGCACATCAAAATAACCAATATCACAAACATCAGCGCTACATATTGCACACACATGTTCGGTGCCACTGAATAGAGTCGTTTTCAATCTTGACTGGCTAATTTTGTCATATCATTTAAAAATATCACCAACTACAGGACCAAAGTCAGGCATGAAAAGCTTTTGTCAAAATTTAATTCAAAAGCCCCAAGCTGTGGTGGAAATCACGTGGCAAAGGGCTGGGAATCAGCTTGCCTCTTTCAGTGGCATAGAGAGGCGCCCGATACAGCAAAGCTGGCTACTGCAGTGTCACAGGAGCACGCAGGCGAGTGTCTCCTGCACTTGGGATTTCGGAAGCAACCATCTGTGGCAGCCATCTTGCTAAGGGGACGTGCACCGAGCATTCCCACTCTGCTTGAGTAAGCTCTTGTACAAGACATCCGGGAGCGACCACTTTGGCCTCACATTGCCTTCGCCCCACATCCTGTGGCACACATGTGAACTCAGCAGGCTGGGGTGCAGGGCTGCCTGCTGCCTTGTGATAATCCCCTCTCCCAGTAGGGGCCTCCACTGATGCATGGCTAAGAACATGCTTCCTCTTTTGCTTGCACCGCAGTGGGGTGTCCATCCCTAGCCTGGGCCCACATCCAGACTGCTAAGGAAGGTGGAAAAGTTAGAGGACTCCAGATGCTGCTAGAGATATTTTTTGGATTGGTTTCTAAATAATCATTTCTCAGAAAGAGGAGTACAAGTACAGTGTGTGAAAACCAGCAGGGCTGGTAATTTTGGAAAGATTCTTTCCCTCCTCCTCCCCAACCAGATCTAGGGTCTAACTACCACCTGTTCAACAGAAGCTGGCTGGCTGCCTCCTTTTCCTTCAGGGAGCCCCTGACTAAGGATCTCCACCAGTATGAATCTAATCCCTCCCGACAGGCCTCCACTAGCCAACAGGGACCAAGGTCGAGTGCACCAGTTACTGGTCACAGGGTACACAGCCCAGCGAAAGACTCCTGTGGAGCAACCAGCTGAAAGCCAACCGGAGAAGATGGGGAGTGTACATTTGTCCCGACCCAGCTCTGCTCCTGCTGGCTGCCAACTCACTCCACGACCGGGGCCAAGCTTCTGTTAAGCTACTCTTCTGCAAAGAGAGGCATGGCAAGTCCTGGGTAAATGAATATATCCATTCTCCATGCCCACACAATCAGAAAGGAACCCAGGCTACGGCACAAGGCTGCGGGGAGAAGGCTTGACAGTGTTCACAGAGGGCTGTCGGACCAGGGTCTGAAGGGGCATTTCGGGAACAATCTATACTTCTTTGTACTAGCCGTGTACAAAACCGAGAGGGTTCGACTTTAAGCAAAGAAGCTGATGCTGGGAAGACGTTTGTGAGAAGGTGATAGTGGAGGTAGGAACCTGGGCAACGAGAGAGTTCTATTTCATCTTCTATACCTCTGGGAAAACATAGGCCAGAAACACATTCTGACATAGGGCACACAGTGCTTTAAACACTGTCAATAACAGATACTGTTTAACACAGCCACACCAAACTTTCTTCTTTCAGGTATGATTGACTGGAATCAGCCACTCAGAAATTTGAGTCAAGAAAGTAGCTGGGCTACTTTCACCCCTCACAACCACACTAATCAGTCTTTTCAGTGAATACTGCTAATTAATTGACTGCTTAATATTTGGTATGAAAAATGCAACTATAGGATATTATAGTGATTAAAAAAGGGAACCAAGACAAACTAGCCCTACCCTTCTCTCAGTGACCACAGGACAATTTTAGTGTCAAGAATCAGGGTTGTGGTGAGACAAGCATAGAGATTGGTGATCTGCTTCTATAACCAGCAATTTAACTTACCTTCGCTATTTTCCAATCCTTCTCTGGCACTGTGGGCTCTTCCCTCCTCAGGCGTACAACCTGAAAAGCATAGGGTTTGGGCACCTGCCACCTGGTACTAGAAATAAGGGAGGAGCAGAAGGCTTTCCCAACTTCAGGTACAGGGAAAAAGTGGTTCAGGATCTCTGAGATTATCATTTAAAATATTCTTGGGACTTTATGATTTTATTCTAGCACCCATGCGCATTGTCAAGGTGAAGTCGAGTCAATGGCTGGATGCCATTACAATGAATATGCTTCAGTGGAATAATTCAAGAAAATAACTACCAGAGGGAGCTTTAAAAGAACAAGTTATAAATAATCCTTGACAGTTGACGGTTTTTAAGAATCTCTTATTTCTGTTGCTTCCCATGAGCACTCTTATTGTGCAAGTGTGGGAACTGGGTCAAACGATGGGCAAATGTACACCTTTAATACACAGAACTCATTTCTGTAGCCATTCAGAAGAGAAGTATAAACTGCATCGTGTCTCCTACCACTTGGACCATATCCTTGCATCCTCACTTTTCCCTGATCCGCTAAAGACACATCAAAACAGAATAACAGTGGGCGTTAAGACTTCACCAGGTACCTATTTTCACTCCTAACATCTTCATTTTATTCATACGTGTTTCTTTCTTATTACATGGCTCTATTTCGGCTTCAATACGGCCTCTCTGAAACCATATACCATTTTCTACGAGCTTAAGTCACAAGCATTGCTACGAGGGCTCTTGTTCATTACACGCACACATTTGTCCCAAACTAAACAGGCTTCAGCATGTCTCTTCCCTCAGTGGGGGCTGCAGACAAAGTCTTTCAGTATCACACTTGTCTTAGTCTCATTAGGCTGATTAAAAAAAAAAAGGCCTAATCAAAGCAGTGGTTTCTGAGGAGATATGAGATCAGTTAGATTCAAGGCAGAGAGGTAGCTCAGAAGAGTAAGGAGCGGAAATTCCGATAGATCATTTTGAAGGACATGGGGGGATCATGGGGACTTATTATGGAGAAGTCTGAAGGAAATGGCAAACTTGAAACGGCGAGTAAAAGGTCAAGAAAATGACACTGATTACTGTCCCTCCCATCATGACAATGCACCTGCACATCCACCATGGGAAGCAAGGGCTGTCCTGTGAAAATGTCACTGGGAAAACTATTATCCCGCCCACACTTCAAGCCCAACTTGTCCCACTCAGACTTCTCTTTGCTTCCCCACAGCAAAGAACATGATTTGAGTCTCTGGCGATGCAATACTGTTGTTGAGATGAGGGATAATCATATCATAGAATCCAGATATTTTAAAGGAAGGGTTAGCGAGGAAAACACGGGCTTCGGAAGTGTAGATCTAGAAGGAGAATACGCTGAGAACAATAACTGCACATTGTGTATTTTTGTTCAACAGAGGTTTCCAGATTTTGTAGTAATACTTATGGACGAATCCTTCACGTGTATAAAACCACTTCTGCATTTGCTCCTAAGAGACACACAACTCACTAACCCTCTGGGAAGAACTACTGGACAGAAGGCTCAGGAGTTTACAAGTCCAGTAGAGGGATGACGGACCAAGGAATGAACAAGCCTGTCAGCAACATTATCCCCATTTTTACTATATATTTTGTCAAATCAGTGATTTCCTTTTGCTTGATAAGTATTCTCTAATTTTAGTTGAAAATGTTACTACTTCTTTTGTGCACTCAAAACTTTCTCATACTAGGCTGTTAATGAGAACATTACACTTAGGGCGGGAGGATGGGGGAGGGAGGGAATAGAGGAGCTGATACCACAGGCTCAAGTAGAAATGTTTTGAAAAGGATGATGGCAACACATGTAAAAATGTGCTAGATACATTGATGTATGGATTGTTATAAGAGCAGGAAGAACCCCCAATAAAATGATTTAGAAAAAGAAAACATTAAAGTTTGTAAGTATGAGTTCACTTTTATAAGGCTCCTTACTAAATTCCAATACTAACATTGCTTTAACTTTGAGGAGGAACTAAACACAGCAATAGCCTGTGTATGTTTCAGTCTACCTGCACGGTCGTCTGCCTGAGGGACACTGCTATTCTGAAAATCAGCCACTGGACGTGCAGGCTGCACAGTCTGCTCTCAGTAACAAGAAAGAAAGAAATAAACTCAAATGTATAAATGTCGGGCATTCTTAATTAGGAGGAATACAGAATGTAATATGTCATGTGACACTATTTGTTAGCCTAGCACATGGCAGATAATAGACGCTCAATACATTTTTGATATTTAATGAATTAAAACTGCCAACTCACTGCCAGCGAGCCAACTCAGAGCGACCACCTTCTAGGCCAGAGTAAAACTGCTCCTGTGAGCTTCTGAGACTGTAACTCTTTAAGGGAGTGGAAAGCCCTGTCTTTCTCCATGAGAGTTGTTGGTGGCTTTGAACTGCTGATCTTATAGTTAGCAGCCCATGTGCAAGCACGACACCACGAGGGCTCCTAATGACCACTACAACCCTAGGTAAATAACTTTGCTTCACTGTGCTTCAATTTCTTTATCTGTAGAATGGAAATATTAGTATGACCAAGACTAATATCACACATCATGAAGTAGTCTGGTGCTGTACCTACCAGTAGATTGTGAAGGCTAAGACTAGATTTCCTTGCACTTACTACTTTGAGACAGGTGACTTGCAAGGCCATCAGTTCGAAACCACCCGTTGTTCTAGTCTTTCAGCATTAGTTCTCTCAGATATCAAATGGAGAAGGCAGAATCAAATTTATGAAATTTTGAGAAAGATTAACTAATTTATGCAAAATACTTAGAATAAATAGTTCCAGCACACAGTAGAATTTCCATCTGTGTTCGTCATTACTATCATTGTGTTCACATGGATATTATATCCAACACTGCCAGCATAGTTCCAGGAATGTGGAAAATTTTATTTTGGAAAGTTTTAGTATACAGTAATTTTTCAAATAAACATCAGCAACGATCATTTACTAATAACGAGCCAGAAAGTAGACAGATAGGAATACTGTGCGGCGTGCACCAAGTTGACAGTCCCTTTGCTTCTGGCCTGTTCTGACTAGATGCTGGAGACAGTTTTACGGGGTAAAGAGGGAGGGCAGCACAGCTCGGGGTCTAGTCTGGATGTCTTGCCAAACACAGAAGAGCAGCGACAGTGATGCATAGGCAACAGAAGGAAAACAGAATGGCTTGTGGTCCATGATAAATCTTCTATCTTAAAGATTCATCTAACTTACAATCCCTAATTCAGGTCCTTATCCTCCTTTTTTTTTGAGTAATCACGAGTGTTGTTTTCTGTCTCCAAGACCTCTAGTTCTTTAAAAAATATTTATTAAGAGATCATTTTATTGAGGGTTCTTACAGCTCTTATAACAATTCACACATTAATTGAATCAAGTATATTTGTACATATCTTGCCATCACTATTTTCTAAACATTTGCTTTCTATTTGAGCCCTTGGTATCAGCTCTTCTTTTTCCTCTCACCTTCGTGACGCCTTGATAAATTACAAATTATTATTATTTTTATATTTTACATTGACTGCTGTCTCCCTTCTCCCATGGTTTCTGCTGTTCGTCCCCCTGGGTGGTGTGTGTGTGTGTGTATGTGTCGATTATTGGGATCAGTTCCTCCTTCCTCCCCTCCTGTCCCCACTTCCTTCCTTTGCCCTCCTGGTATTGGCTAGACCGGAGCATATCCACAGGTACAGATAAGAGCGCATGACACACGGAATCCAGTAACAGGAATGGGAGTAGCGAAGTCGTCTGCTTCTTAACTCACTAGATAAGAACTTGACTGACATTCCTGTGTCCAATAAAGAATCAGACCTTAAATTTACATAATTAATTCCAACCAATTCTCCAAGTTTTCTTTACTGATACAAATGAACAAGGGATTTCAGAGCACCCTCATTAGACATTTATGTTATCAAAATAGCACCCATGGGCTATCACGGTTGGTGGAAAAAAGGGGCTGCCTTTCAAACATAAAACACACTACTCTTGATCTGTGACACTAGGCCATGGGTTCTGAGTTGCTTCTCCTACAGCAGAACTGATTCCATGATCTTCTAGCTACGTTCTCTTGTAGCTGATGGCTACCAGGACTAGAAGCTCAACCAGTGGTTGTAGCCAAGAGTTTTTTCTACTTGAGAAATAAAACAGTTCATCCACTGATCCTGTGTGGGTTCAGGCTTAAATGCAAACTTCAGCAACGTGAGAGTGGGAACTCAAGAGGGCTTAGAGTACAATGATCTAAACAAGTTCTTTAACCTTGAAATCTTGGAACAGAGATGCCAACAGATAGTCTATAAGATGGAGCTAGCTATACCACACACAGAACATTGTTGGGAAGACGATCAGAGCAGTGGTAAGGAATAACTCGGCAATGGACTGAGCGCAAGGTAGGAATTGAATACACTGTGCAACAGAGTTGAAGATCTAAAACATATTTTCAAATGATTATTCTTAGGCATATATCATTCTACAATAAAGGAAAATACAGAGTTCATAATTTACAGCATTGATAATATTTTAGCACCAGTGTCTTTAGAAACTCCAGAAATATGGAGGTTAGATGGTTTCCGGCATCTGCTGGAGAAGGGGAAATACAGCAGGGGTCTCCTAAGTCCAGATGGCCGGAGGAAAGGAAGGGAAGGTGAGCACTGGGGCGCCTACACCCGGAACGTTTCTCAGGAGCAAGAAGAGTGGGCAAGAGAACGAAGCATAGAAGGAGTGGCCATCAAGGGCAGTAACTGTCAAAGGGCTAAAAGGGAAGGGTTAGCACAGAAACAGAGACTGCAATTCCCAGCAAATATAAACCCACCAGTGGCCCAAAGTGCTGAGCACATCACAATAACATCTTCTCATTTACTTAGAGAGAGCCCTCCTCAAGGGTTTACTGGGTGTGGGGGAGTTTTCATGGAAAGGCATTTCCAATTTTGGAATCAGAAACTGTCATTCACACTGGAGAAACTTGTTTCACAGCCAACTTTGCTCAAACACACCCTCTCAGTAAAGCAGGCGACCCAGGCACTGGGGAGGCACGCAGGCCGAGGGGAAAACAAAATTCCAATAAGGAGACCAAACATGCCTTTATATCTCGACGCCTTCAATAGAAACATTATGGGTAGATAAAAATTAGGAAAGCACTGAACTTAACTAATTCAATGTGTGGAAAAATATTTTGCATTTGCGTTTTATAACCAAGTGCTTTCCCCACATTTTGTCCCAAGGCAGCAGATGAAGCGCTATATTCACCATTGCTAATACTAGCAATTGGAACATGCTCTTTGGCAAGGCAGAAATAAGATAATTGTTCAACATAAGCTGGCTTTTCAGAAATACTGGAAGCACTGCCTGTAATTATAGACATCTGTCACTGCTAGCCACTCAGTACTAACCCTGACATCAATATACAACCGTAGCACTAAACTGCCTGCAGGCACAGCAATGGAGACCAGATCCGCTAGGCAGGCAATCATCTGCTTCATCCGAACTATCCGTCAAAGGTTCCCAACCACAAATAGCTCTTACATTTTGTATCCTTAGGATAATATGTTGATTTATTTCAGATTCTCTAATATTTACAGTCTAGGCCATCTACTAAAATACAGAAACAAACTTATGGCTAATGGAGGCAGTTACTGTTCGGAGTCATCACAAAAGGTCATAGCTCAAGCCTCAAATGTTAAAAATTGATGGCCGCTTTAACCATGCGCTGCCGTACAGATGTTTCCTTCTGTAGAGGCAATTATTTTCAATAGCAATTCAAAATGGTAAATGCAATCTTTCATCAGCAAGTATGTTGCCACATTGATCTAATAGAAATGCTCATATTTTAAAGCCTTTTTTGAGAAGTAGAGATGAGTTTCAATGTTGAGCACCAGAGAATCCAGATTGTCAGGCTGGGTTTAGCTTTCCATATAGAACCCAATGCAGTAATACTATTTTTTTTAGCACATACAAAGGATGAGATGAGATGCCTAAAACTAGCAAATGATACTGATGGAAAAATACTTGGTTAATAAATGAGCCAGGTGACATAATCTTGTGGAATGTAAAGCTCATCAAAAATAGACCTGTACAGCCACATTTTTAAAAGTCCAAAGACATACTGTAGCCTTGTGTGGTGAAAATTATCAGCTGAAAATTACTAGACATTTAGACTAATTAGGAATAAACACTCACAACTATCATAATGTGTTACTAAAATCCCAGATTTTTCTTGGTCTGATCACAACAGTCTATGCTAAAGAAAAACTATTAATTACCGACAGACTGTTAGCTTACAAGTGAGCTGCATTTTAAAAACCTCCTTTAAAATACAATTGCTAAATGCCTTACAGTGCTGTAATGTGAGACAGGTTCAAATCTTATTACTTCACTGAAATTAAAACCTAAGTTTTAATACTGTTCAAGTCGAACAATGATTCCACACTTTATTGCTTTTGAAATCCCTTGATGATCATAGGAAAAAATGCCCCCGAGAAAAAGAGACTGTTTTCGATAAACAGAAAATACAGTTTGCACTCTTAGCCTCTTTGTCATCACAAAAAAAGGATTTAATGCCAATTCTTTAAAAAAAGACTTTTTTCCCCACAAAATGTGCACCTTGTGTGCCATTTGTAAAATCAGTTCACTTTCTTTTATTTATTACTGCAGCGCGGCAAAGCAATAAAGAAGCTACCGATAGCTAATAAATTACATGCCTTTTAAAACAATTCTCTTGCTACAAAAACATGTAACTACAAAGGTTTACATTTACATGGTACATCACATGAAATGTCTGTATTTGTGTCCTATTAGCCATTCTGGCAAATTATGGACTTTTGCCAAATAAATGAAGGGACAAAATACAGCATCCCATAAATGTCTACAGGAGGTAACCACACTTACGCCGTTTGCACTTTCTGAAAACACCCCAGAACTGCTCCCTGCACTCTTTACAGTATTCAAAGTATCCTTATCAGGATTAATTTGAACTTGATGTATCCCGAGAACACACCTTTTTGTCCCTTTTGAAATGCATGATCCTAGTATCATGCAGTCTTAAAAAAAAAAAAATCAAAGCTCTTAGCAGTTCCTTAGATAAATTAGAAAAGTCAATTTCACTGGATATAGGGCGACATCCCTCAAATATGGTACATTTCTTTAATAAATGCTGTATTTTTAGAAAAAGAAACTTGATTAATTTAAGAAATATTCAGTTAAAACGTTTTCTTAGTTATAATCTTCCTTTTAAAAGAACATTATCTTCACATATCCACAAGAACTGCTTCAAAAACCTTACTTTGTAAGAGGAAGTTATTTATTTTGTGTTTGTTCATGCACAAATGAATTCTGAAATTCCAGAACGAGACTGTTAAATTAATCAGGATATTTGCTTACTGCGCTGATCGCTAACCTCATGATGAGCATGTACTTATGAGGCAGTGTGTCGCCTTTTATTATTAATTTCATCCATTTCTCGTAATTCCTGTAATTGTTGCTGTGACATTTGCCCTTTACTTTACTGTCTCTCGTTTGGTATCATACCTGTAAAACTGCAACTTTGCTCAAGCATACATGACAGACAATGCTTCAGTTTTCAAAAGGCACGTGACTTTGTTCCACTTCCACTTTATTCCAAGGTGACAGGCCCACTGGACAACCAAGTGAAAGTTCCAGGTCCTGTAACATTCATTTCTCCATGCTGATCTACTGTTCTCTCTTTTGACTATTATGATTAAAGATTAAGACCTCATGAGATACATCTTTTCTGAAGAATTCAATGAAAGAAATGAATTCAATAAAACATCTCCACAGATTTCTTAAAGGGCAATCACTACAGTCATGAATTCTAAGCCATCTATCTATAGAAGCAGGGAGGCCTACTATAGTTACTGTCTTATCTTTGCATCTTTTTAAAAGTAAATGTCCATATGTGTTGAAATCATGACCTCTTCACATACTGTAGTTGATCTAAAATGTTAACATTCTCAATTAGCAGCCAAGGAAAATTGTTGACAAAATATCTAACTTAAAAAAATAATTTTATTGGGGGCACATACAGCTCTTATCACAATTCATCCATCCATCCATCCATCATGTCAAGCACATTTTTATATTTGTTACCATCATCATTTTCAAACATTTTCTTTCTACTTGAGCCCTTGGTATCGGCTCCTCATTTTTTCCCCTCCCTCAAGAGCCCTGAATAATTTATAAATTGTGATTTTGTCCTGTCTTACACTGAGCGATGTCTCCCTTCACCCCCTTTTCTGTTGCCCACCCCCCTGGGAGGGGTTATATGTAGATCATTGTGATCGGTCCCCCGATACCTAACTTCTTAATGCTCGATGTCTTCCCTCTGGGGTCTCGCTCATCGAGCTTTAGCTTGAATCTTTGATTACGCTGGTTCTCTTCTTTTTGGCTGGGAGGGCTTATTCATCCTAGCCTCTCTCAGATCACTCATCATATGGACGCACAACACTCAAGGCCAGATATCATGAACCCTGTGTTCAGATGGAGAAAATGAACTCATGGCTGGGGGAGTTCTCAGGATCCATGGTAACATGGCTTCTTCCCCAACATCAAGATTCTCACTATCTGACAATGCTGCTGGACGAGTCTGACCACTAGGGGAAAAATAACTTTTCTGACGTTCACTGTCGGCCATCCAAATGAAACCTTACCTTATTCAAAGCAAAGGAAACAGCAACCAATTGCTGTTACAACGGGCATTTATCTTGACAGCGTGGAAGCAGGGTGTGGTGGCAAGAACCTGTGCCAATTGAGACGTGTAGGGCAAATTCATTTACTTTAATAAGTACCTTCTTAGAAAAGAGGCACATTCATTTATTTCGTTATCAACCTTTTAAATTTGGAAAACAATCTAAAGTACATCGATATTCAGATTTTTGGTCTTGTTAAGCAATCTTGAAACAGGAAAGTGTAAATCATGAAGCTGAAGTCTTCCAGCCTCTTTTTGCACCAATGTGCAATTCCTACGTTCCCCTTACTTAACCATTTACGTGATGCACAGAACTGAATGACATTCAAAGAAACCTCAAGCCCTCCCCCAGAGTCCTTCCCTAACTGCTCTAAGATTTCATTAGGTGTCTTCCTGTATGTTCACAGGGCTCTCTGCCTGTCAATCAAGGGCCTCACCATACTGAACAATCAAGACCTGTCCACTTGCCGGTGTCCTCTACCTGTCAGTGATGGCAGAGTCAATCTATCTAGTCAACACGGTCTTGCATTGTCTTGCACATAGAAGGCCAATTACAAGTATTGTAGATAATCAGTTTGTATAATGAATAAATTCTAGAAGAGTAAGCTTGATCTGGCCCCAAATATTTTTGATATAGCTATTAAACATTTTTAAAACTATACTCCTTACAATCCACCATCTCCAAATAAAACACTGCTATTAACAGGATCTAATTCAGAAAAATGGCTAGAATCAGAATAAAATTTCTCTATTCTTGCCACCATAAAACCTACCAGAATAAAATTTCTCTATTTTTGCCACCAATGAAACCTACTCTCACCCTTACCTAATTCATCCCCAGCCAGTCACTTAGGAAACAGTGAGTAATTTTGCACAGTCCTAGCTGTATTAACAGACAGGAGCTATGGCTTTGGCATGGTCCTCCAGACTTCCGATCCTGGTAAGAAGACAAAGACAGAGAAAAACAAACAAACAAACAAACAAACAAACAAACAAACAAACAAAACACCCTTTAAAGAGCAAAGCTAGGTATTACACAGTTCATTATTTAGTGGAATGAGAGCTAGATAGACCTCAGGTCAAATCTTTTCTGCCCGCTACTTATGTATACTTAATCGAGCTACTTCTCTGTAGACTGGGGTTAATAACACTTCCGTCACAAACATTTTTGAGGCTTTCAAGATATAATATATGTAAGAGGTTTACCAAAACCGTGCCTGGCATGTAATAAACAATACATGAGCGCGAGCATTAGCACCACCATCATTATTTAACGAAGCGCGAGCAAGTGCGGCGCAGGGATTACGGCCTGCAGTGAGGGCACGGGAAGGACTTGACGGGTGTGCGGGAGAAGCTTTTAGACCAGTGGCCTGGTGTCTGGTGTCATGTGTTCTTGATATTTGGAGCTTCCTGGGCAATTAAGTCTACTTTTTTGGTTTCTCATACTTCCCATTAGTTATTTCCAGCTAGAAATTTCTGTGTCCCACTTCTCTGACCAGAGAGTGCTCTCTATCTTCATAGATCCCGTTCTTGGGGGTGTTTATGTGCTCACGAGAATTCGGGTAGATGTGCACCATATAGCTCTCGTAAGCCCTGGGTGTGGGAAAGAAACCCCCCCTGCCTCAGTTGCGCTACAGGCACAAACGTGTAGCTCCAGTAGCTAGGGCTGGGGACTGAAAGGAAAGGCTGAAGTGGCGCAGCGGTGACATTTCCCGTTCTCTTTCCCGGAGCTGCGGAAACCTGGTGGTGCTGCAGCGTACCCACTGGGCAGCGAAGCACAAGGCCGGCCGTTGAAGCCCCAGCTGCTCCTCCTGCTGCGGGCCTGCAGCCTCGGGGACGGCTCTGTCCTACAGGGTTGTTATAAGTCTTCACTGACTCGATGGCCGCGCGAGAAGGAACATTTCCCTGAACTAAAGGAAGGGCTGGGCTAGACCAGGAATTAGAAGAAGAAACTGCTGCCGATGTTAATTACGATAAAATTACAATGTATCAGCTCAGCGATTCCCCAGATTCATTACTGCCCGAGGAAGGGCCTGGTGGCCTCCCCTCCAGTAATAGCCACACCGCAGAAGGTTAGTGGTATGGCCCAGATGTTTCCAGTTCTCGTCAATAACCAGCCGGAAATCTTCCATTTATGGGCTGGTCAAACCTATCAGTGCCTGGAGAAATAAGCTCCATACATTTCATTACCCAACACAGATAGTAGAGTTGCCCTTGAACTTCATGCATACTTTAAGGTGATTCTTTCATTTAAGTGTTTTAAAAATGTCAAGTCCTACCAACATCCTCGGTAAAGAACAAAACGCCAAAAATCTGACCCTCCTGTTTAATGTTTAACTGGTTAAGCTGAAGAAGCTCCATACTTTCATAACGTTAATGTCTATTGTGAACGTGAGCTTTAACGAAAAGTCTAAATATGGATAGAGTCTAGCAATACTTTGCTTGTAATTCACTTGAGTTTCACCTCAATCATTGCACACCCTTGGTCCGTTCTGCCCAGACTACATTTCTGGATAGAGATGAAGGTCAAAAAATAGCTAACAACACGAGCATTCCATTCTCTCATTTCAAAAGATCACTGGAGGCCCAAATGATATCCACAAAGATAGATACTTTAAAGGAAAAAACAAATGAGCTGTTGTAACTGTTTAGAAACATTTATACGTTGTTTCTTCACTTTCTCCTGAAGCCAAAGCCTTGAAAAAGGCTGGAGCCGGGGAGCAATATCAACAGGGGCTCTCGGTGACTAAAGAAAAGAACCCCGCAAAGCCTGGAAAGAGCCAGCGGCTTCAAGAAGCAAACGAAATGTGCACACACTCCCACCTATGTACCACGAACCACTCCTGATTGCTTATGCTGAAGCCTCTCGTACATATTGAATCAGCTGAGTGACCAGACAAGAGGTTTTAAAAGCGGTGCAGTACGGGCCGAGAAACCAGAGTTCAAATCCCCAGTGTCACGGGAACACGTTTCTCAGCTTCTGAGAACCACGTTCCTCTACAAAACGACTACCTTGGCAAAACTGTCGTTAGGCTAAGCTATCTGAAACCAATTCTGCTGAGGAGTGGCTTCTGACTTGGTGATCCCATGTTACAGACTGCAAGCGCTCCATTGGGTTTTCTTGGCTGTAATCTCCATGGAGGCAGAGAGCCAGGCCTTTCTTCTGCGGTGCCACTTGGTGCGCTTGAACTGTAAACCTCCAGGTCAGTAGAGAAGCGCAAACTGCTTGTGCCTCGCTGGCACTTTGTTTTAGCAATAGTGTGAACAAAATGCCTAGACAGTACCTGGTGTATACCACATCCTTTCTAAGCACCATTTCTATTAAGAACATCAGTTGCATATTTAGAAAATGACTCCGCCTATAAAGAACTAGGGATTTTCATTAACTTGTGCACTGCTTTCCTTTTCTAATGATCTGGGATACATAAAGCATCATTTACATCCAATCACTACGCATCTGTTTTTAGTGTTATCACCCTACTTAGGCAATTTAAATTGTGATGGCTGAGAATAAAGGGATTAAAATATTTTAATCATGTAACAGACAACGCACTGCACCTAAATTACAAAGTAACATTTCTCTTGAGGATTAAAAGCCTAAAAGTACAAAGTTTTTTAAAAAGTGGCATGGATTCCCATTCCCAGTTTATTATAAAATAGTCCGATTAACTTTTAAAAACTCCAAAATGGCTGACAGTAGGAAAAGAGAATATAAAAGCAAATGGTTTGGACAGTCTGAATACAAAAAGCAGGTGCTACGCAAAACAGGGCATTTGCTAGTTTGACAACATTGCTGGCTTCTGCTCCCACACCCCTCTGCATCCCGCACGCCCACAACACCTGCTCACTGATGCTCAGGTGGTCCATTCAAGTGACACAGAAGGAAGAGTAGCAACTTGCAAACGCAGAGCTTACTGTCTCTATCTTGTTGTTTCTTAACAGGCTTTCCTTCTCTCTTTCCTTCTTCAAAACTAAGATACATTCCTTAGATTTAAGGTAAGTAATTTTAAAAGGACACACATTTTAAAGGGGTGGCAATGGAGACCTGGTGGTGCAATGATTATGCGCTGGGCTGCTAACCACAGGTCAGCAGTTTGAAGTCAACCGCTGCTTCGTGGGGGAAAGATGAAGTGTCTGCTCCCACAAAGAGTTACAGTCTCAGAGCCTCACAGGGGTTGTGCAGTTCTGCCCTGTTCTATCGGGCTGACAGGAGTCGGGGTGGACTCGCTGGTCTGTGGCTTATGAAACACATGCACAGACCACACTGACAGATTTTACTCTCTACTAGCCAAGTTTGGAACAAGAAGACATGCTCAGGTAGCTTCTAGAAGTCGAAAGAAGGCAGCGATAGTTTCTCTATTGCTTGCAGAACCAACTACACATCATTTTTTCATAAAACGTGGTGCTTCTGACCAAACTAAAGCGACGATGGTGGAGTTACGTGCTGCAGCGTCAGATCCGACTCACCGACCCTATGGACAACAGGGCCAAACACTGCCCGGTCCTCACAACTGTTCCGACTCACCGACCCTATGGACAACAGGGCCAAACACTGCCTGGTCCTCACAACTGTTCCATTTTGAGGACAACGATGCAGCCAATTTGTTACTCCTTCTTGTCAAGGACCGTCCTCTGTTTTGCTTCCCCTCCATTTTCCAAAGCGTGGTGCTGCCTTTCTCCAGGGTCTTATCTCTGCTGATAAACACGTCCAAAGCACACGACAGTCCAACTGCCTTTTGTCTCTAACACGCATCTTGGTTGCATGTGTGATCAAGTTCAGCCGGACGACACAGGTAGGATTCCTCATTGTTTTCATCACTAGTTTTAGTGGCTGGTGCATACATTTGAGTAATAGTTGTCTTGATTGGATTTCTTTGAAGGCAGATAGATACACCCTATCACAGACAATGTTGTACTTCAAGATAGATCATGAAATATCCTTTTGGTGATGAACGCAACCACATTCCGCTTGCTGTGTCATTCTTAAGCATAGTAAACCATATGATTTTCTGATTCAAAATGGCTCAGGAATGGCTAGAATGTTGATATTCACGCGGTCTATTTTTAATGACTTCTACTTTTGCTAGATTCATACTCTGTACATCCCAGATTCGTTATTAATTGCGGGCTGAAGTGATTTCTCATTTTGAATTGTGCCCCCTCCCCACCCCCGCATTAGAAAAGGAAGGTCCTGAGGCTTTCCTCCCACAGCCTTTGCTCCATCCGTGCTATTATAGTCGCCTCTCCATCGAGGAGGCAGGTCTTCTTCCGTCAAATTTTGAGTGCCTTCTGATCTGAGGGCTCATTTTTTGGGGCACTACCTCTGACAATGTTCTGCTTTTTCGTGAGACTTTCGGTGGCTGACTGCTCTCAAGTGGAAGCTCTGCTGAAACTTGCTCACGCTGTGACCTTACTGGCATTTGAAATACACTGACCTAGCTTCCTTCCAGCAGCACAGCCACCCCATGCCACCACAGCGCGACACACTGACAGACACGGGGTGGAACAAACGGAGCTGGGAACTTCAAAAGAGATCATGGAAATTACAAGGCCAAAAGTAGACTAAACGAGAAAGAACACAATGAAAAGCCACACGGAGAGAAAACACAGGCGGTTTTCTCCCAGACTGCAGAGTCCTTTATTAGTGAGATAAGAGGATTTAGAAAAAATAAATAAAAACCAAAACTACATAAATACTTGGCACTTTTAATGGGACATTTTTGAAAAATAAGCTTAACTCAGACCTCAATAAAAAGCAGCTGTGTAAAAAACCCAGGAAACCTTCCAAGGGGGCTCGGAGTGGATGTTGACAGAGTTCACACCAGGAAGAGGGGTATTAAGGCGTGGGGGTGGCAGCATGCCATGCTGAGTGGCTCGTGTGCGGTAGTTATAGAACGTGTCGTCCACTAGGCTTTGTTGGTACTCGGCCTCTCTATTGGCCCTCAATTATTATTTTTAAGCCCCAACTTGTGTGAACAAAGTTCCAGTGCCAGGGTTGTTGAAATGATGATAAAGATCACATGAGCCGTTACCATTTGTTAGTTGCCATCGAGGGGACTCCTACTCACGGTGACCTTGTTGATGTTAAACAGACCAGATGATTCTTGCGCTGTCCCCAACTTCATGAGAGTCGGTAAGCTTGCGTTTATTGTTGCCGTCATTGTGCGAATTCCTCTCACTAAGGGTCTTCTTCTATGTATTATGCATTATCTAGTGACTACATTTCCTGATGCTGTGCTCACTAGAAATAAAGTATGGCGGGAAGTCTTTTTTCAGCCAAGGTCCATTTTGGGGATTTACAATAGCATTCATGGGCCATAGTGGTCAAACATTAACTCCCTCGATTGTGATGGCTGCAGGAGTCCTGGTGGTGGAGTGGCTACTTGATGGGTGGCAATCCGCAAAGTCAGCAGTTTGAAATCACTAGCTCCTCTGCCAAAGAAAAATGGGGCTTTCTACTTCCCATGAAGAGTTACAGTCTTGGAAACTCCTAAAGGTAGTTCTACCCTGTCCTACAGGAGCGCTGAGTCAGCATTGGATTGGATGGAAGTGAGTCTGCTTTTGCTGCCATCTCTTTGTCAATGTGACGGCTGGACTGCTTCTCTCTGGTGAGGTGTGTGATGTTAGCTGGTGCTGATGGTTTCACGGGACTTACATGAACCGTGGGCCGGACATCCCCCAGTTCTGCTTTAAGGGATGGAGACAGAGTTTCTAAGGAATGAAGTGTAGAGCCATTAGGCGGCTTTCAAGAGATCAGACATGACATGTACTTTGGATCTATCCCCATTTACTGTCTCGGGAAGCTTGGCATGAGAGTTCTTGAAGCAGCGAGAGTGGTTTTTGTTTGTTATGGTATGTGATATTTCTCTATTGCTGTAATAAGAGGCTCTTCTTTATTTTTGCTAGTGACAAACATTAGAAAAAAATCCACCAAAGTGTTACTGAGAAAATTTGGGGGTTGGGTGGGGGACCGGGTACATGGAACTCTAAATGTAAGTAATGGCAAATTAACATCTGGAGTGTTTAGAATATAAATCATCTCTAGAAATTGTTTTTAGATTTTATTGGGGGCTCATACAGCTCTTACTATAATCTATACATCCACCCACTGTGTCAAGCACATTTGTACATATGTTGCCCTCATCATTTTCAAAACATTCATCTCTAGGTATTTTTATCAGTGAAAAGTTGGGACTTTTCTGTGTCTTATTAGAGAAAGACAGAGGACTACTGCTTAGTGCAAGGTGAAAGAGTTTTCAAAAGCACAGGTGGCCTGAGGTGTGTGATGTTAGCTTGGAGCCAGAAGCCGGCAGAGTGCTGGTTGCCTCTACAGTACAAGGACAGGAAAACTGACCTCCAAACCACCTGTTTGGGGATTTTTATGAGCTTTCTTAGGTTTCTTAAGAGACAAAGATGATTGGAGACAAGAATTTAAGTGTCTTGGTCGACTTCCAGGATAGCACTGTTGTAAAGTCCCTCCGTGTGTGGCCCAGGTACCAGCAGGTGAGGAGGCCTATTTTGAAATTTAGACACGAGACCTAGGCTCTGCACACTCTAGGATCATTTTAGACTCCGACTCCATTGTCATCCACAGAGAATGCAGTGCTCTCCCCTCTCCCCAGTCCCCCCTCCCATTGCTGTGGTTTCTCCCTTGCCGCGGTCCCCCCTGTGCCCTACTTGGCAACGTCAGTAGGGTGGCAAGTGCCAGCCTCCTCCCTTCTCTCCCAGTTCTGCCACCTGCAAGTTTTGGGGAAAATCCCAAGCCAGACTGTCCCCTGGGTGGAGCCCACAGCCCCACGCCCTTGTGGTCTTCCGGGAGTCCTGAATGCTGGAGCGCTCACACAGCCTGCAGAATTTGTAGAACACAACTTGAACTCTTTGGGCCTTCAAGAGTATATTAGATTTTTTCACATTTTCTCTTGAGGAAGAAAACCACAAAACTCTTTTTCCCTGACAGAGAACTGGAAACCCAGCAGTCCTGTGTTTCTTGGCAGCTGCTCCTCCCCCTTAGGTATCTGGCAGACACTGAGACACACTGTCCTTAGCAGGACTGCCTCCTGATTGGATGTGCCCTCTCCCCTTCTTCCGTTGGCCCCCACTTCCATAGCTTATTTCCACCCTGCTACCACACGCGAAGAGTGGGTAGTACTGAGTTGTACAGAAACCCACAATAAAAGGGCCTTCTGCTATAAACACAACAGGAGGACTACACTCTCCCTATATAATACACAGGGTTGATAAGCGACACTGGTAGATTGCTTAATATTCTCCTCACCTACCCCAACCACCATTACCTTAAAACCCCATTTCCCCTGCCTCAGCAACATGCTGTAAACTCTAGAATATTAGTACCCTCTTTCCTCAATCATTGCAAATCAGGCACTTCTGAGGAATAATTTCCCTTCCTTTAACCTACCAAATAATACTACCTGACCCCTCCTATAGGTTTTTACCTACCATTCCTTTCTCTCTTCCTCCCCAAAGACTTCCTCCCCCACTTTAGACTGCTCACTAACACCTAATCTAAGACTCTATGTCAGATACTTAATACAAACTGGCCAGCACCCCTCTACTGCACCACCTAACACAATTAAACACCACCCCCCCAAGACCACCTACCTTATCCCCCTAATACCAAGTCAAGATGTCAAGGGAACGACAGAAGATACTGGTGCACACACACAAAACGAGAAGCACAAACAAACTACACAATACCACACAGACCCAATTGTAATGCCTGAAACTGAACAGACTATGGGTTTATTAGAAAAATAATTTCAAATGATGATGATTACACACACACATGCAACAGTTGAAGGAAGACTCTGAGAGAAAAAGTAAAATAATAGAAAAGCAAGCAACCTCACTAGAGAAACCCCAAACAGAAACAAAAACCAAACACTACAACAGCAGACTTAAGCAACACTATAAAGGAAATGCACAATGCTACAAAAGTACAGAGAAAAAGAATAGATGGAAACCCAAATTAGTGAGCTAGAAGACAAATCTATATATTACAAGCTAAAATAAGAACAAATAACAAAGAATGCAAAGGAGACCTAGAAAAGCTTGAGGACAATGTGTCCTAAGGGATTCCAGAAGAAGCAGCAGCAAAAATCTCCACACACAGAGTAATCCAAGAGCTCCTGCAAGAGAACTTTCCTCTATGTCTTAAGGTGGAAAGGACAACTATTCAGGGAGTCGAGAGAAACCCAGCCAGGAGTGATCCCAAAAGGAAAACTACCTGGCATATTATAGTCAAGATGTCTAATATCAACCATATGGAAAAAATAATAAGACTAGCCAGAGGAAAAAATATAAATTATATACAAAGAGTCAACCATTGGAATAACCTCACATTTCTCACCAAAACCACGCAGGCAGGAAGACAATGGAGTGATATACCCAGTAATGTAGGAAAATAATTGTCAACCGAGAATCTTATACCCAGCAAAATTACCACTCAAATATGATCGCTAAATAAAAGTCTTACAAGGAGAAACTAAACAAAAACAAGACCACCACTACCAAAATTACTCAATGAAGTACTATGACCAAAAAACCAGCAGCAACAACACACCAACCTGAAACCAACACACAAGACAGTTCTTCACAAAAACCAACACACACAGATCAACACCCAAAGGAAGAAAAGAACACAGGAAGAGCAAATAAACTAAACACAATACGTACAAATATACAAAGCACACCTATACAAGGCAAAATGGTGGTAACAAATACATAAAAATGAATAATTTCACTGAATGTTAATGGACTAAATGCACCAGTAAAGAGATGGAGTACCAGAATAAATAAGAAAACAAAATTCATCAATATGCTGCCTACAGGAAGACAAAAAAGCTCAATAAAACATCAACCACATAGACATATAATGTATGACAGTATACATTTTTCTCCAACACACATGGAACATTCTCAAGAAAAGACCACAAACTAGGCCACAAATCATGCATCAAAGTTTTTTTTTTTAAAAAATGGAGATCCTTATCCTCTCAGACCACAAAGCTACATAATTAGAAATCAACAAAATGAACAGGAACATAAAGATAACACATGGAGATTCAATTGAATAACTCAATTAAGAAGTGGTAGAATGATACAAACAAGAGAGTTCACCAAAAGCGAAGTATAAATGGCTAATAAACACATGAAAAAATGCTCACAATCATTAGCCATCAGGGAGCTGTAAATTAAAACCACAATGAGATACCACTCTACACCCACAATGCTAATACCAAAGCAGGAAAAAAAGAGAAAACGACAAATGCTGGATAGGCTGTGGAAAGATTAGAACTCCTATGCATGGTTGGTGGACTTGTATATACACAGCCACTGTGGAAAACAAGATGGCAATACTTAAAGCAACTGGGAATTGAAATCCCATATGATCCAGAAATAACGCTATTAGGTATATTCCCTAAAAAAAAAACAAAAAAACCCAAGAGACACATCACGAATGGATGCATGCTCTCCCATGTTCACAGCAGCACAGTTCACTATAGTAAGAAACTGGAAGCATCCCAAATGTCCAAGAGTGGAAGAATGGATACGTTAACTATGGTCCATACACGCAATGGAATACAGTACATCCGTAAAAAGGTGTTGAAAGCATGAAATACCACATGACAAGAAAGGGCCTTGAAACCATTTTGTTGAGTGAACTAAGTGAGTGAATCAATCATCAAAAGACAAGTATTGTCTGAGTCCACTACTATAAGAAGAAACACCAATGAAACAACCCGTAGGGACCAATTCCTGAACAAAATGGGACACCGCTCTGTACTGGCCACGAGCCATACATCACCTCCCTTTTGTATGTTTCACAAGGGTCACTCCTTCAAGAGGACCTTCCATTTGAGGCTGTACAACATTGAGACAAAGCTGGAGCAAATCAAGGGGCCTCCCACAGGAATGGAAGGGGATTCCTGCAGGAAAACCAAGCTAAAACCAGAGGAGGGGAGCACTTACATTTTGGAGGAGATGTTCTGTTGGTGAGGATGGTGGGTGATTAGGGAAAAGTAACCTCATATTGGGAACAGTGATTGTATCCCTAGATTGTATGTTCCTGGGTATATTCTAGGAGTATGTTTCTACCCAACACTCGGTGAACCATGTCATGGACCAAACACCATGATGACCTTGGACGCTGACCATGCAGGCACCACAGCGTAATACAAGGGATACACCAGAAAGACTTAACATAGAGGCTCGGCTAAAACAACTGAGCCCTGACTTGAAGTTGCCTGCCTCCTTAGACTGCGGACTGGGATACTCAGATAGGAGAGCAAGCAGAGAGTGGCTGTCCTGGATCCGTGGAAGTGGCAGTCATTAGACCTTGGGGAGAACCCCTAACTTTGTAGGTGTCCAATGTAAAGGGACCCAGAATCATCACATATTTAGTATCTTGATGCCCCCCTCAAAGTGACATGGGCAGGGATCTGCACTTGGAAGAATTGATCCAGGAAGTTTTCCCCTGGCACCAATCTCCATACTTAGGGTAAGCAGGGCTCAATTGAACAGGGGATTGAACTGTGTAGGCAACAACTCATGTGCTGCGGCTCAAGGTGGAACTGTACTCCCATAGACTCCTCATACTGACAGTATCCGGAGTGCTATGTCATTGGGAAAATTGATGATATCATCAGTGTGATTGCCTTAACTCCCAAGGGGATGATTGTTGCATTTTTTTGTTTATATGGGTTTCTGTTTTCCTGTCTTTAGCTTTTTGTGTGTTGTTTGTTTGCTGACTGGTTTGTTGTTGTTCTTGTATAGTTGGTCTTAATGGCGTTTTGATTTTGTCATAATGCGACCGCCAAAGTAAACATCATTTTTGCATATCACATGGACAAGCAGGTGGATTCTGGGCTCCAACTTTACTCTAGCCGTAATCCAAGAATAGTTAGTTCTGATAACATGGCCCTGCTTGATACTCACCTTCATGAAACGATCACTGAAGACAAGGGTGTTACAGCAAAGTGTGGTAAAGAAAGTAGATGGTGTCTGGCTATCAATTGGAATAGTGTCTTAAAGGCTTGCAT
This sequence comes from Tenrec ecaudatus, assembly GCF_050624435.1. Classification (NCBI taxonomy): domain Eukaryota; kingdom Metazoa; phylum Chordata; class Mammalia; order Afrosoricida; family Tenrecidae; genus Tenrec; species Tenrec ecaudatus. The sequence goes on along the minus strand of NC_134531.1, from coordinate 184,782,673 downwards.
TCAAACAAGCAGCCATCTAAGTGAGGAGTAAACAAAATCTTCATGGAGGAAGCACACCAGCTTATGTGATCCAAAGCTGACAATAACAAAATTAAAATATGACAAAGGGAGAAGTATCAGGGCTAAATTATGAACACCCAATTTGTAGGCAGCGATGGATGACAGTGGGAGCCCCCAAACCCATCTGCAGAGGATCTAGTCAGAGTAAACCCTTGGCAGATCCCCTGTAGCCACAGACAAGGGTCTCGAGGAGTCTTACTATCAGACAGAGATTTTTGGAATCTTGATTATGCTGGATGGAACTTGATACTTGATCAGTTGACCTTTCACTTGACTCAACCTAAATTCGTTCTAGGTGCAAGTTTCTCTTGCTTATTCCATGAAAAAAAATCCCCCCCCCCCCCGTCTTTTAAGTATTGATGGTGGTCTTTTATCTTTTATTCATTATTTGTAGTTTTATCTTTATATTTTTAATATTTTATCCTTACTACTTTATTTTTTTTTTAAGTTTCTGTTGGGTTTACCAATTTGTGAAGCACAGAGGAGTGGATGCATAGAGATAGTAACTGACGCAAGGATTTATAGGGGATCTAGGGGTGGAGGTCTAGGAGATAGGGAGGGTGAGGGGATTTTGAGAGTACAATGAATATGGGAGGGGGAGGGAGCACTAGAACTGACTATGATTACACAACTCATTTTAAAGGCTAATTAACTAAGGGGGAAAATGTTGTAAAATTGATCATGGTAATGATTGTACAATTTTTGATATGATCACACTGTTGAATTGTATGATGTGTGGATTATGTGCCAATAAAACTGTAAAAAAAGAGAGAATTTAGGTGTCTTTGTATCTAGAAACCCTGATATTTAATATCCAGCTTTTGTAGAATATGCTAACACATCTTTTGATAAAACAATAGCCATTTTGATTTAATATCATGCAAGCATCACACAAATCATTCAATACTGTATTTAGTCAGAGAAAAGTCAAGTGAAACATAAAATGCTCTCCCAGTAGGCTGCTTCTCCATACATCTTTACGCCTGAAGTCAAAATCCATCACAAGCGAGAATACTCAAGAGAAATAATAATATAAAAATCATGTGTCTTTCCCATCCTCAGTTCCTCTGAACTACCTGCAGAGTACACCATGGTCTGTGACACCCAAAGAAGATGATGAAAAAGGAACTACAAATTACCCTGTCTCATAGTAAGTCATAATGTCATTTCAAGTGAAGCAAGACACAAAATGGGACAGCACAGTCAAACACTTGGCTTTAAAGGGTCCTCCAAAGCTGATCGATGCTCTGTTGAGGCAGGCAGACACGATAAAGGACAAAACACCCTTAACTGAACAAGGAGACAGAATTAATTAACACTGGCTGCCATTGGGGCTGGAGATGAGGCACCGTTTCCAGACACCAACAAATGAAAACAGGGCCAGACGAAAAACAACGTCGTTTTCAGCCCCCTCCCCGCCCCTCTAGGACTAGACCCATTGTCACCCCAATGTTTTCTGAAATGCATGTATGATCCATCAGTTCTCTTTCCTACCTGCCTTCAACCTGCAAAGCTATCAACACCTTACTTTTTCATTTACTCCTTTGCCCCCCTTCATTTTACAAACTGTGATTAGGCGAAAGTTTACAGAGTAAATTGGTCTTCCATGTAACGATTCACATACTATGTTAAGTGCCATTGACTGTAGTCTCTATAATGTAACAGCATTCTTCTCACTTTTGCTTTGTGTAACTTTCCACTTGTTTTTCTTTCCTATATCTTCCTGCTTTTTGAGTTTAGTCCCTGGCCATATGCTGCCCTTTTGAATTCATATGGCTGCCTGATCTAATGAGAACACACCTCCCTGGTGTAATTGTTCACCTCCTACTTATTTCCTCTATTTCCTTTTTCTTTCCTTTTGTTCCACTATCATGTTCAGCCTTCATTTGGGTTTCAGTAATTCCTCTCAGTTACATTGCCCTTGATCAAGACCTACTGGGCATCCTACACCCTCCTCCTCATGGATTTTAGATCACTCGTTGTTCCTTTGTTCCTGGATTTGTTAACACCTACTTCCTTTACCTGCCTCCCCTCTCCAATGCCCCCCCACCCCCACCCCAGGAATCTAGATAGGCATGCAGAGACAATATTAAGCACTAAAACAAGGCAGAGAAAAACAAAACAAAAAACCAAACAACAATAAAAAAATACTCCAACTACTAAAAAAAGAAAAGACTATAAATAGTTGCAGTTCTGTTTGCTGACCTTCAGGACTGTTTCCCAGTTGAGTATGATGGGGTGCCATTCCCTGGCCTCAAAGTCTATTTCTTGTATTCCCCAGGGGCTTCATCACTTTGCTCCCCTTTCTGCACTGTTGCACGTCCTTAGCATTTCGCCCCAGTGGATGGAGTCAGAGCAGGCACAATTCCTGCACTGTGCCTTCAGTGTGATGGATGTCTTGTCTCGTGGTGGGGTTGGTTCTATTATTGGCTGCTCTGAGCAGGAATGTTGTCCTCAGGGCTTGGTGGGCAGGATGTGTCCCACTCTCTCGCCTTCCTTCTTCCTTTGCTCCTGTGTGCTCTGATGAGATGGGCCTCTCTCCCTGAGCTGTAGTTTCAGTGCTGCCCTCTGTAATGCATTGTTCAGGGAGGGGAGTAGGGGCTTGTCCATGTAGCTGGGATTGGGGCCAGCCCCGAAGCTCTTACAATTCTAATATTCTGTGATTCTCTGATGATACTCAATGCTTCTAAGTGGCACAACAGGGATTAAGTGAAAAATTCCATGGTTTTATGTTCTTTTTTATGAACAAAAGCTTAAATTTATGTCCCTATCATAGATTATTTTGTAGATACATCAAATCTGGACTCACTAACTGCTACATGATTGAGTAATCACTAAGCCATTTATCCCCTTAACAGAAAAAAGCAGGTTATTTGTAACAATTGTTACTTCTAGGTATAAAATATAATGATTGATAAAGTAAATTTTAAAAACTAAAATGTTCAAGAAACAGGTCTTTATTCAATGAAGAAGACACCACCTGTGCTTCCAAGAACAACTCATATTGTACAGTTAGAATAAACACCTAAAACTTTAGTCTTCATGTACCTTTGCAGCTAAGAACTTTAGGGCTGAAATACTGCTCTATGATCAATCACTGACAGTCATTTAGTTGGGACCACAGTGTGCTCATCAGTAAGGCTGGTATGACAATGGCAGCATGATTTACCAAATACAGTATTTAGCATGTGGACTGGGTGGTACTTGCTAGGTGGTCCTTAGGTCTTCTGCTAATGGTCTCCAATGAGTCTAAAGGGGAGGCAGGCTTTCTAAGATACCTTGCCAACAAAAGTTATTTTTTTGGTTATAGATGGCACTCACGACCAGTCATCTTACCATGAGAAGGCCATGTTTGAATATTCCTACTAAAAAAGCAAATGTGGAGTAATTCCATGTTCCATCCTGCGTATAAAAATATTATCATTATCTATAAAGAATATTTTTGCTCAGATGTATCACAAACAGGGGTCACAGTCTGGTCTTCAAGATCGCACCATGTGAGAGGAGCATGACCAGCCCCTGGGTATTCATCTCACGACGCAGCTGTCCTCAGATCAGATCTTATTCCCAATTTATAGTTTGAACAACTAAAATGGTTTTTCAGGGAAAAATGCTATGGAAAAGAAACCAGGCTTGCTTTTAAGAACCACCATCAGAAGAGAGAGGCCCCTCCAATAAAAATATGGAACACAGAAACCAAAATAGCAACTTCAATATTAAAAAGGCCCAACCTTGAGAACTGGTTAATTAGAGAAGACTAAAATCAAAATGGAGTCCCTGAGTGGCACAAGCAGTTGCCACCCAGTGGCTGTAGACACTGGCTGTATTAGGAAGAAAATTTAACATCTCTATATCCAAAATTGGAGCCCTGAAAGGGTAACTGGTTACATATTGGCCTACTAACCCATAAGGTCAGCAGTCCAACTCAACACCTGTTGTGACGGAGAAGGATGGATTGAGGCTTCCTACCCCTGTGAAGATGTGCCAACTCTGGAAACCCTGGGGCAGTTCGACTCTGCGCTATAGGGTTGCTATGAGTTGGAATCAACTCCATGGCAGTGGGTATAGTTTTGACTTATTTCCAAGATCATTATATAAGAAACATTTGCTTCTAATGGTAAACCAAAGAACAGACCTCCTGGCTCTGCCTTGGCTCTGATCCAGGGCGAGCTAGGGGGTTCTTGGCTGTAAATGGAATGGAAGCACATCACCAGAGACCTTTTTTCTAGGCCAGCAGTTCTCAACCTTCTTAATGCCGCAACCCTTTAACACAGTTCCTCATGTGTGGTGACACCCCCCCCCCCGAAACACAAAATTATGTTCGTTGCTACTTCATAACTCTAATTTTGCTACTGTGATGAATTGGGAGACCCCTGTGAAAGGGTCACGACCCCCGGGTTGAGAACCGCTGCTCTAGGCTGCTGGATAGCTTTGAAACAGCAGCCTTTATGCTGACACCGGGGCAAACTGCTGGAGTCACCCAGGGACCCTGAAGAAAGGGTAGATGTTTTAAACAATTTCCATTTATATCACTTAGTTTTTCACCAATAAAGCGGAATTTCTTAGTCTTGACCAGGTAAATGTAAACCTGAAAGTAAGTAAGTTGGCCTGTCTTACAGCCCAGCTGCTTGCTCCACAGGAGAAAGAGGAAGCTTGATGTTCCTGCTAAGAGTTGGCCTTGGAAACCCAAAGGATTGTTCAGCTCTGTTCTATAGGGTTGCTATGCGTTTGAATTGACTTTTTGGCAGTATAAGTTTTCTCCATCTATTTATATATACCCATAGGTTCCAAAACTTATTTGGTTGATTGCCCCAATTCTCCCCTTTTCAGAAAAAAAATTACTCAGTGTCCCACTTGTAATTAAAAATATTAATACCATATATTATAATCTAAGATATAGTATAGGTATCAGTTTTTGCAGCCCCCAGGACTATTCCAGTGTGCCCAGGAAGTGATGTCATAGACTTTGTGATATATTGATCAATAACTCAGAAAACCAGATTTCTTTCAAAGCTATGTATTTAAATTTTTTACAACACAACTTTATCACCTTCAAAGTACTCTCCATTACACTTAATACATTCGTTATATGTGTAATTCCATTCTTTTTTAATAAATCATTTTATTGGGGGCTCTTACAGGTCTTACAGCAATCCATACATTAATTTTATCAAGCACATTTGTACATATGTGGTAATCATTATTTTAAAAACATTTTCCTTCTACTTGAGCCCTTGGTATCAGCGTCTCTCCTTCTCTGCCCGACGATCCCATCCTTGGGACCCCTTAATAAATTATTATTATTTTCATATCCGACACCACCCTTTGTTTCTGTTGTTCGTCCTCCCACCGAGGGGGGTGGCTTTACGCCAATAGTTGTGATTGTTCCCCCATTCTCCCCCCACCTTCCTCCTTACCCTGATGTTATCACTACTCCCATTATTGTTCCTCATGGATTTATCTGTCTGGATTTTGTGTGTTGAGCTCGTATCTGTACCAGTGTACATGCTCTGGTCTAGCAAGATCTGTAACATAGAACTGGGGTCATGATAGTGGGGACAGGGGAGGAAGCATTAAAGAACTAGGTGAATGCTGTGTGTTTTGTTGGTGCTATACTGCACCCTGGTTACCTCGTCCCTTCTTTGTGACCCTTATGTCAGGGGATGTTCAATTGTCTACAGATGGGCATTGGGTTTCTACTCTGAACCTCTTTGTTCACATCGATATGATTATTTTGGGTCTTATGCCTGATACCTGATCTCATTGACACTTCGTGATCACACAGGCTAGTATGCTTCTTCCATATGGGCTTTGTTGCTTCCCTGATAGATGGCCGCTTGTTTAACTTCAAGCCTTTAAGACCCCAGGTACTAAAACTTTTGATAGCCGGGCACACTCAGCTTTCATCACATTTACTTATGTACCCATTTTGACTTCAGTGATGATTCCATTCTTGGGAGTATTTTTCAAACTCATCTATATTTGGTTGGTTGACAACACCACTCTCATTTTTTTCCTTCACGTCTTCTATGTCATCAAATCGCTGTCCTTTCATGTCCCTCTTCATTCGCAAAAACAAAAAGAAGTAGCACGGACTGAGGTCAGGTGATTAAAGTGGGTGGGGCTAGAGAGGCTTGTTTTTATTGCCCCAAACTGGCTCAAGGAGATGGCTGTGTGAGCAGGTGCACTGTCGTGGTGGCAGAACTAGTCCTCCATCTGCTACAAATCAGGCCTTTTTGGTCACACACAGTTATGTAATCTTTTCAGAATCTCTAAATAGAAAGACTGACTAACAGTCTGACCTGGTGGAATGAACTCCAAAATGACTACAAGTCAACATTTTTGTCCTCTGGGGAAGTTGACTGACATCCAGAAGGTGGTTTGTCATCAATCGACATTTTACTTTTTTGAAACAAGAAAACCACCCGTATACTGAGTGTTCCCATGGTGCTGTCCTTGCATACTGTGTTCAACATCACAATAGTTTCTGCATCATTTTTCCAGAGCAGAAAACAAAATTTTACAGCTGCATGCTGCTTTTTAAAATTAGCCATCACAAAAAATGAAGTGTGACCAAACCTGCTTTTATGAAAAAATTCAATGTGACCAGAGAGAACCTTCCCTGGCGACACCACTGGGTGCACTACCTAAAGCGAGTTGCTCAATGTTTATCTAGTGGGAAAAATATGTGCCATGAAAGCTCCACTCTTCTCAGTGCAATTCCTTTTTGGGAGTATTCCTTTGTATATCTACATAAAGAATATAACTCACACAATAAATATGCCACAGGTATTAATCCATATTAGTTCATCATGAATAATTTAAAAACAGACTTCTTGAATACAAACCTAAAACAAGCTGAGGGAGTAGATTGAAGTGGTGATAAGAGAAGTCAGGAGATATTCCTGCACAGATTTTGATTTTTCTACAGTTCAATTCAAGGAGACTAGGTATGTGTCTGAGTAGAACTGCGCTAATATTTTAGAAGTAAATCACCATGACTTTTTCTGGAGCTGCCTCTAGAGCAGTGGTTTTCAACCGCCCCAATGCCGCGCCCCTTTAATACAGTTCCTCATGTTGTGGTGACCTTCCAACCATAAAATGATTTTTGTTGCTACTTCATAACTGTAATTTTGCTACTGTTATGAATTGGGTGACCCCTGTGAAAGGGTCATTCAACCCCCAAAGGGGTCATGACTCACAGGTTGAGAACCGCTGCATCTAGGTGGAAGTGAAAGTCCAGTTTTTGGTGACCAGTCAAGTACATTAACTGATAGTGCGACCCAGGGACTTTGTTTAATTTTAGTCTTCTTTAAATTAACCAAGTCTCAAGTTTAAGCCTTTCCTCAGATTAAAGTACATATCTACATTGTTTTTAACTTCCATGTTCATAAATCACCTTAAACACTAACTACTTAGTTGAACTCCTGCATCCTACTATATTGTCTTCCTCTTCATTTTGGAGCCTATTCTGTAATGAAAGGTCCCTCTAACAAATTCACTTCTAATAAGCAGTTATCTCTCAGAAGTGAAAAAGAAAACAATTTTTAGAAACTCAGTAAATGGTTCTAAATGAATACAGTATAAAGAAGAAATAGTCAAAGATAAGTCAGGGAAGTCTATGAAGCACAATGAACACAGAGTTGTCCAAATATGGCCAAGCAGACAAGATTAGTTTATGTATTTTGATCCACTCATATGTTCACTGAATTTAATGAAACCAGATTGCGATAGATGACAGGGGAAAATGATAGGTAGCAAAGAATGCTCTGGACTTGGAATATCTTTTTATGTCTTCATATGCACGAATCCTGCTCTTTCTGTGCACACTTAATCACACCCACGTGGGGCATACACAAACACACAGTAGGTTTAGAGGAGAATGAAGAGGCTCTTTGAAACAGAGTAAACGCCTACCTCAAAATGTCCGTGTTTCTTCTTCTTCAGATAACAGCTAGAGTTTACATACAATTAATTCACCCTTTTCAAAAGTAGTCCACTGCAAGAGTTTTAAAAAAAATGTCAAAAATTGCACCACAATGGAGCGATGCAGCACTTGCATCACTTCATAGAGTTCCCCTGTGCCACACTACGCATAACCCCGCCCTCCGCTTCTCAGGGACTCTGGAGTCCGGCGGCGCTTGTGCCAAACAGAGAAACAAAGACTTAATGTCAAAAGGAACTCAGAGTCTCTTAAAAAGAAACATGATCTGACACCTACTCTTGTAGTCCAAACTCTCCTACCACATAGCACAGATGCTGTTAGGAGCCGCCTACCCTGTTCCAATTCATAGTGACCCAATGCACCACAGAACGAAGCATCGCCTGGTCCTGTGCCATTCTCACGATTGTTCTTAGGGTGAGCCCATTGAAGCAGCCACCGTGTCAATCCATCTTGTCCAGGGTCTTACTCTTTTTTTGCTGGCTCTCTACCAAGCATGAGGTCCTGCTCCAAGGACTGGTCTCTCCTGACAACATGTCCAAACGTACATGAAACAAATCACCCATCCTTGCTTCTAAGGAACATTCTGGTTATTGCTCTTCCAGGACAAATTTGCTTCTTCTTTTGAAGTCCATGCATTTTCAGCATTGTTCGCCAGCATCATAAATGACCAACAGCCTACATACATATTAGACTCCACAACCCTGAGACTAGAAAAACTAGATGGTGTTCACCTACTACAGCCAACCACTCAAAAAGAGAAGTTAATGGATAGAATGGGGGCAGGTGTGTTAAGTCTGGGTAGTTTAGAGAAACAAATTCATAAATACACATATGTATATAAGAGAGAGCTTTATATAAAGGGCAATTGTACATTTAGAAAACATTCCCACCCAGTCCAGTCCAAGATCCTAAGTCTGATATTAACCCATATTTCCGACAACAATCTATAAAGTCCTCTTCAGACTCATAGAACACATGCAATGATGCCAAATGTAGAGGATCACAGGCCAGTGGGTAGAAAATCTTTGTTGGTAGAAGCATCTCAATGCTGGCAGGGGTCTCCACGAGGCCATTCCAGTTCCCAGGCCTGCATCAGGGTTGGTCCATGTGGCACCTCCTCAGGGATGCCTCGCAGGAAGTCAGCCTTGTCAGTAGAGTCCAAGGGAGTGAACCGAGAGAGATAGATGTCTTCCACCTCCAAGGAGGAAGTACCAGATTTCCCTGAATTCTCAGGAGAAGTCCATGCCCAGAGAAACCTCATTGGCGATATCCAGATTGACAGCCTAGACTCCACCCTTACACTCTTAATCCTGAAATTGACACCAGATTAGGTGACTACCACAGAGGGTTAAGTGGAGAACTCATAATCATAAAAGAAACCAAGGTTGTTGGTCATATAAAGACTGGTGGGACCCTTAAGACTATGGACCTTAATCACCCACCTGGTCTACAGGGAACTTATCTCCCATGGTAGATAAGTTAAATCATCCATTTGAGATCAAAAGGGCAGCATCTACCTAAGGACTGGGAAAGGGGAGGAACAGAACCAGGAAACACTGGGAGGAAAAAGGATATGAGATGGTACAGAGAGGGGATTGGGAAAGATAAATTGAAACAAATGTACATAAATGGTTGAATGCAAAACTCTTCATGTGCTCTGCAGCCAGAGTAAACTGATGCTGTAGATTTACAGATCAAGGAGGAATTGGAGCACTTGAATTGTGGTGCTGGAGAAGACGATTAAAGCGCCAGGGACTGCTAAAAGGACAAACAAATTTGTCTTGGAAGAAGTATGACCAGAGGGTATCCCTGGAGGTAAGGATGGCAAAGCATTTCATCTCACATACTTTGGATATGTTGTCAGGAGAGACCAGTTCCTAGAGAAGGGCATCATGTTTGTTAGGAACCATTGTGAGGACGGTCTGGGATCGGGCAGCATTTCGTCCTGTTGTGTGTGTGGTTGCTATGTATTGGAGCCAACTCGATGGCACCCATCAATAACAACAACAGTGAGATACTGCCAGAACAGTTGTGAGGGCACTGATGCTAAATTACAAAGGATTGCCTTTGTGTTTTCTTCTAAGGGTTTTATGGTTTTAGGTCTTACGTTGAAATCATTGATCAATTTGAGTTAATTTTTTATGGAATAAAGTTTTGATCTAATTTTTAATGAAAAAAAACAAACACCAGGAAGTCTGGTTTGTCCCATGAGATCTTTCTTTCCTCATTGAATAGACCTAGCAGCTTTGTGGGAAATTAGTTGACCAGAGATGTATATGCAGTAGTTTTATATATTTTGCGATTGGGAAGTGTGAGTCATCCTACTTTGTCCTTTTTCAAGAGTGCTTTGACCATTATGGGTCTCTGAAGTTCTATATAGATTTAGGAATTGGCCTTTTTTTTTTTTTTTTTTTTTGCAATTTCTGCAAAGAAAGTGATTGGTGCTTTGACAGGGCTTGTGCCACGCCCACAGCTTGCTCTGTGTCGTGCTGACATCCTGGCAATGTTGCTTTCCCGTCTGTGAACACAACGTCCTTCCATTCACTTTGCCTTCTCCGTTTTTTCATTTATGACTTAGTTTTCAGTGTACAACTCTCAGACCCTTGGTAAAATTTGTGTATACTTTTTTTGTTTTACACGAATGCCAATATACTCAACAATTTGCTGTAAATGGGCCATTTCTGTGACAGACGTAAAATGCCAAAATTCACTCAAGAAAAAAATAAATAACTGCAATAATTCTTATTACGAAAGAACTCAATCCATAATTAAAAACCTTTGAACAAAAACAACCTAGATCCAGATGATTTCACTAATGAATTATATGAAGCATTACAAGGGGGAAAATACCAGTTCTACACAATTTTTAACCAAAAAATAAATGAGGAGGAAACACATCCCAACCACGACAATACGCAGCTAGTGTCACTCTAGCTCCTACACCAGAGTGAAACATCACCAGAAAATCAAGCACCAGCATCTCTCCTGAGCACAGACACAAAAGTCCTCCACAGACATTAGTCACACAGATGCAGCAGCACAGAAAAAGGAACGTACAACAGAGTTGAGTGGAATTCTTCCTTGGAATTCATGGCTTCCTCAGCATTCAAAAGCCAGTCCAGAGAATCTACCATATTAAGAGGCTGAATTAGGAAAATCTTATTATTGTATATGCATGGTAAAAACTCAGCAATCCAGGAATATAGGGATCCTTCCCTAACCTAAAAACTGCTGAGTGTTAAAAAAGAAGCCTCATACTCAGTGGAGAACAAGTGAATGCTTCCCTTCTAAGAGGAGTAACAAACCCGGCTATTCTCTAACAACAAACACTCCTTTTCAGCGTCATTCTGAAAACCCTACCCGGTTCAAGGAGACAGATGAGAAAGGAAAGTTATGAACATTTAAAAATATAGAGAGAGACTATCATTAAAAAACACAACTCATTGCCCTAGCCTTGACTCTGACTCATCGTGATCCTACCAGACAGAGTGTAACTGCACCCGTGGGTTTCCAAAGCTGTCAATATGGGAGTAGAAAGCCTTCTCCCTCTGATCAACTGACGGGTTTGAACCACCAGACTTGTGGTTAGCAGGCTGGTGTGTAAGTCACTATTCCATCAGGGTTCCTACTCTGTCTTACTTACCAACGAGTTTATTAGATAGATGTCAGAGAATCTACCAAAAGTAAAAAGGCACAGGGATCCTTAAATTAGTGCGTTTAGCAGCATTACAGACACACATCAATATACAAGTCAATTGCATTTCTATATACTAGCAATAAACCCTTGAAGTTTGAAATAATTTAAGGTACTATTTAAAGTTATACCCATGGCTAACAAAATATGTGTAGAATTTTAGGCTGAGAACTAGAAATCACTGATGGAAGAAAACAAAGAGCTAATTATATAGAGGCATATATTTGTTCATGATTCAGAAGACTGAATATTATTAAGATATAATTTCTCCTCAAATCGATCTCCAAGTTTAATGCAATATCTAAAAAATAAGAATTTAAAAAATCATTTTATTGGGGCTCATACAACTCATCACAATCCATACATACATCAATTGTGTAAAGCACACATACATTCGCTGCCCTCATCATTCTCAAAATTTGCTTTCCGCTTGGGTTCCTGGAATCAGCTCCTCATTTTCCTTTTCCCCTTCCCCACTCTCCCCTCCCTCATGAATCCTTAATAATTTATAAATTATTATTTTATCTTATCTTACACTGCCCGGCATCTCTCTTCACCCACTTTTCTGTTGCCCATCCCCCAGAGAGGAGGATATATGTAGATCCTTGTGATCGGTTCCCCGTATATATGGGAACTGGAAACGGGGAATCCAGGACAGATGAACCCCTCAGGACCAGCAGTTAGAGTGGCGATACCGGGAGGGAAGGGGGGGTAGAAAGGAGGAACCGATCAAAAATAAGCATTTTTAATAGATGTCATATCAGCAAGTTGATTCTAACATGTATAATAACAAGGCAAAGAAGTAAGAACAGTTTTTGGGGGGAAACAAAATTAAGAGGCTTTACACAGCTAATTTCAAGATGTTTGAGTTATTTTCAATTTTTCTATCTAAAATTATCTCAAAGCTGGAAAGATAGAAAAGTAAGTGGTAACCACATTTTCCTGTCTCCTTTGATAGTATTCCTTGGGCACAGAGATGCTTCCCTTATTTGCCAGGTTAGGGCACAAAGAAGCCACATTTTTATTAATGAAGTCCGTACAGTTACCAACTCCAAACACATCTACCTTTCAAAAAAACCACCTCTTTCTCACCTTGTCCCACTGTTGGTTATCCCAGTGTAATAGGACTCATTTACATGTAATTTAAGGAGTCCTGATGGCACCACGGCTTAAGCACTGGGCTGCTAATCAAAACATTGGTGGCTCAAAGCCTTTAGCTGGTCTACGATGAAGCAAGAGAAAGATGTACACTCTCAGAAAACCCCAAGGAACCATTCTACTGTGTCCCAGAGTCAGAGCCACCTCCATGGCAATGGTCTTAGTTTTATGTACAGTCTTCCCTTAGAATCCTCAGTGGTCTAATGTACAACTAAACTGGTCTTCCACTACTGCTTCTCTTAGTGAAGGGCATAATTTTGGCATAAACCAGAAACTAGGATGTATTGTTTCCTTACTACACCCACCCAGTTCTGCAGATATTCGTTTAACCTCCTCTCCTAAGAATTTCACCAATCTGTCCATCTCTCTACTTCCTACTGCACAACCCTAGTAGAAATTACGATCTTTCTATTTTGAGTAGTATTACGTTATCCTTTAAACATAAACCACCACCTCACTCTTTATGCGCCTTCTTCACTGCATCCTGTGCTTTCCAGTATTCTGGAATGGGTACAAATATGGATCTCTTCTAGTCAGCTAGCCAAACGACTGTCTCCCAAATTTCCTAGAATAGACAAGTGATTGCTTCCAGTGCTACATCTGCTTGTTGAAATATTTCAGTTGGTATCCATCAATTCCTGGAGCCTTGTTTCTGGCCAATGCTTTGAATGCAGCTTGAACGTCTTTCAGGACCATCGGTTCTTGCTCCTGTGCTAGCTAACTCCTGAAATGGTGAAATGTCCACTAGGTTTTTTGGTTGGTACAGTGACTCTGTGTATTCTTTCCATCTTCTTTTGATATTTCCTGCATTATTCAAGATATTTCCCCCAGAGAATCGGTCAAGATTGCAACTTGGGACATGTTGCCCCCTAACTGGAACTTATGGTGACAGGGCACAATAATGGGGACACGTGGAGGGGAGACAGTGTGGGAATGGAGCATAACAGATCAAGCAATTGGAGTAAAGGTGATCCAGAGCCCCTGAGGAGCCCCAAGAATGGACTTCAGGCTAGGAGGAGCAGCCTCCAGATCTCCCCCAGGACTAAGGGGGAGGGACTCACAGGGGCCAGCAGACAGATTTGGATATATGTAGGGTTTTCTTTCTTCTTTTTTTTCCTTGTCTTTTCTTTTTTCAACCATGTTTTCGTATTGTTAGGACTAGGGCATTGTTGGTTTGCCTAATTATATGGATTGGACATGGGAGGGAAGCTCGGGGAGAAGGCAATGGGGCCAATAGCACTGGAAGCTATAGGGGGAAGGACAAGGTGGGGAGAATGCTGTGGTGAGCAGACTGTGTCATGACCAGGGGAACAACTAGGGAATCGAAACCAACATCTATGAGAGGGTAGAGATCCTGTGAGTATTAGAGCAACACCAAGGTAGTAGAGAGGAAGCACTAAGAGGTGGAAGAAGGGGGAAAGTGATGGCAGGGCAGGAGGAGGCAAAAGGAAACAGAGGCAAGCTCTATGAAGCAAAGGCATGGATAGGGAGATTAACAAAGGTGTGCACTTATCCTAACGATAGAGATACTGGCCTATGCACATATATTTATAAGGCAATATACCGAGGCTGCAGACAGGCCTTGGGTCTGGGATCATGCCATCCCTCAATACAAAAACACTTTGTTCTACCAAATTGGCATTCTGGGATGCTCATCCCTGCTCCTGCTACACAATCGCTTAAGATAAAATGGGCGCATAAGTAGATGTGGTGAAGACAGAGGATGGTGTCTGGTTATTAAAAGATACAATGTCTGATGTACAGATGTGCTTTACACAATTGATGTATGTACGGAATGTGATAAGAGTTGTATGAGCCCCTAAGAAAACATTAAAAAAAGACATAACAAAATAATAATTTATAAATTATCAAGGGTTCGTGAGGGAGAGGGGTGGGGAGGGAGGAGAAAAATGAGGAGCCAATACCAGGGGCTCAAGTGGAAAGAGAATGTTTTGAGAATGATGATGGCAACAAATGTACAAATGTACTTGACACAATGGATGGATTGTGATAAGAGTTGTATAAGCCCCCAATAAAATGTTTTTTAAATAAATAAATAAAAGTACAGTGTCTGAGGTCTTAAAGGCTTGAAGTTAAACAAGCGGCCATCCCAACAGTGAAGCAACAAGCCCACAAAGAAGAAGCGCACTAGCCAGTGCGATCGTGAGGTGTCATTGAGACTGGGCAATGGACACCAGAAGACTCACAACAAACAGTAAACAAGCAAACAAAAATGCATTGGTGAGAATGGAGGAGGGTTGGAGTGGAGACCCAAAGCTCATCTCTGGACAATGGAACATTCCCCCTAGAGAGGGGTCGCAGGGAGGGGGTGAGTCAACCAGGGTGCAGTAGAGTACCAATGGATCACGCACTTTACCTCTGACTCCTTGAGGCCTCCTTCCCGCCCACTGTCATGACTCCAGTGCCGCTTCCCACTCTGGACTAGATGAGCGCATGTCCATAGGCATAGGCAAGAGATACAACTCAGAACACATGGGATCCAGGAACAGGAAAGGGAGCAGATACACCAAAGGGGAGGGGGAAGGCGGGGGCAAAGGTGGGGAGGGACAGGGGACACAGATGAAAACGAATGGCACATAACCACACCCCCCCTCCAGGGGGAAGAACAACAGAAACCAGAGGGGACGGGAGCCAGTGGCTGGTGTGAGATTTAAAAATAATTAATAATCTATACTCTATCAAGGGGCCATGAGGGTTTGTGGGGGAGGAGTGAGAGGGGGTGTGAGGAGGAGCTGATCCCCAGGGCTCAATGGAAGGTAAATGTCTAGAAGAGAACGATGGAATATATGTACAAATACGTGGATACAATTGATGTATGGATTGTAACAAGAGTTGTAAGAGCCCCCAAGAAAATTATCTAAAAAAACTAAAACAAAAAAAATATTGTAACTTGAGGCTCGGAATTTTTTCTTGAGTTCTTTCAGTTTTAGATATCCTGAGTGTGTTCTTCTCTTTTGGTTTTCTGATTCTGGGTCTCTGCATATTTCATTAAAATATTTGTCTTTTTCTTCTCGAGATGTCCTCTGACATTTTCTCTTCAGCTCTTTGACTTCATAATTTCTTCTCTACAACTAGCTACTTTAAGTAAGTTACAGCTCATTCCGCTACTCTGTGTGAATCAATGCTGGCTAACGTGGTGAAAGGGGAGTCGTGAAGTGTTCTCCGATCCCACTAAGCCTTGGTATTAGGCATGTGCTATGTGCCCGGGTCTTGGCAGGATGCCTTTTCCATTCTGTTGTCCTTCCTGCAGCTGTAGTTCTGGGCCAAGCAACAGTTTTTCTGGAGCCACCCAGCCTATCCTGAAAGCCTCAGCACAGGAGTTTTCCTTTTATTTTTCTTTCCCTCTGCTCTGTCAAGTTTTCATTGGTTGCCTACAAAATCCATTTTTTAGTAGAGGAGAGAATAATGATTCAGGTAGAGGCTCGTGTCCGTTACACTGCTGTTCTGCTACCCCCAGGCTGTATAATGAGTGATGTTTCTCTGGATTCTTGCCATTCCTCTTTTTGTGTGTGTGCTTGTTTGTTTTTTTGGTGGTGCAGGGGTGTATGTATGTATTTTGGTGGCCCAGTATAGGGTGTAGACAACAAGGCACACAATCCATATACAGGTGGCCCCTGGAGGCTACCCTCTCACTTGACAGCCTGTACTCAGCCTCCACCAACTTGTTCACGGCACAGGCCCAATTCGTTTCACTAAGTGCTGCTCTGGTGGCATTTCCTTCGGGTGAGAAAGGGACACTCATGTCTCGTTCTAAGATTTCTGAGTAGTTGGATGTCTTGTGACCTCAACTCTCTGATAAGGTCACTAGAAGTCATAAACTTGCAGCTTTTTTGGTTCCAGCTTTCTGTTGCTTTTGAAAGCTGGGAGTGTGGCTCCTTCCATCGTTCCGCAGCCCCTGCACAAACCGCAAGTCCTCTATTGGTGTTAATCCGACTCAAAAAGGTCTCAGATGCAATATAGTTTAATTCCTTTATTTTACAAATGAGAAAACTGAGGGCGGAAAAGAACCGGCTGGCTACATTAGTTATTTAGTGACAGGCAGGGCAATATTATTTATTTACAGTGATTCACTCTATATAGTATTTGGAGTGGCATATAAAAAATGCCAGAAAAAGTGAAAGATGAATAAAAGTAAAACAGGAGGAGTAGCAATAATATGAAGTTGAGTGCGTGAACAGAAAGGGAAGGGGAAGGTGATGACAATCCACAATGCAGTTCCAGTCCAACCTACGCTCGAGGGATAAACTTGTGCCATCCTCCAGAGGGCCAGGGCGGGAAAGGATAAAAATGGTCTCCCAGTCTCTATTACCTACTACGTGGGCGTACAGACAAGAAGTCAACGTTCACGGGAAAAATCCATTAGCTTGCAATGCCTTTCTCTACAAACTATTGGATGCACCTGTGTATATTCCCAGGGTGGAGAGAAGCCTTCAAGCTTTGGACTACTGACCCAAACGTTGCCAATTCAAATCCGCCCAGGGATGCCATTCCCCATCCTTGAAAACCTTATGGAGCAGGGCTATTCTGCACACACATGGTTTCCGACCAACTTGGATAGCAACTCACAATAGCATATATGCACGTGTATGTGTTTATGTGTGTATACACTAAAACATATATAAACATACACAAAGTCCCTGCATTACAAACATCTGACTAATACACAACTCCTATTTGCTCTTTTTAATGTTATATAAATTTGCCCTCACTTTGAAATGACTAAACCAACCACTACCAACCAAACCACTCTCTTGCAAGTCAATTATAATTCATAGTGAGACCTTAATAGGGTCTCTGAGACTGTCAATCTGTGTGGGAGGACACTGCCTTATCCTTCTTTCTTGAAGTGCCTGATGGGTTTGAACAGCCAACCTTGTGTTTAGCAACCTAACAACTAGCCTACAGCACCACCACAGCCCCTGGTAATAATTTGGTTATCGCAATTACCTTCACTTGCTGCACCTTTCTTGTTCTAACTCACTGCCATCGAGCTGATGCTGATTCATAGCAACCACACAGGACAAGGCAGAAATGCCACTGTGAGTTCTATTTATGGAAGCAGAAAGCTCGTCTTTCTCCAGCAGAGAGGCTGGTGGTTTTACACTGTGGACCTTGCAGATCGCAACCCAAGGCATAGCCTCTACACCAGCAGGGATTCTGTCTCTTGAACGAAATGCTAAGGAAGAGCCATATGAACCTGTCCAATTTACCTACAAATTCAATGTAAAGACACACTTCGGAATAGTTATCCACAACCCCAGGGTCTGCTGGTGCACACTTATGTGAAAAATTCCATATCTTTAATCCCCTTTGCCGAGGAACTTTTAGAAGTCCCCTTGAATGTTGTACGTACACACATATGTACTTGTGCGCGCGCGCACACACACACACAAACACACACACACACTTAATGAGAGCAAATTCTAGCACTCACTTCTTTCCCCTAGTACTAAATTTTAAAAGAAAGTTCTCCATGCTGCTTACCAGGATCACTAATTAATAAGATGATGGTTCATACCTTCCTTACCGTCAAAGGTACTTGTGGGGAAAAAAAAAATCAGGTTTTACAAATGGAGTGAGGTCCTAGATGGAAGAGTTCACCTTCCAATCTAAATATAGTTTTATTCCACTGTGGCCAGAGGAGTCCTGGTGGCACAGAGGCTACCATGGCAGTGCCGTGGCAGTCTGCATCTGTGCAGATGTACAGCTAGCCTGTCTTCCAAGGTTACAACAGTTGGAATCAACTGGATGTTGGTGGGTTTGGTATCTACAATTCCCTGGATAGGTTGCTGCCATGCAAATTAATGCATCAGCAAATCTACTGAATCCTTTATTTTTAAAATAAGTACCTCCTGGGTTACATAACTCTCTAGAATAGGCCAGGACCTCATCAACTTGCCCTCCCTGTCAAATACTGTGTGTGTGTGTGTGTGTGTGTGTGTGTGTGTGTGTGTGTGTGTGTGTGTGATGAAACTTGTGAAAGTACAGGGAGGGAGGGAAAAAAAGAGTTGCTGATACCAAGGGCTCAAAGAGAAAGTAAATGTTTAGAAAATGAAGATGGCAACATATGTACTAATATACTTGATACAATTGATGTATGGAATGTTAAAAGAGTTGTAAGAGCCCACAAAAAATTATATTTTTTAAAAAGAAAACAAAATTGTGTAAGTATAAATCAAAAATAAAATACTACCACCATCCCACCATCAAAATAATCCATTGCCATAAAGTGGAGTTGAACTCAGAGACCTACATAAGTCTGCCAAGACTACAAATCTTTATGAGAGCAGACAGTCTTAGTTTTCTCCCAAGGACTTGGGCACCTCGAGTGGAACACTACACTCGCGGTCACGGAGGCAATTCTGACTCAGAGTGACCCGACCGACAGAGAACTGCCTCTGATTTTCCACCAGGGCTTCTTTGTAGGTAAGCTAAAATCCACAGATCTTAAAAAGAAGGCATTTACAATCCAGTCATTCTGATAAGACAGTCTCTCTTTAGAATGTGAATTGTCTTTACATAAATATTTTATAAAAATTGTTAGCAATCAGAAGAACATGAAAACAAAACAAAAACCAGCCACAGGCGCTCTCACAGGGTCAGCAATTTATTGGCGTGACAAATGCAAAAATCTAGAGGACTATGAGAAATAGTTCAAATGAAGAATCACACCATGGGTAATATTTTCTAAAACTGCTTATACTACCCGACCGTCATACTTCTCAATGACCTTGCTATCTAACATTTGTGACAATAGTAAGAATTTGCTAGTGATTATTTTGTGCATTAACACTGTACATCTGACGGTGACAAATGCCAAATTGTGAGGGAAGGGTAACACTGCTGTGATGTGTCAACTTGGCGGGGACATGATTCTCCGTGGCTTGGCAGCGTATCATGATGTAATGTGGCTATTATGCAACGAGGTAGTCACTTCCATTTTGCGATGTGATGTGGTCATCTTCCATTTTCATATGAAGTCAGTTTTCCCATTATAGCCTACTCTTTGGAATCTAACCATGTCGATAAGAAGTGGGTACAAATAACTTGGTAGTTTCTTTTACAAATCTATGATCAAATTTTTATTTAATTTTGTACAATAAAGAGAAAACGAATGACTTCTAAGTAGCCAGTAATTTGAAAGCAGATTGAGGTAGAAAAATAAATGAATTAGGAAGTAATACATGTCTATATAAACTAAAGATATTTACAGTTGCATACAGCTTTAGGTAAAGGTAAAAACTCAGCTAAAATGGTGTTCTGTATTTCATTTTGAAAATTCTTCTAACAGCACAGCATCTGAAAACATTCAAGATTGGTTTGGATACTGTTCAAAAAGTGTTTGATATAGAAAGTACTGGGAGAATCTCCTAATAATATCACCTAAACTGAATTCTGCATATTTTTAATCTAGAGGACAGAATGAGAGAAACTTGAGCTCTTTTGCTCTAAAAAAACAGGGTGATCATCTGTAGACAATTGGACACCCCCTCACAGAAGGGTCACAAGGAAGAGAGGAGCCAGTCAGGGTGCAGTATCGCACCGATGAAACACACACCTTTCCTTTGATTCTTTAGTGCTCCTTCCCTCCCCCCACCACTATCATGACCCCAATTCTATCTTACAAATCCAGCTAGACCAGAGCACGTACACGGGTACAGATCAGAGCTGGAAACACAAGAAATCCAGGACAGATAAACCACTCAGGACCAATACCAAGAGTAGCAATACCAGGAGCGGAAGGGGAAGATAGGGGGAGAATGGGGAACTGATCACAATGAATGACATATAACCCCATCCTTTGGGGATGTACAATAGTAAAGTGGGTGAAGGGAGACAGTGGTCGGTATAAGACATAAAAAAATAATAATTTACAAATTATCAAGGGCTCATGAGGGATAGAGGGTGGGGGGAGGGGGGAAATAAGCTGACACCAAGGGTTCAAGTAGAAAGAAAACGTTTTTAAAATGATGATGGCAACATAGGTACAAATGTGCTTGACACAATGTATGCATGTATGGATTGTGAGTTGTAAGAGCGGCCAATAAAAAGATTTTTTTAAAATCCAAAAAATAGGGGATAGGTGTGTTGGGGTTGGGGGTGGGGAGGGTTAGGGTAGAGAAAAGATCTGAGTTTTAAAAATCATTTTGTTGGGGGCTCGTACAACTCTTAACACAATCCATACATACATCCATTGTGTCAAGCACATTTGTACATTTGTTGCTATCATCATTCTCAAACCATTTGCTTTCTACTTGAGCCCTTGGTATCAGCTCATTTTTTCTCCTCCCTCCCCTCAAATATGTAGATATGTTACAAATTTGAGCACTTAGTTAAAATTCTTAGGCATCTTGACAAATAATTTCATTTTCCATCTGGCATTGGTTAACTCATATAGAGAAATACAACATTTTAAACAATACGCATATGAGAACATAGTTTTACGCATTAAAGAAAAAGAATGTTATTTTGGATGTGTAATCTTGCAACGTTTTCAGTTGAGATGCAAGCTGATCTTAATGAGAAAACTTACATTTGATCCAAGCCATCAACCAAATACAAATTAAGATGAACATAAATGCATAAAAACAAAATTAACTGTATATGGCAAATGCATGCCTCCTAGCACCTGTCCTCACATGTAGTAAAGAACATCAGCCTTTGACTGATTATTTCTTTTTGACATGATTTATCACCTAGCATTCTTTAAACTTGATAAAGCAAATTAATCTTTGATTGCAGGCGGCACTGGAGGTTGCCATTAGTCATGTAGTTTGGTGAGGTTCCTTGTGTTTCATTTACCAGGCACTCAGAGAGAGAGAGCCCAGAAGCAATTGCCTCAGCTTTGACTTCTTTCCCAATCCACCCAGGAGAAATGATCAAAAAATTCAATATATGGTATTTTAAATTACTTCTATGGAACTGCCCAACAAGGAGGAGAAAATAATTTTCATTTTACTCCATTTTTATAATTACTTTTTAAACTAACATTAAAAACTCAAATAGACTTTAGTTTGTTTGTTGTAGGTAGTAAAATGGTGGTAGGGGAATTCATTTAAGAAATACAATTTAAAAATTCGAAACTTAAACAAGACAATTTAGGTGCTTCCTATGTAGGAATACAGAACCAACAGGTACTTAAAACTAAAGGGTCTTATAGGCTCAGGTACAACATACACCCATTTACCAAAAGTGTAATTTCCACGTCTTTCAAAATACTGAAAAAGTATTATCTTGTAGATTAGCAAATATTCCATCCTAAACACACTCTCTCTTTCTCTGTCTCTTTCTGTCTCTGTCTCACTCTCTCTCTCTCTCACACACACACACACACACACACACACACACACACACACACACAATTAGTGCACACTGACAGGAAACCTGCCATGACTTTTTCAACTTTACTTGGGGCTTTTTATTTCATAATTTAACATTCAGAGAGCATTATGTTGGCCTCACCACTATTCACCCTAATATCTCAGTGTTTAGGAGAAAATAAATAGATTTAACTGATGAAATGACTATTAGGGAACAATATCTGACTTAGAACTTAGGGCTTTCTGCTTTTGCACTTGGTAACAGAACGGACCGTTTCCCACAATTTCAAAACACACCCATTTTCTATTATACTACCATCAGCATACCATCACTTCCTTTACAATTATTTCAACAAAATGTTTCTTAAATCTAGCTAGAACCATAGGACTGAAAATTTGATCCTTAAGGAAGGTGACTTTATCTCGATTAAGCAAAATATTAAATCCTCTAAAATTGCAAGAGCAATGATTTGAAGAGACAGCTAGAGAATTTAATAAACTCCCAATTTCTACAATAGCCTCAATTTGTAGTTAGGCTACAGGAAAGATATTTTTACACATAACAGGGAGGAAGAATTCATTGTGTACCTCAAACCCCCCTTTAAAAGTATGGTCTGAGGTAGCTCTTGCACCAACATTCCACATATTTAATTTCTGTGACACCGTCTGTTTGTAGAACAACATGATGCAAAGGATTCACATGTGTAGATAAGGATATTATGTGTGTCGTGCTTCAAAGACTTTTCTCAGCTGAAATCTAAGAGCAGTTCCCAATGCATAGCCATGCAGGGAAACAAGGCAGAAGCTTCCAGTGCAAAACAGCGATTTCCCCAAATAAAACTGTGATTGTTCTGATTCCAGTTTGACCATACACACGCACCGGACTCCTGAGCAGATAAACAATTCATCACAAATCAGTACACAGAATGAACTAGGATTCCCTCAAAAGTTTTCTGCCATAAGGGGTGTGTGTGTGTGTGTGTGTGTGTGTCAGCAAATTCAGGGTAGCCTCATACACAGATATTCAGACTGTCCATGAAAATACTAATTTCTTAAAAACAAGCCTCAAATTTCCTGTAGTACAGTTGAAAGTCTGTTGACATTGTCATTTAAAAAATACATGTAAAAAGGGAGGTATGCAGCTTCATAAATAATTCCATTGATATACATGAACTTGATATGTATACTACCTCTAATTGCAAACTAAAGGAATCAATTGGCTTGCCACTATTTATAGAAACTTTAAAAAGCTAGTCAGATTAGTTACAAGATCCACCAATTCAGAGTTGAAAAGATATATATTTTTAAAACAATCACTGACTAAAAACAAAACATACTCATATATGTTAACTTCACATTTCAAAAATATTATGCCAGAATTTTTCTTTCCATATTTTAGCTTCTTTTTCTTAAAGGCAAAACTAATAAACCTGTGACTTATTTAATTAGTAGTTTAATTGAAACACATTCCTTTGGATCAGTATAAACAGTTTGGAAAATCCTAACATTATCCAAAAAATAGTCAAAATGAGTGATCAAAAGAACTTCAAATACTCTGTATTAAAATAAACTTGGCTTCTCCCTTGCAGCTATCACAAAGGGGTGGGGACAGAGCGACAACTTGCTCAATAACAAGGATGTAAGCTTTTTTCCCCACAATAAAGGAGGACATTTCAGAAAGGAAGCAATTCAGTGTGACAGTTAAAATGACCTTTCCCCTTTTTGCTAACTTCGGTTGTAAGCCGCATGTTTGTTTAAAGAAGGCTCACATGTAAGAACTTACCACTCATAGATGTATATACACTTACCGCTTGGCCCCATTGAGAAACTATAAATTTCATCATTGAACATTAGCAAAAAAATTACATGTGTTTATCATCTGGATTATTCTCAGATTAATAGAGATAAATGACAAAACATAATCAGTAGCAGCTCTGCAACTTAATCATTGCATCTGAGCTATAGGAAGCACTTAATTACTCTCATTTACTAGGTTCAATCTAATGAGAAAGCATTAGCCAAATGAAAAGAATGCAGTACAAACAAACAAAATACTTATACCATCATTAAAAAGAAACTCTGACAGTGCAGGTGACAGCACAGGCAGGATAAATTACCATAATGCTCTAAATGCTGAGCTGTCAGCATGCTAATGCCGTGATCAGATACCCTGGGAATCTGAGCACTATAGCTGTCAGAACCAGGTATCATAAATCACCTCTCTCTACAGTCCTGCTCATTACCACAGCTATCTAGACATGGTTTTCAGCATACTTCAGTACAAATTTGAAGGCAACACTTATTCTTATGAGTGGGTCTGTTTACTCTTGACACTGTAGACAATTCTTGCCTAATAAATGGATACTTTATTTTGCAATAATGAACTACAGGATCTTAGAGCATGATAGGCCTCTGCTTTTAATTCATAAACCATTTGAATGAACAGCCTGCGAAAACAGCACATTTCCCAAGACGTACAATACAGTAACAGTGAGCTAGATAAATCATAGTTGGTCAATTTAAAGGAATATTATTGTTGGAAAGCTACTTCTGCATTTGAAAAATAGTGAAAACAAAACCACTACATTGACTTAGTTGCAAGTATCAGTGACTTTCTAAAAGCTTGCCAAGGCTGTAAATCTTTACAGGACCAGAACACTTCGTTTCTCTCCCATAGAGTGCATGGCTGGTGGGTCTGAACCACAAACACTGAAGCCAGCAGTTACACTTACCCAACAGCACTATCCTGAGCTCTCTGAACAACAACTGTAGCAGATACAAATTATAACCACTTCCAAAACCCATGTGCTACAGTGCTTAGACCTTGCGCTGCTAACCAGGTCAGCAGTTTGAACCCACCAGCCACTCCATGGAAAAAAGAAGAGCCTTTCTACTCCCTTTAAGGATTACAGTCTCAGAAACGCACAGGGGTAGTTCTACCCTGTCCTATGGGGGCGCTATGAGTCGGAAACAACTTGATGGCAGCGAGTCTGATATTTTAAAGAGGATCCAAGGCTGTTTTGAGAGTTTATTTTGTGTAATGTTTACAATAGTCTTGTGAGTTAAGAAGTATCATAATTTTAGATTAAAAACAAGAGTTGAAGATTTCAGAGTCTGAGATATTAGCCTAAAGGTCAGTAAGTGAGAGAGGCATGTTTTAATCTAAGATTGTATCATGGGAGAGTTTATGCTCTCATCACGGGCAAAGTCAGCAAAGGAATTTTCGAAACAAAGCGCATGAATGTGTTGTTGCTAGGTGTGGTCAGGTGCGCTAGGCCTCCTAGTGACCCTCTCATGACGGTTCTTACGTTTGAGTTCCCTGTGACGGCAGCCACTGCGCAGGTCACCTTGTTGAGGGGTTTCTTAATTTTCTCTGCACTTGTTTTACCAAGCATGAGCTCCTTTTCCAGGGACACATCTCTCCTAGCAAGATGTTCGAAGGAGTGAGCGAAGTCTTGCCATCCATCTGTGCTTCTAAGGAGCATTCTAGCTGAACTTCTTCCAAGATAGATTTAGTTGTTCTTTTGGCAGCCCACGGCACTTTGACTATTCTTCAACAGTACCATAATCCAAATGCATTGATTCTTCTTATTCTTAATGAAAACAAGTAGACTACATTACTACATTTATAGTTTGGGTAAAATGGCACCAGACTTTTAATGTCCACGTCACCAAGATATGTCTTTTAAGAAGTTGAGCTTCGATACATTTGTTTCATGTTTATTTCCTTCCTTAATATTGAATTTAATTATTCCTGTATAATTTTAACCCTTTCCTGGTCCACTCTAGTTCTGAATCTGAAGTATCAGACTCACCACTTGCTGGGGGCGGGGTTAACTTTTATGGCTCAAGCACTTATACATAATAGAAACATCTACAAGAAATTATCATTTCTAGTTTCTAGATGAAGAAAGTGAAATCCAGTGGATGGATTGGACCCCACACAGTTTGGGACAAATAATGTACAACACTATGCACACTACAATAATGCTGGCAACCATGAGTGTAAACTTGCTTTCTTGGATTTCCTAAGCGGGGGGGCTCTCTATTTAAATTTCCTTGACATTACTTTACAGAACTGCTAACCAGACAGAGAGCTCTGTGGTTGCCGGTTATCTCAGTACTATTTGACATGCTTAAGAAAAGGTGAGGCCTTCTTAATGGGCTGGAGTGGCAAGCTTTGGGGAAATGTGTAGGCATAGGATTAGTGTCCTCCATCACTTCCCCTGGCCTCTAGATGGCACTCTGTGCTCAACTGTGGTGCCAGCCTGAGGCAACTGGGGGAAACTTGCCAGGACCTTTGGGTGTTGGCTAAAGTAGAAAAGAGAAACTAAGTTAAAAACCCAAACAGCAGCTTTCCTTCTTTCTATTCTGGAACACCATCTCAGTTGGGTACAAGTAGGTGTTATATTCCATTTTTGTAACAAATGTTGGACAATGGAATTATCATATTTCCTACTGACTTACTTTGTCATTTCAAGTGAGATTGAACTGTATTTTTGTTTTGTTTTGACTGCCTTTTAGAAACAAGGACTGTTAGATTTGTAGCTTTGTGTTTGTCCATAGGGTTTCCCTTTCCCCTGCTCCACCAGCATGAAGCTAATGACTGACAAGACTTTTATACAGAGGACAGTCTATGTTACACAAGAGGGATGTGGAGAGGCAGGTTACAGCGTCTATAGGCAATACGGTAGAAATCTATAAGATTATAAACTCTCGGAGGGCAGGGCCAAGGTCAATTAATATATTCTGGAATTATTTCACAAATAATAAATGATTCCTGGAAGACTAAATATGATACTTTGTCAAATATGAGTTTAGAGAGTTGTTTTATTCACAGAAACCTACTTTTCAGCTTATTCTTATCATTTTTGGGGGGATAAAATTGCTTTATAGGAATTGTGGTGGAGTGAAATTTCTTTATTCCCCCCAAAGTTTTATTGGCATACAATTTGAATACTGTACATTAACACACCAAGAAGACTTGGGCAATCATCACCACAATAAGTTTTAGCACTTTTCCTCCTTTCTTGTAGTTATCCTTATTAGCTCCCCATTTACCCTTACCTCCTCTGCCATACCTATAAGGAACCATTAATCCGATTACTTTCTGTATAACTTTGCCTATCCTGGTTTCTTATGCAGAAAAACATTAAAATAAAAACAGTAACAATCACAAAGCAAAACAGATTTTAAAAAGCAAACAAAGAAAACAGAAAATATTAAAAACTAGAGCCACATACTGTGACCATAGACTAGAACTATAGACTACTGAGACTTTAGATAATCTTCTTTTTGAGGCTCACAACATCCTTCATGGGCCACATTAGAAAGACTCAATATGGAAACACCAAATGAACTGAACTTTACCTAAAACTTACCTGAGGCCACACCACATTTAAGGATGAAACTCTAAGCAGATGACTGCTAGCTAGCCCAAGGGTACAGAACTGGTGGACATTGGACTTTGGTTTGAATCTCTTACCTCGATGGTGCCAAAAGAATGGTGGGCAAGAAATACCAAATAATTAACTATTTTAATGCCCTCTCCTTTGCATTATGAGACATATATCGTTGTGGCAGGCAAGGCTTTGCTGTTGTGAATGAGTATTAGTGGGGAATTTGCCCTATCATCAACCTCTGTTTTGCGTGTAAGTAGTATGTCCATAATAGTAGTGGTCAGGCCTGGAATTCACTCTGGGCGCTAGCTACACCTTCCATTCTCATACTTGCAACCATTTCTTCCTTGCACCCAACACCAGTGGTTTGATAAAGTTCTCATGTTACTCCAAAGAATGATCAGGCTAAGGGTCTTATATTTTTCAGGGCTAGTTCGACATTATGGATCTCAAAAGTTATAGTGTCGGGTTCTACTAGTTCATATTTCATTAGCATGGACAATACAACTTGGGCATCAATTTTGTCTTGTAATGAACATAATCCTGGGTCTATTATATAAATAAGTTAGACACTATTCATTAGAATAATGAAGTTGTAAGCAGCTGCAGGAACCTCTGCCCCACCTCCCCAGTGATCTACCTGGCCAAGGCAATTCCACCCACCATTCGTGGTGTTCTACAACAAAACAAGAAAACCACCAGCCTTCTGGGGCACTCCCCTTAGTGGGAAGCCACAGGAGGATAAATTGATAGGCTAATTCCATAGCAAAATTAGCTGTAGGCAGTACGAAGAAGCATTCCAACAAATGTTCCGCGGAGAGCCAGTGCTCTTTGACTCCGTGGAAAATGGCTACTGGCTCCTTTAAAACAACGCAATGCAAACAGCCATGAGCCCAAACGACCTCAACGAAAAAACAGGAGAAACAAAAGGCAATGGCAGGCGATGTACTGAACATAAAAATGTACATAGAAGAAGCAGACATTGAGCTGCCACAGAAAGAAATTTTCAGAATGCTGCTTGAAGTCATACAGGATATGAGGGAAACAATACAGAAAAAGGATGAAATGACAGAGGAGATAAAATTCATACACCAAAGGGAATACAAGAGTTTAGGGAGAAGATAACAAAAACCAATAGCAGACTCATGGACCTCAAGAATCGAATGGAGGAAGCAGAGAACCGCACCGGTGATTTGGAGGACAGCCAAGCAGACTTTACCAAATGCAAACAAAAATCTAATAAGATCACCAGAGAAGCTGAAGAAAACCTAAGAGCTATGTCTGATGCTTTGAAGAGGCACAACATTAGAATTATTGGATTACCGGAAGAAGACACAAAAAAGAAGTAATCTGCAACAACAGTGAGAAAATCCTTGCAGGAAAACTTCCCCAGCTTAATGAACACCAGGAAACCATTCAGGAGGTTGAAAGAACACCAGCTAGACTGAATCCCAAGAAGAAGTTACCAAGGCATATAATAGTTAAACTATCCAACTTTGAGGAAAAGGAGAAAATCATAAGAGGAGCCAGGGAAAACAAGTAATCACATATAAAATTCCCAAATAAGATTATGCTCAGAACTATCAGCAGAAGTGATGACGAAGAGGAGAGAGTGGAGTAACATATTTCAAAAATTGAAGGAAAACAACGCAAACCCAAGAATACTCTACCCAGCCAAATTATCAATCAAGATAGATGGACAAGTAAGAGTCGTAAGAGTCTTCCCAGACAAGGAAAACTCAAAGAATATGTTAGAAGAAACCCAGCCCTGCAAAAGATCCTTACGAACCCAGTCTGGGTGGGCAGAAGAACAACACTCACCAAGCATAAATAAGAGACCACCACATAGAACAACCTCACCCAGAGAGGAACTAAGAGAAAACAGACCCCAAGATAGCACGGACTTAAGGATGGAAAAAGTCAAGAATGATCCACACACACATGCACAGCACTCTAATAAGAAAGGAAGGTAGAAAAACACCCAACACAAAAGGTGTAAGATGGTATCACAGAATCCACAGATGGAGATAATAACCCTGAACATCAATGGCCTGAACTCAGGCATTAAAAGACTGAGGCTAGCAGACTGGCTTAGAAAACACAACCCATCAATCTGCTGCCTACAAGAGACAAATCTCAAAACTACAGTAAAAAAATAGACTGAGAGTCAATGGTTGGAGTAAGGCATGCTAAGCAAACAGCAATTCAAAAAAGCAGGGGATGCAATCCTAATCTCGGATAAAATTGACCTCAAAGTGCAAACCATATACAGAAATATGGAGGGACATTATATAATGCTCAAGGGAACGGTAGACGAAGAACCACTAAGCATTGTATACATATATTTCATGAAGGAGACACCCCCTGAATACATCAACCAAACACTCCAAAAGATGAAAAAAGAAATCACAGCTTCAACAATTATAGTGGGTGACTTCAATACACCTCTCTGTGAGAAAGATAGATCACCGGGAAAGAAACTCGACAAGGAGGCTAGAGATTTAAACACTACAATCAGACAATTTGACCTGACAGATATTTACAGAGCTTTTCATCCAAATGCAAAAAAAAAAAAAAAAAAAAGAAAAAAAAAGTTCAGTCTTTCAAGCCTGTATGGCACATATTCGAAGATAAAACACATGCTGGGGCATAAGGTGATTCTACATAAATTTAAGCACATTGATATCATACAGACCTTTCTCTCTGACCACTGTGCCATAAGGCTGGAAATCAACAAAAAGAAGATGAAGAAAACAAGAGCAAACAATTGGAGGATGAATAACGCTCTATTTCAAAGGAGTGCATACTGGAAAAGATCAGAGATGGAATTAGGAAATTTCTAGAAATCAACGAGAATGAGAACACGATGTACCAAAACTTATGGGACACAGCAAAGGCAGTTATCAGAGGAAGTTTCATAGCAATACGGGCACACCTGAAATAGGAAGAGAGACTCATGATTGATATGCTGACACAAATGAACAACAACTAGAGCAGAGTCAGCAGGACAACCCCACTAATAGAAAAAAAAGAGAGAAAGAAATACTTAAACACAGGACTGAGATTCAGGAGAGAGAAAATAAGAAAACTATAGAAAAACATTAATGCTGCTAAAAGTTGGTTCTTTGAAAGGATAAACAGAATTGACAGATCGCTGGCAAACCTAACTAATGAAATGAGGGAACAAATTTCAATAGCAAGAATGAGGGATGAAAGAGGGGACACTACAACAGACCCTAATGAAACTAAAAGGATAATCACACAGTACTACAAAGGTTTGTAATCCAATGAATTGAACAATTTGGAAGACATGGACAAATTCTTGGAAAAACAATCCCTCCCTAGACTATCCCCGGTAGACATTAAGAATCTCAATAGTCTCTTAGCAATAGAAGAACTAGACAAGGTTATCAAGAGATTACCAACCAAAATAAAATCCCCTGGACCAGATAGCTTCACAGGAGAATTCTACTAAGTGTTCCGGAAGAACTAACACAAACTACACAAACTCTTCATGAACATAGAAAAAGATGGCAAACTCCCGAACTCCTTCTATGAAGCTAGTATAACTGATACCCAAACCGGCAAGGATCCCACAAGAATTGAGAACAACAGACCAATATCCCTAATGAACATTGATGCAAAAATCCTTTAAAAAATACTGATCAATAGAATACTATCATGATCCCAATTCTACCCTTACAAATCTGGCTAGACCAGAGGATGTACACTGGTACAGATAGGAACTGGAAACAGGGAATCCAGAGTAGATGATGCCTCTAGGACAAGTGGTGAGAGGGGACGATTCCAGGAGGGTGGAGGGATGATGGCGTGGAAAGGGGGAACCAATTGCAAGGATGTACATATAATCTCATCCCTGGGGGATGGACAACAGAAAAGTGGGTGAAGGGAGACATTGGACAGTGCAAGATACGACAAAATAATAATTTATAAATTATCTAGAGTTCATGAGGGAAGGGGGAGCGGAGAGGGAGGGGAAAATGAGGAGCTGATGCCAGAGGCTTAAGCGGAGAGCAAATGTTTTGAGAATGATGAGGCCAATGAATGCACAAATGTGCTTTACCCAATTGACGTATGTATGGAGTGTGATAAGAGTTGTATAAGCCCCTAATAAAATGATTAAAAAAATGAAGAAGGTGTAGCAGCAGCAGTCCCCATGATTGCACTGCGGGTTAGGTGTTGGGCCCCGAATCACAAGATTGGAGATTCAAACCCAAGAGCCACTCTGAGGGAAAAAGACGAGGCTGTCATTTCCTGTAAATACTGTCATATTGGTAATAGGTTTTGGTAGTAGAAAAACTCAGCAAGTTTTAAGAAATTTTAATTTGGTTTTGGGCAAAATGACATCTGTATATTCTAGGCTAGTATCCACAATACAGGAATCCCAAATCCCTTTAACCATGATATACCACTTATGATTAATGCTGCACTGTTAAACTGATCACAAAATTAAGTCTAATATAAAAATATAACATCATAACCTTTCACAGTGGGGTATATAGTCACTATAATATATGGATATGTAATTTAGACATATAAAATCTATACCTGCATGTGTTCCCCAAGTTTCAATTACTTAAGGTATCATTTCCCTTTAATAGTCATATATATGGCAATCAACTTTATTAGATACATTTTCTTGGGTCTACTATATAAACAAAGTCACTGCCATTGAGTTGATTACAATTCACAGGAACCCTATATAGGGTCTCCGAGTGTGGAAACCTTCACAGAAGCAAACGCTCTCATCCATCTCCTGTGAAGTGGCTTCACAAAAGCAAAGCAAAGTCACGGAGCCAATGCTGACTCACAGCGACTCTACAGGACAGGGTGCAACTGCTCAAGTGGGTTTATGAGACCGTAACTCTTTTTGAGAGTAGAAAACCTCATCTTTCTCCCAAGTAGCAGCTGGTGATTTCAACTTGCTTATGTTACAGTTAGCAGCCCAATGTGTAACCACCATGCACCAGGCGCCGTGTGAAATGGCTGGTGGGTCTGAAATACTACCCTTGTGGTAAGCATCCCATCACTTAACCCAGGTGACACCAGTCTCTAGTAGACAATCTTATCTCATTTTATCTTGAAAGAGGATTAAGGAACATTCAGTTATGGCTGTACAAGTATTTTAACCCTGCATTAGATCTAAATAACTTCCATAATCATATGAAATTATATTCATATGAAATAAGCTAAGGCCTTGTAGTCACATGAAATGATAAACACCATCCAACTAGAATAAAAAAGGTATTTTATTTTAAAAGAGCTTTATATAGGTTGGCAAATAAATATATATATTCAACATAAGCTTTTTAAGAGTCAAGATGACATCTGACTCTTACTACTGGTCTAACTCCATACTACTGAAACAGTTTGGCATATGCTTAATAAATGGTTGCTCTAGGAAATAAATAAATGAATAAATAAACAAACAAATAAAATCTTTTAGAAACCATTTAGTGTCTGTCATACTTCTAAAAGGCTAGGAACTATATAATTGGATAAAGTCTACTAAAAACATTCAGCCATTTATTTCATTAAGTAAGAAAGAAACAGTTTTTGTTTCTTGTGGATAGGTAACTTTCCAGACACAGTGAGGTATTAAATTCAATACGAGTCTACACTAAAATATGTTTAAACGTGTATACACAACCTGCTTCCATTGTTATTCTCTTTCTATGTATTTCATTAAAAACTTTGGACATCTGATGTAAATACAACTGAATTATGTTATCTTGGTATTTTGCCCTGTAAGCTCTTTTGAGAAGACAAGCAGGATCAAAGAACTTAAAGGTCTCAGGACAGCTGCAAAAAAAAAAAAAAAAATTAACCACTTCTAAGAAAGTATTATCTTTTATACAGAATCCTCTGAAACCGAGAGGTCAACATGAAAAGAACAAAGTGGACACCAAAATAAAGGTTATGAGATATTGAAATAAATGTGAAGGCAGTCTTTCTAATTTTTGATTTCTTGATACTTCAACACTTTCTGGACCTTTTTACACTTAACCACTGAAGATTCCAAGAAGCTTGTGTTTATGTAAGCCATGTCTACAGATATAATGTTAACATTTTTAATGAGAAAATAAAAAGTAGTTATGAACTTATTTTGAAACAATAGTAAAGCCATTATATATAAAATTTTTTAGATGAAAATAAAACTTTTCTAATCATAAACAAAAATATAATAAGAATGGCATTATTTTTTATTTTTATAAACCTCTACAATGTTCTACCTCAGGTGTCAGCAAAACTTAGAGCTGGAAGGGCCAATTCCTGTCCCTCAAAATAATTTAAAAATCATTTGAGAGCCATAAATATATTTCTATAAACAAATATCTTTTAAATTAAATTGAGAGTTGTATCTTCATTTTTTATTTTATTTCAGAGCCACATATGGCTCAATAGCTACAGTGTGCAGACCCCTGTTCTAGGCTTAGCAGAAACAGCTGGGTTCTCCTATCTGCTGGGATTATAGCATGGCATACAAATCAATTACCATTGCAGCGATGCTCCTCACAGAGACCTCACTGTGTCTGGAACACCCAACTCTTCCATCGTGAGTGTACAGAGTGAACGAGGTAAAGAAATATCATCCGACTGCCCTAATGAAAAGTGCTTGGTTCCTGCTGCCCTTGGAAAGAATTTCAAATTTGGACAGCAGTTCTTGGAACATATTTTGAGACCTGGTGATAGAAACGGAGGTGAAGAATCAAGGGCTCTACAGTCAGAGCTCACTACTTACTGCACGGTCCTACATGTTGTTGCGATGCTGGAAGCCATGGCAACAGTATTTCAAAGACAAGTAGAACACCCATGGTGGCCAGGTCTCAACGAAGCTACCTGACTGAAACAGACTGGGAGGAAGGAAGTGGCAGACCACTTCTGAAAAGTCTGCCACTGACAAATCGTATAAAAATATCAGTCAAATGCTGTCTGATAACGAGAGGGAAGATCGGCTGCTTAGGTTTGAAGGCACTCAACACACGAGCAGGGAGGAGCGCTGCCTCCTCAGTTACTGTCAGCCTTGATGATGTGGATGGAGCAAAACTTCAGAACCTTGGTATCAGCTCATTTTTTTCCCCTCTTCCCTCCCTGCTCCCCCATCCCTCATGAACCCTTGATGATTTATAAGTCATTATTTTATCATATCTTACACTGTCCAATGTCTCCCTTCACCCTCTTTTCTGTTGTCCATTCCCTAGGGAGGAGGTTATATGTAGATCCTTATAATCGGTTCCCCCTTTCTACCCCACCTTCCCTCCACCTTCCCGGTATAGCCATTCTCACCATTGGACCTGAAGAGTCATCTATCCTGGATTCCCTGTGTTTCCAGTTCCTATCGGTACCAGTATAAATCCTCTGCTCTAGCCAGATTTGTAAAGTAGCATTGGGATCATGATAGTGAGGGGGGGAAAGGGGAGAAGCATTTAAGAATTAGAGGAAAGTTGTACGTTTCATCATTGCTACACTGCACCATGACTGGCTCATCTCCCCGAGACCCTTCTGTAAGGGGATGTCCAGTCACCTACAGAAGGGCTTTGGGGCCCCAATGTGCACTCCACCTCTTTCACAATGATATGATTTATTGTTCTTTGATGCCTGAAAACTGATCCCTTCAACACCTCATGTTCACGCAGGCTGGTGTGCTTCTTCCATGTGGGCTTTGTTGCTTCTGAACTAGATGGCTGCTTGTTTACCTTCAAGCCTTTAGGACCCCAGATGCTATATCTTTTGATAGCCGAGCATCATCAGCTTTCTTCATATTTGCTTACGGCCCCATTTGTCTTCAGCAATCGTGTTGGGAAGGTGAGCATCATGGAATGTAAATGCCGGCATGGAACTGGGAGCCAGGGGAGGAGTCTGAGGGCCTGCCCCAATCCCAGCTATGAGGATACCTGCCCCGCCCCCAAGAAAAATTTATTTCAGAGGACAGCACTGAAGCTACAGCTCAGGGAGAGGGACATGTCTGATCAGAGCACACTGGAGCAAATGAAGGGAGAAAAAGAGATTGTAGCGCATCCTGGCCCACCAAGCCTTAAGGATGATATCGCCACTCAGAATAGCCAATACATAGTGGACCATATGGCCGTCCCCACTATGGGACATGACATCCCTCACTGACCCATGGCCCTAAGGGGACAACACTGGAGACACAGTGTCAGGATTGTCCCGGTCTGGCCCCACCACAGCAAAGCAAAGCACTAAGGGCGTGTGGCAGCGCTGAGGTGGGGGCAGAGCAGGGAGGACCGCCCGAGGGAGTGCCAAGGATAGACTTTGGGGCCAGGGCGTGGCACCCTGTCAGACCAGAGGACACTCCCAGATGTCAACAAACAGACCTTGAGCTATTTACAGGTTTTTCTTTTCTTTAAATTGATTTTTTAAATTACTTAATTTTTTGTCATTTTTTTGTTGTCATTGTTTTGTTTTGTCACTTTGTTTTGCTATGTCTCTTTTTTTGGGTGCATATTATTATCTCTGCAGGTCTATCTAGACAAGATAGGCTGGATGAACAGTATGGAGGAGAAAACAGGACCGATGGTTCCGGGGGGACATGGGAGAGGGGGAGGTGAGGGAAAGGTGGTGGTGTTGACCAACCCAGTGACAAGGAAACAACAAGTGACCCAAAATCGATGGCCAGGAGGGTGTAGGAGACCTGGTAAGGCTTGATCAAGGACAATGTAACAGAGAGAAATTACTGAAACCCAAATGAAGGCTGAGCATGATAGTGGGACAAGAGGAAAGTAAAAGGAAATAGAGGAAAGAACTAGGGGGCAAAGGGCTTTTATAGAGGTCTAAATACAGGCACGTACATATGTAAATATATTTATATATGATGATGGGGAAATAATCTACATATATATATATATGTTTTGTATAAAGGTAGCAAGCAGATGGACAATGGGCGTCCACTCAAGTACTCCCTCAAGGCAAGAACACTTTGTTCTGTTAAACTGGCATTCCATGAGGCTCACCTCCCCGACTGCTGTTTTCATGGGCATTGACTATGGAACCAAGTAAAATGAAATCCTTGACAGGTTCCATAGTTTTTGTTTATCATGCTGTTGTTTCTTGGTCCAACTGTGAGGATTGTTGTTTCCTTTATGTTGAGTTGCAATCTATACTGAAGGCTGCAGTCTTACATCTTCATCAGTAAATGCTTCCAGTCCTCTTCACACTCAGCAAAATTGTGTCATCTCCTTATCACACGTTGTTAACGACTCTTCCTCCAATTTTGCTGCTGTGTTCTTTTTCATCTCGTCCAGCTTTTCAGAATATCTACCCATGATACAGATTACTTGAGTAAGCGTGGTGAGAGGATATTGCCCTGATGGATACATTAATGGCCTTACACCTTGCACTGTCACCTTGTTTTATTCAAATGACTGACTGTTGGCTACACACAGGTTCTGCATCAGCATAGTTTACTGTTCTAGAATTCACATTCTTCATAATGTTAGCCATACTTTGTGATGATCCACAAAGAAAAATGCTTCTACCTAGGAAAACTTCTGGTATTCTCTACTTGCAACCAACATCCAATAGCAGCAATAATAAATTTCATGATAAGTCCTCCTCTCTGCATCTGATGTGAATTTCTGGAAGTTTCTAAGTTCTGCTGCAACTATTTTAAAATTATCTCCAGCAAAATTTTACTTGGTAAAACATTCATGATTATTTTAAAAATGTCTACCTTTCTTTGCATAGGACACAAATAACAGATCTCCTTTAGTCAGCTGGCCAGGCTCACGAATGCGTCCAGAACTGCGTCAGCTTGCTGAAACATCTCAATTGGTATTTCCATCAACTCCAAGAGCCTTGTTTTCGACCAACGCCTTCAGTGCACGTTGGGTTTCTTCCTATCAGACCATCAGTTCAAGACATATAAGTTACTGACTGAAACAGCTGGAAGACCACCAATTCTTTTTGGTGCCGTGACTTTGTGTGTTCTGTGATCCTCCCAACTGTTGTTTTTTTTTTGTGGGGTGGGGGCGTTTCCTGCATCACTCAGTACTTGCCCTAGTTTCTCTCAATTTTAGAACTTACAGTGAAGTATACTTTACATTAGAGAAAAGCATATGCCACCCGAGCGCCAGCACCGCTCGCATCTGAGTGAACTGCCTTCCAGTCTTTCCCAAGAACTAACCTTCATTTCTGAATCTGTACATTTATACCCTATTTTAGAAAATTTCTAACAAACTATTTGTCCATATTACTGACATTTTTATTCTGTCATCTACACAATGAATTCAACTAATGCTTTAGTATTAGACATTTATACAGTGTTCAATTTCTCACCATTATACAGATATTACAATGAACATCTTCATACCTTCTTTTGTTCACACCTTTCAAATTGTGAAATTGAAATGTAGAAAAATGTAGTGAAACTACAAACTCTAAAAGTAACTACAACTTAAGTGTAACTTTGATTAGAAAGGACTGTCAAAACATACTAATACAAAATAATGATGGCAACATTCGTACAAATATGCTTGATATAATTGATGTATGGACTGTTACAGGAGCTATTAGAGCCTCCAATAAAACGATCTTTTAATTAAAAAAAGAAACAAGATCAAGATCAACAAACACCTAAGTGATTATTTTTAAAAAAGCATACTAACACATTATTTAACTTCAATAGAAAATTATTTCAAGAATAAGGGTAACAATAAAGAGAAACAGAATAGTTTCTTATTTTGAGCAGTTACCTTTAAATTGAAATAACTTGAAAGGTATTAACATATCGACATTCAATTCAATTAGGATGGCAATTAGAATTTTCAGTTTAACTTGGTTAATACATATTCTATGACTTTTTTTTCCCCTACTAAATGAAATAATTTCGGGAATTTTTCTGATAATGCTGCCCAATTTGAGTGAAATATGGTTAAGAAAAAGAACTGTAACATGCAAAAAAATTTAACAACTACAGAATTTTTCCCGAACTTCAAGCTTTAAAATTTGTTTGGAGAATGTTTAATATGTGATATATGAATCTTTTCTATCACAATATGATATACTTTTCCGAGAAGTCTCCCTAGTAATTAATATACTGCATCACACGTTGCAATGGATAATAATTTTTGAAAATGCGACAATAACAAAAACCTGTTTGCCATGGCAGTTTACTTATCACATTTGCCCTGCACAGACGGGCGAGCCGGAGTGCTGCGCTGTAGCTGTTTTACTTTCGAGTGGCACAATGAGAAGATGAGTAAATTATAAGACCCATCACCAAGAAGCCTTCTTTGAGTAAGTATCAATTGACTCTGACCATAATTGATAACTTAAACCAATAGTGCATTCTGTTACAATTCCAGGTTCAAAAGGTTAATTATGGCCTGGCCACAGACTTATCCGGAAACCTGAAACTGATTGCTAGATGCTTTCTTAATGAAGATGTACTACATGTATTATAGGGGGATATACTGACAAGTGATTGGGACCTCCAACATCAATGAAGCAAGTAAGCATTAAGCTTCACCATGTCAATTTAACTGTCATGCTCACAGTTTATATCCCGTCAGGTCCTTTTATTCTATGAGAAAGCATCTGATAGCCATATTTCCCATGCAACGGCAAGATTTCCTCTTTCATTCTAATGAATACAAAAATCAATAATGGCAAGTCAATTCAAACAATGTTATGAATTAACAATACCCAGGAAAGTTCGGAGAGGAGAGTGATGGGGAGAGTTATCATTTGTCACCAAAATCTTTAATTTGCATGTGGGTGACTGCTCCAGCACAGGCCACTAGAACAATATCCGCATCTTTTCTTTCTGAGGGACACTTGCAATACCTCCCTCCTTATTTAGAGGCCAGGACGAAAAAAACAAAGGCAGGCTGAATTACAAGCATCTGCTGTTGCTAGCTGCCCACCAGTCGATATCAACTTATGGTGAGTCCACCTCTGCAGAGCAGAACTGCTCCGGGGGCTCTCAGAGCAGAACAGCAGGTCTGTTTTGCATGTCTCCATAGAGTAGGTTAGAACCGCCAACCTTCTGACTAATAGCCAAGCACAAAATTATTTGTGTCACCCAGGGGCTACTCACAAACAATCAAATTAAGAAGCCTCATCTGTTGCATCCAACATTCAATGCCAGTTTGAGTAGAAACAAGGAGCAGGGGATTCTCTGAAACAATGGTAAGGTTTTGATCTTTAAGTAAGCATAGCTTCCGAATATATCACATGACAAAAACTGGCAACAGAATGACTCTACTGATGGTAGGCAGTAAAGAAACAGAATGGGGTGATCAAAGGAACAATGCATTATAAGGTTGACAATGTAATGGGTGTGTTCTTTACTATGGGTGTGGGGCTTTAACCAAACACTTGGCCTTTCTGAGTCTAAGCTTCTCCATCCCTAAACTAAGCATACTAATTCTCACAGGCAGAGGTTTCCAACCATTGCTATTACCCACAAAAACCACATCGAACTTATTTTTTTAATCAGGGAAATGTTCAAACACCTACAATCAAAATGAGAATATTTGAATGTGCCCCAAGAAACTGTTGTCATGCATCAGCTTGGCCAGGCCATGATTCTCAGTGGCTTGTGGCTGTTAAGTAACGATGTGATGGGGTAGTGAGTGATACAAGTCACACTGACATCTCCAAGGGATGTGAAGCCCATAAATTGTTGAGACAAGGACTTACCCTGACCAGTCCCCCAAGCAAATACAGAGAGAAACAATGTCACCCTGAAGCAAGGGCCCTAGATTTCGACTACTACCGTCTGTCCTAAATGGTGATAGACTACATGTTTGTTCGTCATCCACGTGGGTATTCTGTATAGCAGCACCAAGACATTGGTGTGTGTTTCAATAGTTTAAATGAGACAAAACCAGCAGATCACACAACTCAATAGTTCAATCATATTAAGAATTGCTGTATAATCATCAACACAATAAATCTTTGAACATTTCTTGTACTCAATGGGGAGGTGCTGGCTTCCATTTCCCCCTACCTCTCCTTGCGTGGGCCCAGTTGCTTTACTCTTAGATAAAGAAAAACGTATCAAACAAAGGCAAAATACAAAAAAGGACCCAGTAATAATGACCACATAAAGAAAGAACAACTTCAATAGAAAAGTAGAAAATATTTAGAAACCTAAAATAAAATTATAATGAGTTTAAAGGGAGATCAAATGACAAGGTGTGACCGTCTAGCCTAACTACAGCTGCTAAAATCTATTTTATAATGCTCTTTGTCCTTGTCCCATATTAAGGCTACTCATATTCCTAGGCTAGGGTCAGTGGGGAGTCACTGGAGACTCAATCCAAGTGGAGACCCCACAAATGGATTTTGGGCTTTCACTATCAGCAGTGTCCTGAAAAGCAGGTGTTTAGAATTCATGCTCTGGTACCCTATTCTCCTCTGCGTTTGAATTTTATTAGTTATAATCTTTGGATCACACAGGCTGGTTTGCTTCTTCATGTGAACTTAATTTTTTACCATCTATCCAAGCTCACTGCTAACATTTAGAAACTTCTGTTGGGATGTTTTAAGCAAATTCATCTGAATACTTTTAAGAAAATTTCCATGTGTCATTCTACTGAATAGTCATGAGAATTTTGAAAATATTTTCCAAATGACAAAGGACTAACCATAAAACCAATCCACCCACATGTATTCCTAGGCTCAAGCATTTTTATGGATCAAGTCCCGAGAACACAGCGAACAGTGGAGTGCGTTTCACTGTAATCTTACCCTCTGACCTAAGTAGTGCTTTGACATAACAGACCCTTCAGTTGACATGCTATCGTGCAAAACGGACATCAGTTCAACTGAACAAACTTCCATGGAGCTGATTCTGACTCATCTTGACCCTACAGGCAGAGTGGAACCATCTTTGTGGGCGTCCAAGGCTGTAAAACGTTACCGGAGTCGACAGCTTCAACTTTATTCCGCGGTGGGTTTGAACAAGCCAGTCCGTGGTTGGCAGCCCAATGTTTAAGCCACTATGTCAGCAGGGCACCTTAAGGACATAAGGCACAGCTAGAACCGCCCCCCTCTAAAAATACTTTCATTGGGGGCTCTTATATCTCGTATCACAATCCACACATTCCTAACATTTTCATCTTTACCCTCCATCTTACAGTTCTCCAAATGGGTTGCTCTCTCAACTTGGAAAACTTTGTCTCCCCTGCATTTATCTGGTCAACCACCATTTGGCCCTCAAAGTCCAGAGCAGGGATTACAACCAAGAAGTCCTGAGCCTGAGTCCTCGTCCGTGACTGTCCTGATCTCCTCCAGTGTGCAGCTGCACCGAGGGCTGCCGTAACCCTGTGCTTACCTCAGTCATCACATGATAACACCCACCTGTTATGTGTCTGTCTCATCACTGAACACAGGATTCTTAAAAGATAGTGATATGTCACCAGGATGCAACTGACTATCCAAAGCTACTACAATCGCCATGATTCTGACTCATGGGGGCCTGACACCGTTCCCAGGCTATAAATCAGTACGGAAGGCAGCCTCGGCTTCCCCTGCAGGCTACAGCAGGCTCGCAGTACATGGATACTGCACTTCAGCAGTGTAGACCCACCTTTGCTCTGGTGTGGCCAAATTAGCAGTGCTCCAGCTCGCTCACTCACCTCAACGGAATGACAAGAGTAAAGGCGATGGCCTACCATACAAATTGCAGAGAAATGCAGTTTTTATATCGGGAATCTCAGCCACATTATTTTTCCTTCTCACCAACACTACCCCGTCACCTCAGGCGGTTCTGCTGCAAAGGCCTCTGGTTTCACTCTCAGGCGAATGGGCAAACGGGTTCTACAAAACGCATGCGGGCCTTGGCTCTTCAGGGACATGCAATGGAAGGACCAATTAGAAATAGAAAACCAACTCTTTCCAAAACGTTTAGTTTAAAGATATAAAATGCTAAGAATCGCCCCCAAAAGTTTTCCGAATGCTAAGAAACAAAGCTCATTGACCTTTACTTTCTGCCACGTGGTCCCACTGACATGAGCGCGTCCTCTGTCATTACCTCACGCTACTGCGTTGGTTTGAGAACCACATCACTTCCATCCTTGGTGATTTTTCCCTAACTTAGTTCCTGCTTCACCTGGAACCCACTTCGCTTGCGCTCTGAGTCAGAATCAGCTCAACGGCAATAAGTCTGGTTTTGGAATATGATTCGGATTTCCGACAGTAAATCCTTACGTGAATTTCTCAATGTTCCAACACATTATCGTCTTCGGCGGTATTCCAGAAATGGTTCATAAACACCCTCGGATCCCCCACTGACATACAACTTTTTGATGGTGCAGAAGGTTGTAAAGTATACACTGATCTTCAAAAACATTGATG
Organism: Tenrec ecaudatus; assembly: GCF_050624435.1. Classification (NCBI taxonomy): domain Eukaryota; kingdom Metazoa; phylum Chordata; class Mammalia; order Afrosoricida; family Tenrecidae; genus Tenrec; species Tenrec ecaudatus. Next base: position 184,739,731 of record NC_134531.1, on the reverse strand, counting down.
TGAATTTAACTCTTGTGGGGGGAGGTCAGATGCTCGCAGCCATCCTCCCAGTTGCCAGACTGCAGTGGGCCCCACTCCCTGCTGTTAAAGACAATGGACGCCTGCAGACATCTATTTGGTTCCAGTAGGTGGGGTTTACACCCTACTGATAATGGTTCCTATGGAGATCTAGGGAATAAGACAAAGTTAAGCCACCATCCTAAACCTAGGATCTGCCCATCTTGTCACATGTATAACCCCAATCCCTCCCCTTCCTATTGTGTGTATATCCCTAGACCACCCCCCTCTCATTACTGTATTACCTACAGGACAGCCTCTTCTAGTGACATATGTCCTCGCCTGTAATTAGGGGTCTGGCACATCCTCAGAGAAGATAAAAAGCCTGGGCTAGAATTAAATCTCTTTCTCTCCCTCCACGTGGACCATGAAGTGGGGGCAGAGGTGAGCATGCTACTATGAAACATTTCTGATTCCATTTAATTCAATACTTCACTTCTATCTCTCATGCTCTCTATAACTTTACTATGATCTTTACCTATTATCGCTGTACAAATGCGCCTACCGGACCCGTAATGATATGTTACGGGCTGGCTTCCCGTGACAAATTCTTTCTTTAGTGATGTAAAATTCAGGCTGTCTCCTGATGACATTATTATCCTAAAATTATTCTTTCTCTATAAGTTGCAACAAGTACTTACAAATGAAGTTAATGTACAATTTATTACTGCAGCCCGCTAGCCTTTACATCCAGTTCTTAAGCTTTCAACTTCTTATACAAAATATAGAACTCCTTATACAAAAAATTATTACATATCATGAATCTCTTAAAAGCCAACTCTCTACCAAGCAGTCTGATTTGCATATTTCATTCTACCTATGAAGATTTGTCATCCCAAATATTGACTGCCTATGTAGTAGTCATCAAGTAATTCAACAGCCTTCCATAATTTTTTTTCTCCTCTAGTGAATTTTGACTTCACTACTTATGCTAATATTGTTTTCTTGGTGTCTTGGTTTCCAGGCCTGTTCCCGGGTTGTTTGGGTGCTGACACAGAAAACTGCACTGGACAGACTGTGCTTTAAATATGGTATTCCACCAACTTAATCTTTTCAGACACTGAGTTACACTAATTTATTAATTTATCCTAGTTTTTTTTATTAGGGGCTCATACAACTCTTATCACAATCCATACATATACATACATCAATTGTATAAAGCACATCTGTACATTCTTTGCCCCAATCATTCTCAAAGCATTTGCTCTCCACTTAAGCCCTTTGCATCAGGTCCTCTTTTTTCCCCTTCCTCCCTGCTGCCCTCTCCCTCATGAGCCCTTGATAATTTATAAATTACTATTTACATTCAGACCCACAAAGTAAGGATAAGATAACAATGGTAAGAAGTAATTTGAAAAAGAACTAAGTATTAAGGGATCTACAAGGGACGCTATCTATGAGCACATGGTGGCTAGCTGGTTAAGCACTGAGTGCCAGTCCTCAGGTCAGCGGTTTGAACCCTCCAGTCACTCTGCAGTCTGAAAGATGTAAAGGGACAGTGCTTCTCTGTCCTATAGGGTCACTCTGAGTCACAGCAGAGTAGATGTCAACTGGATTTTATTTTTGGTATGAGAGGCTGTGCAATACACACAGACTAAGAGTTGGATATTGCAAAGCGAGAGCACAGCTTGTGAAGAGTGGGACACAGGAAAGAAAGTGGAAGCGGCGCATACAGGGAAGGAGCTAGGGCCACTGAGAGTGTCCGAAACGTAAGACTTCATGGCAACTCACAGCAACACTTTGAAGATCTAAATTTTTATTTTTAAAATTAGGCAGTAAACATTTCAAAACATATTTTAATAGAAATCAATGGGCGATTCATGTTGAATGTTTCAGAGATGCGGTTGACTTCAAGTTTCTTTACAAGAAAAATTCTAAAAAAATTAAAAAAGAGGACCTGATGCAAAGGGTTTAAGTGGAGAGCAAATGCTTTGAAAACGATTAGGGCAAAGAATGTACAGATGTGCTTTATACAATTGATGTATGTATATGTATGGATTGTGATAAGAGTTGTATGAGCCCCTAATAAAATGTTTAAAAAACAAACAACCAAGAAAAAAAAACACCCATAAACACTAAAAAAAGAAAAATTCTAACTTTTCTTTTAGAAGTTTCTGTGCATAGGTGGGACAGGAACATTTTCATAAAGGAGTTTGAAGTCTTGACAGACCCATTTTGGGTTTCAGAACATTTAAATCTCTACTTATTGTGCCAAACTCACTACTAGTTAGCTGATTCTGGCCCTGGGTGACCCTGTAGGGCCGAGTGGAATGTGTGCTGTGGGTGTCTGAGGCTAGACATTTTCATTGCAGCAGAAAGCCTCAACTTTCTCCCGCAGTGTGGGTGGCAGGCTCGAATAGCTAAACATGTAGCCAGTAGTCAAACACGTAACTCACTACGCAATCAAGACTCCTTATTTATCGTACAGTAACTCTTAGTCCTGACCTTTTAAGATAACAAATTATAACTGCCTGCTTGCTATTGAGTTCCTAATATAGGTGAAGTGATACTTCAGGAAAATTCCAAGTTCCTGTAATATGTGCTGTTCACTTATCTTTGGATCAAAGGATAAACCATGCGAAGTATAAATTGACCTAAATATTTAGTATAACACAAAGTACTTTGAATAAACCCAGACTGCACTTCCTTTATCTCGGTATCTCAGGATACATACCACTACATGAAAAGACCCCGACCTTTGCGCCAAGTGAGCGGAGTGAAGAGCGGGACATGGCATACGTGGTGCATCGCACTGGATGAGGAGGGCTGTACAAGACTAGCAGCATGTCAGTTACGGTGCAGAAGGAGAACTACAGGGAAGCTCCGTGGCTACTAAAGGGAGAACCCCACCTAGAGGCGAGGACGGCGAGACTTTGTCTCACATACTTTGGATATGTTGTCAGGAGAGGCCAGTCCCTGGAGAAGAAGAACACGCTGGGTCAAGTGGAGGGGCAGTGAAAGAGGACGGTTTTTGATGAGATGGACGGACACAGTGGCTGCATCAATGGATTCTGACTCATAGACACTGTATAGGACCGAGTAAAACTGCCCTTACAGGCTTCCAAGGATGGAAATCTTTGAGGAGAAAGCCTCGTCCTTCTCCCAAGATCTGCTGGTGGTTTTAAACAGCTGACCTTGCAGTCAGCAGCCCAATGCATAACCAATTATGCCACCAGGACTCCTCTTACCAATACCACCCCCATAATCCTAGAGCTCCGCTGGTCTTCAATAATTTTTGGATGAAGATAGGTACCTACCTTCATACCAGTTAATATATCAACACTTACACTCGTTCTTTACAAGATTAAAGGTCACTAGTACTTTAAAAGTGTTTGCATGTATTTCAAAATATGCTGGCTGATCAACACGCAATCCACAGAAAGGGAAAAGACAGGAAGTCCACTTTGAACTGGAGAAAAATTACGCCCAGGAAGCTTATAACTGTCAAAGGTCACTGGACTAATTAAAACGCTACTGGATTTCCATGTATTTATTTTATTTATCAGGAGACTTCCTATGGTAGGTGGCAAACATGACAGTATACGGGAAGGACTCTGTTCTTTTTAAATTTCCCGACAGTAGCCAGCAAGATACTAGCAAAGTTAAAATCAAAGGTCATAAGCTACAAAAAGAGTCACACAGTCTTCCAGACTCTATAGGCCATTTCTATTCCTGGCCATTACTGTCACGAGGTGTTGAAGGGATCAGGTAGTAGACACCAAAGAACAAAAACCATCATTGTGTGATCACCTTCCCCACATAAAAGCTGAAGACGAATGTGTGCATAAGTAAGTGTGGTGAAAAAGGTTGATGGTGGCCGGCTATTGAGAGATATAGCGTCTGGGTACTTAAAGGCTTGAAAGTAAACAAGCGGCCATGTAGCTCAGAAGCAACAAAACCCACATAGAAGCAGCACACCAACATGTGTGATCATGAAGGGCCGAGGAGACCAGGTTTCAAACAACAAAGGCAGGGAGGAAAATCATATAATCGTAAATGAGGGGAGTGCGTGATGGGGGCCAATGTCCATCTGTAGACAGCTGGACATCCCTTGCAGAGGGGTAGTGGGGAGGAGATGAATCACTCAGGGTTCAGTGTAGCAACAATGAAACTCAAAACCTTCCTCTAGTTCTTGAACGCTTCCTCCCCCCCCCCCCAATTATCATGGTCCCAATTCTACCTTGCAGATCTGGTTAGACCAGAGGATGCACAGTGGTGCAGTAGGGATCTGGAAACACAGGGAATCTAGGACGGACGAACCCCTCAGGACCAGCGATGATAGTGGTGACACCGGGAGGGAAAGGGGTGTAGAAAGGGGGAACTGATTTCAGGGATCTACATCCTCTCTGGTGGATGGACAACAGGAAAGTGGGTGAGGGGAGACACAGGGCAGTGTAAGATAGGATAAAGTAATAATTTATAAGTTATTAAGGGTTCATGAGGGAGAGGAGAGCGGGGAGGGGAGGGTGAGGGGAAAAAGGAAAATGAGCTGATTCCAGGAACCCAAGTGGAAGGCGAATTTTGAGAATGATGAGGGCAACGAATGTATAAGGGTGCTTTACTCAATTGATGTATGTATGGATTGTGATTAGAGTTGTATGAGCCTCAATAAAATGATTTATAAAAAATGATTAACGTAATCACAACAGGTAAGCAGAGGAGAAAGAAGGATGGGATGAAATAACAAATTTGCCTGGCAGTCTGAGCGACTTTGTGAGCATGGATTTGAGATTCACACAGCTGATCTAATTAAGGGTGAAGAGATCCCGAAAGGACAGCAAGGGAAAGTAAAATTAAATGGAATTGGCACAGGAAAAACAAAACAAAGGCAGAATACAGAAAATTCACCAATATGAGTAGAGCAGAGATGAGAATCAGATAAAACTTCCTAAAATAAACGTAGTCAGTCCTTTGGCTAAACTAGAGATCTTACCATATCCCAGATTATAGCATCTACCACTACCAGATAAGAAGCTTTCCTATAAGTCCCCTAAGCGATAAAAACATGGATCTGAATTGTCAGAATAATTCTGGTTAGACTAGGTGAGAACAATGGAAAGTTTAGAGTCTGCAGAATCTGATAAAGTCCTTTTGCTCTCAGCTGCCCAGAGAGTGTCTATGGAGGCTCAATGAATCCGTTTCTAAGGTCGAAGGATAGTGGACAAAACTACACAGGTACAAATACACATTAAATGGATAGATCATTTGTAAAGATGATGAAGACAATCAGTTTGATTTGGGAGGGGAGTTTTGCACATTGACATGACTTTAAGATAATAGACTTTAACTCTTTAAAGAAAGTTTCTCACATCTAAATGATTATTTTTATCAGTGTACTTTTAAAACTAAAATAGCATTAGCTACTACTTATGGAATAGGCACCCTGAGTGAGGAGAGGACCTGCACTTAGTGATTATATGCTGCCTCAATTGATGGGATGCAGCCCTATCTGTTTCAAAGCCAGGGGTCTTTCCAACTCATCCTCGTGGCTCACGCCCAGCTTTGATTGAGCCTGCATTACTTCACTGCCCAAATCACAAAATTAGACTGCTGCAGGCTGAGAGATCACAGGTGGAATTCTCAGAACTTTAAAAACTGATAGTCTGCAGGACAAGATCCTTAAGCACTGCTGCTATGGGGTTTCTAGATTAAAGTGGGTTTCCCAGATTTGAGAATGACCATGACACTGGGACCTGGAAAAGGTCTCTTAGGAACAATAAATACAGGCAACAGGTACTGGTAAGTTCTTCTGATTGAGAATTACTCCAGTAAGATCAACCTGAGCAACAATCCAGGATAAACGTTACTTTACAAATAAGGCCTAAACAGTTAGGAGGCCACAGAACTAAGTGGAAGCAGATCCACATACCTTAATACCTGACTTATCCTAATGGCTGAAGTATCAACATATCTCTTTTATTTCAGTTTACTATGATGACAGTGGTATGAAAGGGAACTGTTTAGCATAGGAATGAATAATGATATTACAGACCATCAGTTACAAACTGCCAAGATGTTTGTTTTAAGAGTCATCAGAAGATAAGTTGTCTATTTAGCCAATTTGGCCAAGTATTTTAGGTCTCAAATGTAATTTGAAGAAAATAATTGAATACATTATTGGGAGTCAACTTACTGCCAAGCACCAAATTCAAGGACTAGAGATCCAAGGTCATCAAGAATTCTTCTCAAAACTAGATAAGACCCTATTAATGTGCAGAGACAGCTAAACATACAATATAACTGACATGACAAAGAAAGCGTATGTAGCTCTAAAGAGAAAAAAAATAATTTTGGGAAAAATAACTTCACTTTTGGCACAAACTGATGACATATTAGTTTGTCTCACAAGGTGTAGGAAATACTTTAAATAGCTCAAGAATAAAATACGACCTTTATTGAGTATCTCACAATCCAACATTTCACATTGAAAACAATAGCAAAAGGTCTACTGACTATTTTTCCTATTAATACTGTGCCTATTCCAGTAACGGAGATCAAGGAAAGAGGCAAGATCAACAAAGGTTGTGATGATTATGCTTATGTGTCAGCTGGGCTGGGTTTTCATTCTCCTTTATGCAATGATACAGTCGTCAATCGTTTTGTGATCCAATATAGTCGTCCATTTGTTACACAATGCTGTTTTTCACTTGGTTTTTGGAACCCAAACACTGTGTTGTGAGGAGTGGGTGTACTCAATTTTAGGTTTTAATAGAAAAATAGGACACTTATGTGTTGTTAAAAAGAAAAAAATACATAAGTGGGGCCAACAAAGGCATAATAATTAACACATACATAGCATTAAATAAGAAATTTGGCTGCAATGTTTCAGGTACCAAATATTATTTTCCCATTGAGCTTTAACAAATTCAAACAAGCCCTTTAGAAGGATTTCTGGTCCCTAAAACATGTTGACAGACGGAACCATATCAAAATAAAATTATATGGAAAAAAACCCACTACAGTATCCATTGTAATAACAAAGAAATTACTTTGATACATTACAAGATTACAAAAGTAAAGCAGGCAAAAGTTAAGAATATGGACTAAATGAAACGCTATATGGAAAATTATTCTCTTCATTTGGTTAGTATGTACTTCCTATCATGTTGGGTAGTGTAATAGGTAGGTTTATTGTGTCAACCTGGCCAATAGGAACATTTGGGATTAACAAGGCCATAGTTTGATTAGAGGGCAAAGAGATAAATTGCACAGCAAGATAAATGCCCCTCTCTTGCTCTCTGGTGATCAGACCATCATGTGGATGCTTTTGTTAGTTGTCTGCCTCAACTTGTGAGCTATACTACCTGTGAGACAGCCAACCCATAGATCCTGTCGCTAGAGCTTGAGATTCCTTCTAGACCTGTGTCACCACACTACTGTTGTATACACTGCTTCAGCTCGTGGCTGGCAGATCCTGATGTCTTGCATTGCTTGAGTTTGATATCCCCTCTGGGCCTGCTTGACCAAGCTCCTGAGTGGATTGTTAGTGACCCATCCTGCTGTTTGCTGCCTGTGGCCAGATTGCCTGCATTGCCCTAGGGAAGACTCAGTTGTCTGCTTTTTTTACCTTAAGCCTGGCAGTCCTCTTGAGTTGAAGGACTTCCAGTATATTAATTGTTCCACGGAATTGAGTTCAACTGAGCACTCAGTAGTGCTGTGTGGATGTGGTAGTTACATAATCTGTTCTCAATTTGAAAGGAACAAGAATGAAAGGGTGGAGTTTAGCCTGTCAAATCAGGTCGCAGCTTGATGACCTCATTTGGAGGCCTAAGGAGATCAATAGCTCGCTGGAGGTAGCACACGTGCTCACTCCCTGCAAGACATCTCCATTGACAAGACACATGGAGCTATGCTAGAGCTCTGGAGCTGGAGGAGGCAGGTGGAGACCCCTGCCAGTGCTGAGATGCTCACACTGCCAATGGATCCACAAGACCTTCCACCCACTGGCCCATGATCTTCCTGTATTCCACCTTATTGCATGTGTTTCATGAGTGTGAGGAGGACTTTTTAGAATGTATCAGACATATGGGCAAAATGCTTTCATGTATGTTAAGTGATTCTTCACAATAACCCCATGTGGGAGGTACTCTCAATGTCATTGTGCAGACATAAAACAGGGGTCTCCTCTACTGAAGCCCTCCCTCAATGGAAGAACAATTTGTTCTAATACACTGGCATTCTGTGAGGCTCACCTTCCTGAAATGATCACTGAAGACAAAATGGGTACATGAGCAAATGTGGTAAAGAAAGCTGATGGTGCCCGGCTATTATAAGATATAGCATCTGGGGTCTCAATGCCTTGAAGTTAAACAAGCAACAATCTAGTAGGGAAGCAACAAAGCCCACATGGAAGAAGTACACCAGCTGTGTGATCACAAGGTGTCCAAGGGTCAGGCATCAGAATACACAAAACAAGCAACCATTTTGACACAAACAAGGGGGGTCCTCATGGAAACCCAAAGCCATCTCTAGATAATTGGACAACCCCTCACAGAAGGGTCACAAGGAAGGGACAAGACAGTAAGGATGCAGTATAGCACCGATGAAACACACAACATTCCTCTAGTTCTTTAATGCTTCCCCACCCACCCACCCCACTATCATGATCCCAGTTTTATCTTACAAATCTGGCTACACTGGAGAATGTACACTGCTACAAATGAGAGCTCTTGACAAACAGAATCTAGGACAGATAAACTCCTTAGGACCAATATTGAGAGTACTGATACCATGACGGTAGGGAAAAGGTGGGGGAGAAATGGGGAACTGATTGTAATAACTGACATACAGCCTCCGCCCGCACCCCCAGGGGGAATAAACAACAGAAATGTGAAGATAGCTAATGGCGTAAAGTATGAAAATAAGAATAATTCATAAATTATCAGGGATTCAGGAAGGTGGGAGGGTGGGGGAGGGAGGGGGGGAAAAAGAGGAGCCAATACCAAGGGCTCAACTAGAAAAAATATTTTGGAAATGATGATGGCAACATATGTACAAATGTGCTCGATACAATTTATGTATGAATTGATATGAGCTGTAAAATACCCCAATAAAATGATTTATTAAAAAAAAAAAAAGAAAACCAGAGCCTCAAATGGCCAATAAACATATGAGAAAATGTTCCAGATCCTTAGCACTAAGAGAAATACAAGATGATACAACTATGAGATACCATCCAACACCCTCAAAGGTAGCCCAATTCAAAAAATCAGAAAGTAACAAATGTTGGGGGGACTGTGGAGAGATAGAACTCTCATCCACTGCTGGTGGACCTGTAGGTACCTACAACCACTATGGAAATTGATTTAGCAATATCTCAAACAGATGGAAATTGAACTACCGTATGACCCAGCAATCCCCCTACTGGGCATATACCAGAAGAGGCAGGAAACAAACCACAGCCAGACATCTGTGCTCCAATGTTCATTGTGGCACAGTACACAATTGCAAGGAGTTAGAAACAACCCAAATCTCCATCAACTGACGAGTGGATTGAAAATCTGTGGCACATACATACAATGGAGTACTACGCATCCCTAAAATGCAGTCATGAATGCATGAAACACATTGCCGCATGGGAAAAACCGGGAGAAATTACACTAAGCTAAGAAAGCCAAGCACAAAAGGACAAATGCAACATGAATCCAAAAAACGGAAAAATGGGACATATGGGAAAAGGAAAAAAAAAGACAAAATGAGACATATGGGAAAAGCTACTATATACATACATTCCCGGGGTGCGGTCCAGGTACTACGGCAGGTGCCAAACACAACCCAGGGATATGTATGGCAGCCACCTGTAAAGGAGGGGAAAACGATAGGGGTAGTTGGGGAACAGGACACTAACCTACCCAAGGGACAGGTGTTGTTGAGGGACCAGACTTCAACCCGGCATGCTAAGACATGAATACAACATACAGGCATGAAGTAGGGAACTAACAGAGAGGTCTGCAGGGCTGGTCCCCAATCGCAACTACATAGGAACTCCCCAATTCCCACCACAGAGGAATGCACTTCAGAGGACAGCACTGAAACTGCAGCTCAGGAAGTGGGGCATGTCTGATCAGGAGCAAACAAAGTCCTGAGAACAATATTCTGGCTCAGAGCAGTCAATGCAGAGAGAATCACCGGGATGGCCCCACCACAAGAAAGAACGATGTCCCTCACTGACACATATGCTAAGGGGGACGGCACTGGGGACACGGTGAGGGAGATGTGCCCAATTGGAACGGGTGAAGCACTAAGGGTGTACAGCACAGCAGCAAGGGAGCAAAGCAATGAAGTTCCCGAGGAATGCCAAAGGTGGACGCTGGGGCCAGGGTGTGGCACCCCAGGGGACTCAACTGGAAAAGACTCACATAAATGTCAACACACTGACCTGGAACTGTTTGAGGGCTTTTCTAGTTTTGCTGTTGGTTTTTAAAAATATTTTTATTAAAGTTTTTTGTTTTGTTGTATTAGCTGTTGTTGATTTATTTTTTTTGTCTTCTTTTTTCTGATGTTTTGCTTTGCTTTGTTTTTTGCGTGCATTATTGTCTGTGCATGTCTATCTGGACAAGATAGGCGGGAGGAACAATCTGGAGGAGAGAACAATGGGACCGACAGCTCGGGGGAATAGAGAAGAAGGGGAGGTGGGAGAAAAGGAGGAGGGTGCCAACAAACTCAGGGACAAGGGAAGAATAAGTGATCTACATCTGATGGCGAGGAGGGCATAGGATGCTTGGTGGGGCTTGATCAAGGGCAATGTAGCCAAGGAGGAATTACCCAAACCCAAATGAAGGTCGAACATGATAGTGAGACAGCACAAAAGCAAAAGAAAATAGAGGAAAGAACTATGAGGAAAGGACATCTATAGGGGTCTAATTACAGGCATGTATATGTGTAAACACATTTATATATAATGATAGGGGAAAAGTCCTATGTACATATATTTATTTATAAAATATTATGGCAGCAGATGGACTTTGAGTGTCTGCTCAAGTACTCCCTCAATGCAAGAAAACTTTGTTCTACTAACACACCATTCCATGATGCTCACCTTCCCTGACACGATTGCTGAAGGCAAAATGTGTGCATAAGCAATTGTGGTGAAGAAAGTTGATGGTGCGTGGCCATCAAAAAATAAAGTGTCTGGGGTCTTCAAGGCTTGAAAATAAACAAGTGGCCACCCAGCTGAGAAGCAACAAAGCCCACATGGAAGAAGCACACCAGTCGGTGTGACCATGAGGTGTCCATAGGATCAGGTATCAAAGATCCAAAACAAAACACACTAACAAACAAAAAGATCATATCAATGGGAATGAGGGGGAGGGCAGAGTGGAGACCCAAAGCCCATCAGTAGTCAATTGGACACCCCGACAGAAAGGCCACAAGGAAGAGACGAGCCATTTAAGGTGCAGTATACCACCAATGAAACACACACACTTGCTCTAGTTAAGTGGTTTGCAACCTGTAGGTTGCAAGCCCTTTGGGGGTTAAACAACCTTTTCACAGGGGTTGCGTGATTCATAACAGTAGCAAGATTACAGTGATGAAGTAGCAATGAAAATAATTTTATGGTTGGGGGTTCACCATAACATGAGGAACTGTATGAAAGGGTCGCAGCATGAGAAGGTTGAGAACCACCACTCAAGTTGTTTAATGGCCCCCCCACTATCATGACCCCAATTCTATCTTACAAATCCGGCTAGACCAGAACATGTACAGTGGTACAGATAAGAGCTTGCAACACAGGGAATCCACAACAGACAACCCCCTCATGACCAATAAGGGGAGCAAAGATACTAGGAGGGTAAGGGAAGGGAGGTGAGGAAAAGGGGGAACTGATCACAATAACTGACATATGGCCTCCCTCCCAAGGGGAAAGACAGCAGAAAAGTGGGTGAAAGAAGACAGCGATCGATGTAAGACATGAAAAAAAAAGGGAATAATTAATAAATTATCAAGGGAACCTTGGGAAGGAGGGTAGGGGAGGGAGGGAAAAAATCAGCTGATACCAAGGGCTCAAGCAGAAAAAAAATGTTTTGAAAAAGATGATGACAACATATGTATAGATGTGCTCGACACAATGGATATATGCATGGATTGTGATATAAGTTGCAATAAATAAATTTAATAAAGAAATAAACTAAAAAAACAAAGAAAAAGAAAACTGGGGCCTCAAATTATTATGTGACTTTCCAAGGTTATACAGCAAATTAGGGAAGAGTCAGACTGGAACCCAGGCTTGTGCTTTCTACATCACTGAATTGGAAGTCCCAAATAAGCGTGAACATTGCGCAAAGGGAAATGAGGCCACTTTGAGCTGAGGTGCATGCATTCCTTACAGCCTACTAGACATTGAGGCTCCCCAATCACTCATCAACTTATCACACACTCAACTTTTCTGTAGCTAATTACTCAACCCGTTGGATTTTTCACTCTATCCTTCAAAAAAGAATTGATCATACACTGAAAACTTTAGGTTCCTAGGGAACAAGAGAGGGTTATCCTTTGATTAAGTTATAAATGCCATGAGTAACAATACTTTGTTTTTTCTATAAGACAAACAAAGGTAAGTCATTCTACTTCAGGTAAGTAATACAGTATTATCAATTCAAAGAAAGCTACTAGATGGTGGAAAAAGAAAGAGATCTGTGGGCCAGCAGTTAAGTGCTGAACTGCTAATGGAGAGGTTAGTGGTTTGAACCCAACAGCCACTCTGTGGGAGAAAGAGGTGGAATTCGCCTTCCTTAAAGATTTACAGGCTTGGCAACCCTATGGAGCAGTTTGATTCTGTTCTACAAGGTGGCGATGAGTTCTAATTGACTCAACACTATTGAGTTTGGTTTCAGAACACCTAAAAACATTACAGCAAAAATTATTTTTAAGATTGTTTTCTTATGTGTGGCAGAAAAGATGCTTTTGAATCAAATTCTAACCTCAAAGCTTCAAAACTTTATAAAGTCATTAGAACTGTGGGAAGAAATTGAAACTTCAATGAAAGTATTAGTCAAAAACAGGGTTCCAGGAATTGATGGACTATCAATTGAAATGCTTCAAACAAGCTGATGAAGTACTACAAGCACTCACTAGTCTATGCTAGGAAGTTTTGAAGATGTCAACTGATTGGAAAAGATCCCTATTTGTTCCCATTCCAAAAAGCTATAGCAACAGAACGCTCAAACTATAGAATGCTATCACTAACACCACAATGAAGTAAAATGTTGCTGAATATCACCCAACAACTGCTGCAGCAGTAGACTGACAAGAAGCTGCCAGAAGTTCAGGCTGGACTCAGACGAGGACGTGGAACAAGTGATATCACTGCTGATGTCAGGTGGATCTTGGCTGAAAGGAGAGACTACGAGAAGGCTGTCAACTTGTGTTTTATTGAATATGCTAGGGCATTCGACTGTGTTCATCCAAACAGACTCGGGTACCCTTGAGAAGAATGGGAACGCCAGGACACTTCACTGTGCTCCTGTGGAACCTTCACACGGATCAAGAGGCAGTCGTGCAAATGGAACAGGGAAGACTGCATGGTTTACAATCGGGAAAGGTGTGCGTCAGGGTTGTATCCTCTTACTATACTTACTTATTCAATCTCTAGGCTGAGAAAATAATCAGAAAAGCTAAATTATAAGTACCTGAAGAACGCAGAATCAAGATTGGAGGAAGGCTTCTGAGCAATCTGGGATATACAGATGGCACCACCTTGCTTGCTAAAGGTTAAGAGGGCTTGAAGCACTATTGATGAAGAGCAAGGACTACAGCATTTAGTATGGATCACAATCCAATGTAAAAAGGCCAAATCCTCCCAACTGCACCAACAGGAAACAGCATGATAAATGGAGAAAAGATTGAAATTGTCAAGGAACTCATCTTGCTTAGATCTACAATTCATGCTCATGGGAGCAGCAGTCAGGAGATTAAAAGACAAGTTGATTGGGGAAATCTGCTGCACAAGACCTCTTAGGAGTGTTAGTTAACAAGTACGTATGTTCTTTAAGCATGAAGGTGTGCTGACCCAAGTTATGGTATTTTCAGTTGCCTCCTATGTGTCTGAGTGTGGGACAATTAAGAAAGACTGAAGAATTGATGTGTTGGAATTACAGTGTTAGAGAAGAACACTGAAAGTACCACGGAATGCCAAAAGAACCAATGGATCTGTTGGATGAAGTACAGCCAGACGTTGCTCAGAAACTAGGTTGGTGAGACTTTGTTTCAGGCAGCTCGGACTTGTTTTCAGAGAGCTCAGTACCTAGAGGCCATCATGCTTGGCAAAGTAGAGGGGCAGTAACAAAGAAGAATGCCCTTAATAAGACAGATTGACATGTGGCTGTAACAACAGGCTCTAACTTAACAATAATTTAAATATGGCGCACGACCAAGACCAGGTTCTGTTGTATATAGGGTCACTGAGAGTCGGAACGGACTTGATGCCACCTTACAACAAGAAAACATGAATTATGGTAAGTTGGAAAAGAGCTAGTCAAGTTTTCATTCTAAAAATTCCTTTAAATAATTAAAGAAATGTTTCCTTAAATAAAAATTAGATTGAATCAGAGATTTACTGTGAAAATTTTATTTGCAAACTCTCTTTCAGGATTATTTTCATAAAACACGAGTTGGTATTCTCAGTTTGAGTAGAAAAATAATTTCCAAAGAAGAAATAATCACCCTAATTTATTTACAGTAACAGCTGCTTCGTGATATGCACAAATCAGATTAACTCATGGAAAGTCAACTGTTTTGAAGTAGAGCAAGGTTGTGAAATTTCGATGTAGAAAATGTTCTGACAATGAATCCATAGTTGAAACAAAGGATGCTTCACGACATGTTGGGTTAGTATTGGAACACTTGCACTACCTACACTGCGGCGGACTGTGACTGCACTGCTAAATGCTGCCTCAATCTAGTATCTCATAAATCATTCATGCAAAAACCAAGCTGCAGAGTATATTGGGAAGCAGTCCTCAACTCACATTCCTTTATTCAATGACCATGATGTATTTCTATCCTCTGTTATTAAATGATGTGAAGATCTGTCACTTAAGTCAGTTTTACTGATTGGGGGAAAAGAGGAAGGAGAAAATAAGATACCGTTATTGAAGAAAAAGAGTCAAAGGTGACTGGCCTTAGAGAGGAGGTGAGGAACGTGGTAAAGGGGGAGGCTTCGCACGCACATGGACCAGGGTTGTGACTATGCATTCTAAAACTAGGTTACGTGACCTTACACAGTATACCTGGGTCTCAATATCTTCATCTATTACATGAAGCTAGATCAACGACCTTAATACAGCACCCACAGTCCTATGTGGATGCACCAATAGATAGCTTATTCTTCGGTTTGGGAGAAAGTCTATGATGTAAATATTACACAGAACACAAAAACAAAACTGTGAGAAATGACTTTTTTTCATACAAAAATGCCCCCAAAGGCTCTACATTACCATGACTCACAATCTCTTCCTCACAATAATGATGAAGAGTGTTCTATGCAGAATGTTCTATTTGCAGCAGTGATTCATCGTGTGCATGGCAAAAAAACAAAACAAAAAATGCTGACATGTGGAGAAGATATTTTCCCGTAAAAGGTTGAAGTCCTTAAGCAGCAAAAAACACCAACGTCCATCATGTTTAAACCCTATTGATTTCTGGTGAAGATTTAAAAGGCTGTTTACTTATTTCCCATCATTTCTGTCAGAGCTGTAGCAGTTCTCTTCCCACTGAATAAACCTCTCATGATCCTCCTGGTGATTAAGGTCAGACAGAATGTCAAACTCCTAATGCTAAGTGCTTTCACATTAAAAATTCATATCAAATCACCAAGTAAAATCCAAACAAGAAGTCAGACATGTAAACAGTTCACAAAAAAGGGATGCAGTGACCACTACAGAATACAGGCCGAGTCGATGTCGAAAAAGGGTTGGTCAACAGTTCTGAACACACTCCTTCCTCCTGGAATCACTAAAAATTTCTCTCTCGCATGTGTACATGTGTAAGAGAAACCTAAAGCCATCGCTGTGCTCCAAACCATTAGGAGCCATTTGGTTTGACAAGCTCTACAGGTTCATCACTGTCTGTAAAGCAGGGAGGGAGGACTTGGTCGGAATGTGAAATGACCATTGCTCTTTCTTCTTGAGGAGATACTGGCAGTTCAGTGGTAATATCTCACCTGCCTTAAGGAAACCCAGGTTTCAGGTCTGGCCAATATGCTCCACCCACAGCGACCACCCATCGTCAGTGGAGGCTAGCTTCTTGCTATGCTGCTAAACAAGTTTCAGTGAACCTTTTAGATTAGGGCAGTCTAGAGGAAAAGGTGGGGTGATCTACTTCTCCAAGTCCCAGGGATCATAATAGTCCAATCTGCAACTGATGGTGAGGGTATCACTGGACCAGGAAGCATTTTGTTCCACTGGGCATTTGGTTATCATGAGTCAGCGATCCACTTCAATGGCAGCTAATAGGAATATTTCTTTTTATAGGTCTGACTAGATCAGAGGCTAAAAGAAATGCAATCAGGATCTTCTCTCATCTCTTTTCACTTATTATCTTTTCTGTTTGCCATTACACCCAAATTGGTTCTTGGAACACAGGAGCCCCAGCACCTTAAGAGTACACTTTCCCAGCTACACATTCCGTGGCAAAGGAGCTTCTCCTTTCTATTTAGTTTGAACAAGTCTCAGAATTAAATCTTACTGACCTACATCTGGCTTGGTTCATGAGCCCATACTGAATCAGTGATGTGACTAGGGGGATAATCTCAGATTCTTTTATCAATAAAACAGCGATGAAAAGATCTACCTGTAGACGATTAAACTGGGAAGGAAAATAACCTAGGTTTTGTGTAGAACTCACAGTAGCTATTGAGTAAATGGCTGGTGGAGAACTGGGACTGACTAATGTAACTCCAATGCCACGTCTGTTATATAATGAACACTCATGAAGCAATGACCTCACAGAAAATTTCAGCTTGTCCAGTTGCATGGAGCATCTTGACTCTGGCCTGTGGGGTCACAATGAGTCCCAATCGATTCCATGGTAGTCAGTTTGGCCTTTCTGGTTTTGATCTCTGTAAGAAGTGCTCATCTCAGAGAGATGAAATCCCAGGCTTCTTGATCTCTTCTGTCAACCAAAAGCCATTTTCGAACTGAACTATAACAGTTCCTGAAATTTTACCTAAAAAATGATTCTTTGGAGTAAAGCATACTCTATTTTAAAAATACACACTTCTGCTCTGTCTTGTTTTTGTGCATGTTATTATCTCCGCAGGTCTGTCTAAATAAGATGGCTGGATGAACAACCTGGAGGAGAAAACAACGGAACCGACAGTTCCAGGGGGACATGGGACAGGGGCAGGTGGGGGGAAAAGGTAGTGGTGTTAACAAACCCAGGGACAAAGGAACAACAAGTGATCCAAATTGGTGGTGAGGAGAGTATTAGAGGCATTGTAGGGTGTGATCAAGGGTAATGTAACCAAGAGGAATTACTGACACCCTAATGAAGGCTGAACATGATAGTGGGACATGAGCAAAGTAAAAGGAAATAGAGGAAAGAGCTGGGAGGCAAAGAGCATTTATAGAGCTCTAAATAAAGGCATGTACATATATAAATATATTTTTATCTGAGGATGTGGAAATAGATCCATGTGAATATATGTATAGATTTAGTATTAGGTAGCAGATGGACATTGGGCCTCCACTCAAATACTCTCTCAATGCAAGAATACTTTGTTCTATTAAACTGGCATTCCATGATACTCACCTTCCCAACACAATC
Source organism: Tenrec ecaudatus (assembly GCF_050624435.1). Classification (NCBI taxonomy): domain Eukaryota; kingdom Metazoa; phylum Chordata; class Mammalia; order Afrosoricida; family Tenrecidae; genus Tenrec; species Tenrec ecaudatus. Next base: position 184,721,911 of record NC_134531.1, on the reverse strand, counting down.
GCTGAGGGCAAAGCGGGTGCATAAGCAAATGTTGTGAAGAAAGCTGATGGTGCCAGGCTATCCAAAGATATAGTATCTGGGGCCTTAAAGACTTAAAGGTAAACAAGCGGCCATCTAGGTGAGAAGCAATTTTGCCCACATGGAAGAAGCACACCAGCCTGCATGATCATGAGGTGCTGAAAGGATCAGTTATCAGTTATCAAAGAACAAAATATCATCTCATTGTGTGCTCACCTCCCTGATACGATCGCTAAAGATGAAAGGGTACATAAGCAAATGTGGCAAAGAAAGCTGATGGTTCCCAACTATCAAAAGATATAGTGTCTAGGGTCTTAAAGGCTTGAAGGTAAACAAGTGGCCATCTAGCTCAGAAGCAATAAAGCCCACATGAAAGAAGCATACCAGCCTCTGTGACCATGAGGTGCCGAAGGGATCAGGTATCAGCCATCATCAGAACAAAAAATCGTATCATTGTGAATGAGCGGGAGGGTGGACTGGGAACCCAAAGCACATCTGTAGGTAACTGGACACCCCCTTATTGAAGGGTCACATGGAAGAGACGAGCCAGTCAGAGTGCAGTGTAGCAACGATGAAACATACAACTTTCCTCTAGTCCCTAAGTGTTGCCCCCTCCCCTGCCCCCACGATCATGATCCCAATCCTACCTTACAAGTCTGGCTAGACCAGAGGATGAACACTGGTACAGATAGGAACTGTGATACCTACGGGAGGGTGGACAGAGGGTGGGGTGGAAAGGGGGAAGCGATGACAAGGATGTACATATAACTTCCTCCCTGGGGGATGGACAACAGAAAAGTGGGTGAAGGGAGACATTGGATAGGGCAAGATATGACAAAATAATAATTTATAAAATATCTAGGGTTCATGCGGAAGAGAGGAGTGAGGAGGAAAAATGAGGAGCTGATGCCAGGGGCTTAAGTGGAGAGAAAATGTTTTGAGAATGATGAGGGCAATGAATGTACAAATGTACAAGTGATATATGTATGGATTGTTATAAGAGTTGTATGAGCCCCTAATAAAATGATTGAAAAAAAACCAAACAAATATCACTGAGTAGCAGGGCTTACTACTGAAATTTTTTTAAAGTACAGTAAAAAGCTAACTATCATACAGAACTCTTACAAATTCATAAGAAAAAGGACAAAAATAAGAAAATTGAAACATACAAATATATAATTTACAAATAAAAATATGTGAATTATAGTACATATATACTACTTGACAATGAAAAATATCAACAAGTAGAGCCACATACTCATATACAAAGCAATTTAAATACAACGAGGTGAAAGAGATCCACAGAAACATGGAGATGACAGGACTGTAAATATAAACTCACAGTCACTGAGCTCCAACTCAAAGTGGTCCTACTTCAGAGTAGAACTGACCTTGTGAGCATTCGAGGCTGTAAACATCTAGGCCATCCCATTTGTAAGGACATTTGTACATAGATATATGTAAATATTTGGCTGTACACAGAACAATCTGAAAGGATATACGAAACTATGTAGGGCTTACGTTTTGGGAGGATGAACTTTCTTAATTCCTCCCCATCTCTTATAAATTTATTTTAATTGATATTATTTTAAAAATAAAACAAAACAACCTAAATGTGCACCAATAGAGGATGGATAAACAAAATGTGGTATATTCATATAATGGAATATTACTCAGCACCTTTAAAAAAGGAATAAATTCATGTACCTATATTCAGAATGAATGAACCTCAACATCTAATATTCAGTGAAAACCACCAAGGACAAAGGAGTACATGCTGTATATTTCCCATTATACGAAGGCTAAGAACAGGTCCAACTAGTCTATGGTGATCAAAACGAGAAAGCATTTGGCTTGTGGGTTAGAGAATATTGACTTGAATAGTGAGGGGAAATGAAATTTTCTGGGGATAATGGTTACTCTGACCAAGTACTTGTTACACTCATCAAATCCACCACTTAAGATATGCTCATTTTATTGTAACTAATTCACATTACAACAAAGTAAAAATAAAACAAAACTGACTGCCACACCTACTTTTGCAAGAAAACAACTCTATCAAATGTGTAGAAAGCAGGAAAGCCTATAATCACATCATCTCAGAGAACAATACTAATATCTATCAAACAGGCAATCAAGAAGGTACTAGAAGGGAGGAACGTGCAACGAAGAGGAAAAGTCATAAGTTTAGAGATTCTAGCAGAAAGAATGCAGAGGACAAAGACAGAAGCACATTCAGATGGTATCGAAAAGCTCAAAGTAAGAAAAGAGAAGAAAATAAAGACTGAGAAAAGGAAATAACTCAGTGTCATAACAGAGGAAAACCTGGAAAGGAAAACATAAATAGGCTGGATTGATGGAATGCTGTGATCCTTGGCTTTTGGGCACATGACCATGTACATAGAAATGTATAAATAATCTAGTAAAAAACTATTAGAGCTCATAAATGAGTTCAGAAAGACTCCAGGCTACAACACAGATCATATAACATATAAACAAAAAGTGAAATTAAATAATTTCATCTAAAATACCCTCAAAAGGAGAAAATAACTAGAAATATATTTCACAGAAGACATAAAACACACTCTTAAAACTAAAAACTCTGTTGAAAGAAAATATAAATAAATAAAAAGGTAGCTCATGTTCATGGGTTGGAATGTTTAACAGTGTAGGGTGGCAATATCCCCCAAACTGACCTACAGATTCAATGTAATCCCTATCAAAGTTCCAGTTGACGTCTTTGTAGGAACTGACAAATTGATGCCCAAAGAACAACTTGAAGAAACTAAGAGTAGGGTAAGGAGCGCAGGTGGTGCTGCAGTTAAGGGCTTGGCTGCTTACCACACACAGCACTTCACGCCCACCAATGGACTGACAGCAGACAGATGTGGCAATTTGCTTCTGTAGAGATTACAGCCTTAGAAATCCTATTAAACAGTACTACTCGGTTCTGTAGGGTCTCAATTAAGTCATAATCAACTCAATGGTATGTAACAGAACCAAGAATAGCTAAAAAAAAAAACCTTGAAAAAGAAGAATTACATTTTCAATGCTTAGTATTATAAAGCTACAGTAATCTGTGAAATATATATATATATATATATATATATATATATATATATATACACACACATACATACACACATATGTACAATGGAATAGAACTTTAAGTCCCAAAATAAGCTCTCACATTCATGAACTGAATTTCATTAAGGGTCCTGAACTCAAGAGGAGAAAGAATGTGTATTAACAAGGACAACTGGATATCTACATGGAGAATGAAAGTGCCCCCCTCAACATTATATGTAAAAACCATGTCAAAGGTGCAAACCTTTGTGGCCTTGGATTACGTTATGAATTCTTAGATATGACACCAAAAGGATGAGCAGGCCCCCAAATAAAGAACTATGTTTTTGTGTTGTTCTTAGGTACCATCGAGTGAGCTTCTACTCATAGGGGTGCAATGCACAACAGAACAAAACAGTGCCCAGCCCTGTGCCATCCTCATGGGTGTCCTTGTTTGAGCCCATCCATGCAGCCATCTTGTCAATTCAACTGCCCAACCAACTCCTGAATGGACAAAAAGTGGCACATCCAAAAAATGAAATACTAATTAGCAATACAAGGAAATGAAGTACTGATACATGGATGAAGCTGGAAAACATAAGTCAGCCCCAATGAACCAGATGCTTGTTGCATGATTCAATGTATGTGAAATGCCCAGAACGGGCAGAAATATAGACAAAGAGTACAACAGTGTAGGGTGGAGAAGCACAGGAGTCATGCCTAAAGGGAGTGGGGTTTCTTATTTTGGTGATGGAATTGTTAAGAAATTATTGTGGTGGCAGACGTATAATTTTAGGACTATAGTAAAACCCTATAAATTGAAACTTACAATTAATGAACTGTATAGTATGGGAATTATATGTCAGTAAAGCGGTTGAACACGGACGAACCTGGAAGACATTACAATGTGAAGTTAATAGCATGACAAATAATGTATGAAACTACTATTATAAAAAGACAAGAAAAGGCTTTCACACCAAAAGAAATATTCTTTGATGGTTAGCAGGGATGAAAGGACAGGGAAAGTAAGATACATGTTAACTTGGGTGAAACACCGAGCAGGGAGATGGTAAAAAATGAAGGAGGAGACAAAGAATATATTAAATACTATTATATACACTAATACTGGTGGTCTATGGTTAGATTCATGGATGGACACACAGACTAAACGGGTTTGAAATGGAGAGTGGAAATATACCAACACACACACACACACACACACACACACGGCAAAGGATTTTGTTAAGTGGCTCCCTTTGATGCAAACATATCCATAGAGGTAGTGGAATATTGAAGGGATAAAGGTATGAAAACATCTTAAACATAACCAATCACCAGGAGGAAATTAGTCACTAGGCCTGGGGGCCCAAGGTCATATTCCTGGGGAACTCAAGGTCACAAAATAATGTTTTATATCTTACTTTGGTGAGTAGCAACTCAGGGTTTCAAAGTTCCTGTTTTGGCAACTATTCGTCTCACCCCTTTGGACACAAACACACTAAGAAAAGCACAGACACATGGACACTATTAGTCCAGTGGACAAGGTGCCAACATCAGTCTCCGCAACCCCGAGACCAGGAAAACTAGATGATGTCTGGCTCCTGCTACCAACTGTTCTGTAAGAGATCATACTATATCTTGGACAGAGTGAGAGAAAAATGTGAAAGAAAACTCAAAATCCTAAGAGGCCAGCCTTCCTCGTCCATTAGAGACTGGTGGAGCCTCCAAGATTATGCCCTCAGTCCCCCTGCAGGCCTAGACCTGGGCACATTCCATGGCTCACCTTTCAGCAAGCAATAGGCAGGTTTATATGAGGAACACCTTGGAACAACTAATATTTGAAATAAAAAAGGCAGCACTGATCCAAGGACAAAGTTCAAAACGGTTCGGAAAGAAGGACTGAAAACATGACATTCGGCAAGGAAGTGGGTAAGTGAGGGTAGGCTGAATGAGGGGAGTGTAGTGGGTGAGTCTGAAACAAGAAGTGTGTGAAGTGCTGAGTGGAGAGCTGCTGATCTGCTCTGTAATCTTCACTCAATTCACAAGGAAAAGCAAAGTACAAAAAGTATAAAAAAGACAGTACAACGTGACAGTGACATCATGGCAGTGTGATCCTGGCAAAGGAGATAAATGAGGAAGCTAATCTGTTTAGAAAAAGGTTTGCTTCACATTTCAAAAGTTGCACATCAGGCCATTCACCGCAGCACTGTCATGAAGGATGGACGCCGTGACACCATGCAACAGTCTGACCGTGATGCGGCTCCAGTGGAATATACGCTGGGCTATTTCACACTTTTATTCTAAGATTCTATGTACATTTTGGTAGAAATAAGAAGTATTTTGGTGCAGTTGAAAACAATTGTGGCTTGGGAGAAAGGAGAAACAATGAAAGCTTTCAGAGGTCCTGCAAATATCACGAAAGCTGACGATGTATTGGAAACATCAGTAGGATCTTAGGTGGGTTTTATCATCCAAAGAAATACAAGCATTCTAGCTTTATCCATTGACTGACTCAAAAGATGAATCACTCTGGCACTAATTAAAAGACTTAAAGCCAGATGCACAAACAAACAAGGGCTTCTGAAAAATGACTGATTTCAGACCCGAGGTAAAAAAAGTATGCAAGTTAAACCTAGAGTAATACCTTGCCATTCCAGACCACATGAAAGCTACCAAAGGCTATTAGGTTTGTGTCAAAAAGGTTGTGGAGCCGATCTGAAGCAATTTCTAAGGTCCTCAAAAAAGCATCATTTGAGTATAAACATTAATTTCAAGTATAATTAAATCCATGTGTTTATGACACAGAAAAAGTAACCTGAAAGGTGCTAGGGAAAAGAATTAAACACTTACACTGCCTAGCCCACGACAACTGTAGTTCAGGGTAAGCCAATATCCGAGTAGAGGGCCATCTCTCTTTATGGGCAAAGAAATTAAAAAAACTCAAATCCACTGCCAGTGAGTTGATTCCAACTCCGAGAAAACATATCCAGCAAAAAAATGGAAAAGGAAGACAAACATATTGTCAATCCTTAGTGAAATAATGGAGCTAGTCTGTCATCATCAGTGGCTGCTAATATTAGCTAGTGGAGAGGCAGCCACACATGTGTCTGTAAACCCTAAGTGTAACTCTCACTTGTGAAATAGTCTTAACATGCCACCCTCCCTCCAAGTGCCCCCCCCCATATCATCAAATTTGAGCTTACCAAGTGTAGGGACAGAGAAGCATGCTACATTCTGTCACTAGAATCTTGGGTGGAAGAAACTCTACAGGCTAAAGCACCTGTTTTGTTAATTATTTATAAATTTAAAACTTCTTTAAAAGAGAAGACACCATATAAATTAAATTAGACAACATGCAGCATGGAACTATATGGAGTAGCTGCGCCCCCACCAAAAAACATACCTAAGAACTTGATTAACTAGGGTCTTGGTGGGACATTGGGCTTAGTATTTGATGGCTGAGAGGCAGAGGGAAAAGGAAATTACTTGTTAATGTTCTCTGCATTTTAACATTTTGTACTATGTGACTATTATTCTTTCTATAAAAATACATTTTTAAAAAGACTTATAAAAGCACTAAAATGACATTTAAATTATAGAAGCAATTCAAAACCTCTTATTCTATGTTAGACTGTTAATCGGATTCCGACTTTCCACCACGACCTTGATACCAGAGGGCACAAAGCAGTATGCAGACACAGGGTCCCTGAAGGAGAAAGGACTCAGAGATTGTGCTCCAGGGCAGGAGGTGCTAGAGATGAATCAGGAGCACACTTGTCTTGTGGACCAATCTTGTATAAGTGCCTGTTTGACTTTTGGACATTTTACTCATTCAACTAATTTCTATATTTTATCTATTTGGGCCTGACACTTTCTAGGAAATTATGATTCTGTAGTATAGAACACACAATCTCTATTCTCAATCAGTTTATAGGCATTTAGGGGTCACCGATGAATGAAAAAGACTATTACTAGTATTATTAGTCAAAATTATCAGTGCTCACAAGGAAGGGACAAGGCAGCCAGGGTGCAGTATAGCACAGACGAAACACACAACATTCTTCTAGCTCTTCAATGCTTCTTCCCCTCCCCTGCCTCCACTTTATCATGACCCCAACAAATCCGGTTAGGCTAGAACACGTACACTGGTACAGATAAGAGTTCTCAATACACAGAATTCAAGACAGATAAACCTCTCAGGAACAGTAATGGGAGTAGCGATACCATGAGGGTAGGGGGAAGGTGGGGTAAGAAGGGGGAGAAAGGGGGGACCAACTGCAAAGATCAACATATAACAACCTCCCCCCTCCCAGGGGATAAACAGCAGAGACGTGGGTGAAGTGAGACAGCGGATAGTGTAAGATATGAAAATAAAAGTAATTTATAATTCATCAAGGGTTCATGGGGGGGGGGGGAGAAGAGGAGCTGATACCAAGGGCTCAAGTAGAAAGAAAAGATTTTGAAACGGATGATGGCAACATATGTACAAATGTGCTTGATACAATTGATTTATGGATTGTTATAAGAGATTTAAGAGCCCCCAATAAAATGATTTATTTAAAAAAATCAGCGTTCAAATCCTTAGCACGATATTGGAAAAATGGAGATAAAGGGAAGCTAGAACAAATCTGGCCACAGGGGGTAGAGGTGATCAAGAAAGATTTACTATAAGATGTCATAATCGATTGAATATCTACTCTGAAATTACCAAAGGGGCAAAACCAGAATAGAATGTACTGCATATACTCGAAAATATAAGACGACCTGAGCATAAGCCGAGGTACCTCATTATTACCTGGGAAACCAGAAAAACTGATCGACTCGAGTATAAGCCTAGGGTGGGAAATGCAGAAACTATTGCTGAGTTTCAATAATCACAACAAATGAAAATAAAATGACTACAAATTGAGACATCAGTGGGGTAATGTATTTAAATATTTTTTAAATAAAAATATAAATAAAAGGACAAGTCATTTAACATTAGTAAACCAGCACAGTAAGTGGAAAATAGGTTCAACAAAAACAATAAGGTATCAACAATGATACCTTAAGAGAGTACTATTCCCTGAGCTCAATCAGCAACCAAGCTAAAATGTAAAGAGTTAAAATCCTTCAAAACTGATGATGATTCCTCATCATCATCCGTATCCCAATGCAGAGCTTCAGCTGGTGTGAGGTCATCATAGACGCTGTCCTCACTGAGATTGCCGTCATCACCATCACTGCTGTCATTTTCATACAAAGCGCAGTCTTCACTGCCATCCACAGCATTACTAATACTACATTTCTGGAAGGCACGTCGCACCATGTCTTCTGGAATGTCTTCCCATGCATCTCGAACCCACTTTGCTATTAACTCTATGTCAGGCTTCATGAGATTTCCTCCTTTTGTTAGTCGGGCTTCACCAGATGACATCCATTTATGCCACAAGCTTACACGGTCTTTAAAAGGCTTATTCAAAGATACACGTCATAGGACAGCTCTGATTGGTTAGATGTGAGTAAACAAACATTCAAAGCCCTGCAGTGTCAGCGGGGCTCTGAATGAACAGTGGAGAAACGGCAATCATCCATGAGATAACGGGCGCTCTTCCAGTCCCGTTATCTGGGGGAGTGGGGGGTGGGACGGGGGGGGGGGCAGTGAGATGTTACACCTCGCTGGGGTACTACTCACCCATGTATAAGCCGAACCTCAGTTTGTCAGCACATTTTTTTGTGCTGAAACACTCGGCGTACACACGAGCATATACGGTAATTCTCAGATCTTCTGCATGCCTTTGTAGAGGCATGCACCATAAGTGTATTACACCTGCCTTTGAAGACAGTATGGAGCGGACCAATCAACTCAGAAGAGAGGTAGGAAGTTTTAGTTTTGTTTTTTTAAAGTAGCACTTGGCCCATTCTTTATTCCCTTTAGTCATATTTGAGTTGAAATTTCAAAATAATGTGAAAGTCATGGCATTAAAAAGAAATCATCAAAAGGTGGAAATGGATATTAAATGGCAGAGAATACAGAATCCCTTTCCTCCGTAGTTTCCTTGGTAAACACACTCTGGAAGACACAAATTGAGCATCATTTCTTAGAGCCTTCCTAGCTCCTCCAGGCTGCCCAGCAGCACTTCATGAATTCCTTCGTATGCTAACATTAGAGATTCAATGCCTTGGGTCTGGCGTCACATGCCTGTAAGATAAACTACTACCTGAAGGCACTTCTTAGATAATAGTGCAATTATTTATATATTTGTCTCTGCCTCAGTAGACATACATGATCCATATGCACACACATGATAGATGATACATGGATCTATGTGTATTTTATAGATCGGACTTTAATCCAGTACCTGCGTTCATTCTAGCTTTCCCTGCTGCTTATTTGTAACTTCTGATGCTGACAGTGAGAAGCATGGCTCTCATTATCTACAATAAGTTGACTTATTTGTTAAACCCTAGACTACCGCTAAAGTAGATTTAGAATTGCTAACATATTTACCAACTGGAGTCTAGTGTTTATGTAGTTTTGTCTTCAGCCTTAGACGATCCAGTCAGTATACCCTTTTCCAAATTTACTTAGGTCAGCAAGCTCCTTTTCCCTACTCTTTTTTTTTTTTTTGAAGTAATGTCATACAGTAGATGTATTCATTAGTCTCCCCTCCATCCTGGAATCCCCCCTGACCCCACCCCTTCTCTGAGACACACACAATCTGATTTTTGAATTGTCCCAATAAAGTTCTCTCTGTACGGTTTCAACAAATGTAGAGTCATGTGCCCCCTATCTTATACAGAACAGTTTCACACCGCAACAATTCCCGTTTACACAACTGCTGCTGTCTCCCTGTTCCCATTAATTACGGATCTCTTTTCAGACCCTGAAAGTTGTGTCTTTTCTATAATGTCATGTAAATAATATCATACAATTTGGTACTTTTAATTAGGGTTTTCTTTACATCGTGAGATATTTATCCAATGTCGTGCCTGAATAAACATCCCAGTCCATTGTATTGCTGAGCAGTATTCCATTCTGCCACTAACGTATTGTCTGCTTATTCACTTCATGAAGGACAGCTTGGTTATTTTTCAGGTTTGTCACTTAAGAACAGAGCTGCTATAGACATTCACTGTCGGCTCCTGCATGTATACGTTTTCAATCCCTTGGGTAAATACTTAGGAGTAAGATAAAAGAAACTGTGAAACTCTTCAAGTGGCTACATCATTTTGCATTTGCAATAACGACGAATGAGTCTCTGTTGCTTCACAATCATTTGAACATTTAGCATTGTCAAGATGCTTTGCTTGTTTTTTTGGAATTCTAATTATTTTGAAAATGTTGCACAAGTATGTGTCACCTAACATGTATATGGGCAACAGACCACATTTAAGCCTCATATTTAAGCCTTGTGAGGGGGCTTCAAAATTTTCCTTTTAATTTCATTTTTCCATGGACTTTTTGACGCTCCCTCATGTGTATATATGTGTATATGTATTCACAGGCGTGCCTGTGCAATGTGTGTGGCTGGCCTTCTCCTGAGGATTCTGGGAACTCCGGTTTTCCTTTCCTGGAGGAGGGACAGACACACTCTGCTGGGGTTCCTGATGACCACACTCAAGATTAGCTATAAAACCTCCTGCCCTCGTTCACTGTGCTTAGACTACAGGCATTGGCATGAAAGGCTGAGCTAAACAAAATGAATATCAGAGTCAAGTAGTTTGAATCACACCATTCATGGTATGCTAGGAAGCTGTGGAACTCCTCAAGAGCAATTCGAAGGCCAGAGAACAATAAGAAAACATCTAAATAAATGTGTTCTATAAGCAATCCAGATTTGTTTATTAAAGAAAGGGTGATGCCAGGAAAATAGACTGAATTGTGAAGAATCTCCTGGGGAAATTATAAAAGGCACTTCATCACTGAAAACATAAAAATGCTCAATTGAAACATTAATGGAATTGTAGAAGTGTTAGGCTGGGTGGTGAAGAAAACAAAGCCAGTGACAATCACTTGTTCCTGTCAAGGAGTCATGGCAGCCCAGTCCAACTCAAGTCCACACACCTGAGGTTAGGCGCAGTGCTCCTCGGGCTCCCGGAGCTGCAGGCCGGCCATACCAGAAGGGGATGCAGGACGAGCGCAGCAGGAGGCCCAGGCTCCGTGGAAACATGGCAGGGTGCCAACTTTTCTGCATGTTTTACAACTAACCTACATATTCAAACCAATTTCTTTTCAAACTAATTTTTAAGATTAGAAATAGTCTAAAATGTATGAAACATTTTAGAATACCACACTCATATATATAATGCACACCATTTCTTAAGAAAATATTAGATATTATTTATTTTGTAATCTCAACATACCACCTAAACTGTAAATCTAACTTTTAGCATCCATATATAACTTGCATGTATTCCTATTAGTCAAGGTTTTAACGCTTTAGATACAAAAACAAATCAAGCGAATCTTTTATAAATGGTAACAAAATATTTTAAATTATTTCATGCCTTTGGGACATAAATATGAAATATGATTTCTTTAATAGAATAAATACTCAGCTTAAACTCTCAAAGTACTTAATCAAATGAAATATAGTTTCTGTAAATGATCATGTTTATTGTGAGCACAAACTTTCAAGATGCTTTATTTTCACTAGGTAGCAAATGATCTTTTCATTAGTTATTACAAAAATTTCATAACTACAGGAAAAATCAGGTGGTATATACTATTATAAAGACACACACTCAAGCACACCAGGGTTTACTTCAAGTGGAGATCCAAAATGTTATATATCAATTTTGTTCCATTGACTTGAAACTGCAGAAAAAATTTCTTGCTTTATTAATATCAAATGTCCTAGCAGTGAGATGAGAATATCAATGAGTAGATATTGGATGGGATCATGCCATGTGCCAAATAGTCTGGAAAATTAAGTATATCTTATTGAAAAGATTAAGACTGATGTAGGGAGGTTCTCAATCAGCCAAAGAAGAGAAAACAAACTTTACTCATTCTTCCCACTGAATGCAAATATAAGTCCTGAGTAGCCTGGGAGAGCTGCCTGAAGATGGCAAAAGCAAACAGTAGAAAACAGACAAGGAGACCAGAATTCAAGGGACTGGCAAACTGGTTTTCCTTCAGCATGGCCCACTCTCAACTCAAAACCTAGAAGTATGTAGACATACAAAGAAAGAAATTCAAATGAAGCTCTTGTTTTCTGGCCTAAGTGGGGGAAATTAGAACTCACAGTTTTGGTGAAAGTGGGAGAAATCTCTTTTATTTGTTTTTTCATCCCGAGTTCTTAAATAATCCCATGGCTGGATAGCAGCAGAGGAGGCTTGGCAGACACCTACAAAGCTGAGCCAAGAATGTCCATTTTTTGGAATACAAGAGCGGTGGGCTTAAAAGAGTGAGGTGAAGCCTCCTGGCTCCCTCTCCTTGTCTGCCTGGATGCCATGAGGCAAAGTCAGTGTGCAGCAGAGTGGAAATACTAACCTCTTACTGTCTGCTCTGACTACTGCAGAGAGGCGCCCAGGGGACAGGGCAACACAACCAGGACACAGCTCCAGAAACCTACCTCACTAATAAGTGGTGCATGGAAATCTAAGCCCCACAATAATCTGCAACTGTGTACCTCTAATAATCAAAAGCTTTGAGAACGGAACTACTGTATGTGTCCCTGGGTAACTGTTGATCTCACAGAGGGCAGGTCCTAGCAGTCACAGGAAGGCTCTGAAACCTACAATGACACTGGAACCACAACTCCTAAAACGGGGGTTAGAATTGGGTCCTGTGCTTCATCTGGACAAGTTACAGCCATCAAGGCAACGTTGACTCACAACGACCCCTGTTGGTTTCCAAGAGTAAATGTTTACATGAGTAGAAGGTCCAGTCTTTCCCGGTGGAGTTTCTGGTGGTTTCGAGCTGCTGATCATGCAGACCACAATCCAAATGAGCAACCCCGATATCACCAAGGACAAGAGTCGATTTAATCTGGACAAGTGGCTGCTAAAATAAGGAAACCAAACAATTAACTCTCTCTCCTAAGGATTTAACAAATAACATCCAGAATTGTTACATAATGTTCGAAACCACTTTTTATTGTAACATAGTTAAAATTAACTCAAAATGGATCCATGGCCTAAATGGAAGAACTTCAACAGAAAAAACTCTTAGAAGAAAACATAGGGTAAAACAAAGGGGCGAAAGGGAATGTAAGATGCCACAAACTCGGAGTAAAAGTCTGACAGTTCTTTACAATGTTTCAACAAAGAATTCCTTATGAACAAGCAGTTTTATGCCAAGATATATGCAAAATATTTGAAAGCAAGGATTCTTTCAAAGTCAAAGAATTCTTCTACAGTGGGGCTCTTTGCAGCGCTAGTCATAATAGCAAAAAGATGGAAAAATCCCAAAGTCCATCAGCAGATGATTAAACAAAGTGTAATATATATATGCATATGTATACAATGGAATATTACTTAGTTATGAGAAATGAAGAACTGCTACATGCAATGACTTGGATGAACACTGAAAGCATATTGAGTACATTAAATCATACATACTCACAAAAATAGCATGATTGCATTTTTAAGAACTGTCTAGGTTGGTGGGGTGTACAGAGATGGAAGTGTGTAAGTGGTGACGAAGTGCCGGAGGGAATGAGGAAAAGGACATTATTGCCTGGCGAGCGTTTGCGGTGATAACACATTTTGGAAAGGGATAGAGATGCTGGTTGCACACATGGTGAATGGAACGAAGGCCATGAATTGTGTACTTCAAAATGATCAAAATGGCAAGCACTAGATACATTTCATTGTAATCAAAAATTTAAAATCCCTTTTCACACAAAGAACCAGAAAAGTCTCGATTTTCCAGGGAACAGAAAAGAGGTGCCTACAATCCCAAGATGACACAGACGTCAAAATTTCTGCCTTTTGAAATTATCATGAGTTTAAAATAGCTATTATAATCATGTTCTGCCTAGATAAGGAAAGATACTCTTGATGAAAATGGAAAGAGGAGAATTTTTAGAAATGAAAATTTCAATAACATGATGAAAATGACCAAAGAATGGATCAGTAAAATGAAAAGCGAACAACAAAAACTATCCAATCTGAAGAACATATGGGAAACTGGCAAAAATAAAGATGCTGATATGATGCAAAAAAGGCCAAAAAATGAAATAATGCTAACTGATGACATGGGAGACAGAGGGAAAGGTCTTTTCAGTAGAAATACTAAGCTGCCAAGTACTATCAGAATAAACTATGTTGGAAGTCATGAGTCTACGTGGACACTGGACACATCCAGGGGAGTACCTGATGAAGAAAGAGGCTTCTAAAGTCTGGTGAATTTCAGCATTCTGCCAGCAGCTACCATGTCCCATCCGACACCATATTCCTGGTGTGGACTGCTGGTGCCAAGGTGGGCAATAAGGACTCCAGCAATGGGGCTGTATGTTTGGACCTGTCCGAGGGCTCCCTCAGGGACTGGCACAGAGGCTGGCCACTGTTTCAATCACCTTGAGTAGAAACGGCTTCCTGGGCAGCCTCTATTGAAAGAAATTAATGAAGTAAAACATCTTTTTTGGTTTGCTTACTTAATCTTTTCTTTTTGGATCAAGCCATTCAAGAAAAATCTCTCTCAGGTCACCGGATGAACCACAGAAATAAAGGAAACGTAAGTTTGGTGACAACACACAATGAAGAAAAATCCACTAAACAGACAACTGCAGACTTCAACACACAACAGCAACAATCTGTAGTAAGGAGAGAAAGTCTGACTTGTACAATTATTACATTACAATATTCAAAACGTTCAGTTCTCCACAGAAACTACAAAGCATACAATGAAATAAAAGACTTGGCGGAGAAGGGGTGAAGACTGAACATTCACAGACAAAAAAAGGGAAAGAAATGATCTCTTCGGAAATATAGGCAATTGCCTTTCAATTAAGTGTTTGAAATATACTCCAAGGGCTAATGGAATGCATGGGCAAAGCACCGGAATAAGTCAGGAGGATGAGGTATGATGCAAGGAAATACGAAGACGCAAAAATTGTAAAGCTTAGCTCAACAGAAATTCTGCAACTGAAAAATATAAGCGAAAACTTCACAAGCTTGCAGAAAAATCAGTGAACTTGAAGATAAGGCAATTGAAATCACTCGGTCTACGGAGCAGAATGACAAGGAGCAAAGGAAATCAGCAGGAAAGAGACCTGTGGGACCATCAGGCAACATTACAAATACTGTGACAGTTCCAGGAGAAGAAAAGGAGTAAAAAGATGGGAAGAAGGAATGGTTGAAATGCCCCAAATGTCAAGAAAGGGCTAAATCTACACCTCCAAGAAGATTAAAGGGAAAAAAAATGGAACAAGTGGAAGGCCCTCAAGAAGCTGGACTGACACAGTGGCTGGAGCAATGGGCTCAAACAGAACAGCTCTGCGCATGATGCATGACTGGTCCGTGTGTCCTTCTGTGGGGCACTAGGTCACTAGGGGTCGGAACCAACTTGATGACACCTACCAACAAGCAGCAGCAGCCAACAACCTCTAAGCAAGATAAACTCTAAGAGATACGGTACCACCAAACTAATAAAAGACAAAGAGAAAATCTTAAAAACAGAGAAGGGATTCATCAGAGACAAGGAATCTTTAAAAAGATTAACAGCTATGAATGGACAGATGTAAGAGTTGTACGAGCCTCCAATAAAATGATTTATATATATAAAAAAAGATTAACAGCTAATTTCTCATGAGAAACAATGGAGCCCAGAAGGTAGGGGGATGATAAATTTAAAGTATTAAAGGAAAAAATAACACGCCCCCAAAATATCAATTAAAAATTCTCTAGTAAAAGTATCCTTCAAAGATGAAAATAACAAAACCCAAACTAAGGCATTTCCATGTAGAGGAATTCTTGCACAAGATCTGCCCTACACGAAGTTGAGTCCTTCAGAATAAAATGAAAGAACAGATAATAGCTTAAATTGTCTGAAGAAATAAGAATCTCTGACACACGTAACTACGTTGGCAAATATAACAGCTGTCACTGTGATATTTTGGGGTTGTATTTAGTGCCCTTCAGGGGCCCTCAAACTGCAGCCCGACAAGGATATTTACTCAGCCCACCGGGTGTCCTGCCCCGTTTTTGTTTTTACTTCAAAATAAGATATGTGCAGTGTGCATATGAATTTGTTCATATTTATTTTTAAAACTATAGTCTGGCCCTCCAACGGATCTGAGGAACAGTGAACTGGCCCCCTGTTTAAAAAGTTTGAGAACCCCTGCCCCTTCCATGACCTAGAAGCATATGGTGCCCACCTATATTTTCTGCCTCTGGGGTTCAGTGGAAAGCTGCTAGTCACATTTGGTGCATGCTGCCATCTAGTGGGTACCTATATAACTACATTAATCTGAAGAAATGGGCCTCATCCCACCAATACCAACATCAGAGGACTCTTGGGACATATGGGCCCCACTAATCACAACAAAATCTATGTCATCTCTAAAAGTTTTGTGTTTTTTCTCCCATTTCATCTAAAATAATTTACATTACTAAAAAACAAAAATTCAAAGCAGAAAATATTTTGGTCTTGAATGAATTAAAGAGAAAATAAGATAGTAATTATAAAACTTACATATGAAATAACTAAAGAATTTTTTTAGAAAAAGATGTTTTTAAAGGAAATGATGAAAGAATTGAAATGGCAAACTGGGGAGTGGGAATCAAGCATATAGAAAGGCAGCAATGGAATGTATAAGGAAGAAAGCATAAAATATATAGGAAATATAGTAAAACAGTTAGTTTCCTATATATAGAAGATATAGTAAAACAGTTAAAGCCTGGCCTTTTAAATGATCAGTTATCATTTAAAATGTACATGGATTAAATTCACTAATAAAGGCAGAGATTGCATAATGGTTAAGAAAACACATGATCCAACCATATGCTGCTTACAACAGATTCACTTAAGATAGAACATGATGAGGAACTGATTGGGATGATGTACACACAACTCCTTTAAAAGTGAATTAACTATGGAAGTATGTGATATGTCAAGTTTGTATCAAGAAAGGTACTAAAAAGAAAGAAACCAGAGTTGACCCATGGTTACCATGGGTGAAGGAGGAGGAATTTTTGCTTGAGGGGGATTTAATTGATGCTAATGGTGATGGGACAATTTGGGAAAGGCTATATCAACCATGACGGCATACCCACTGGCACTGAAGGACATG
The DNA here is from genome assembly GCF_050624435.1 of Tenrec ecaudatus. Lineage (NCBI taxonomy): Eukaryota > Metazoa > Chordata > Mammalia > Afrosoricida > Tenrecidae > Tenrec > Tenrec ecaudatus. Next base: position 184,704,605 of record NC_134531.1, on the reverse strand, counting down.
TGAAGAAGCTCTAGAATTGGAAAATGTTTTGTTGAGTATATTTTTTGCTAGAATTTAACAAAATAACTACACTAAAAAAAGTGGTACTGGTGAACTTAAGTTGAAAATTAAACAGAAAAGATATTCAATATAAATAGTAACTAAGAGAGACGTGGAGTAGCTATACAACAAACAAATGTCATACAAAATAGAGTAAAATTTTTTTTTGAAAGAAAAACAAAGGACATTTTATATTGATGAAGGGTCAGTTAATCAAGTAAAATAAATTCTAAAAAAATCTTAAAATTACACAAAGCAAATATTGACAGAATTGAAAGATATTGATAGTTCTAAAATAATATATGGAAACTCAATAAGTTTGTTTCAACAATGGCTAGATGATTGATAGATGATTTAGACAGAAGATCAATAAAGATACAGAGAACTTAAACAATACCATCAATCAGCTATACCTATCAGATAGAGACAAAACACTCTAACACTCCATTCAGCAAAAGCACCACAAATATTCATATGCACATGAACCATTTTGCAGGCCTTAATGTTAGGTCTTAAAGTAGAAAAACTAGAAAATGCTTTAAAAATAACTGGAAAAATGTGTGGACATTAAACAATACCCTCTAAAACAAATAGTGGCCAAAGAAGAAATCAGTGACGACTTTACGTCAAAGGAAAGCAGAGACATCACGGAAAAATTAAAGCAGAAATGAAGGCAGAGCTTAGACAGAACTGCATGGTTCTTATGGTCAAGAGAACTAATTGGAATGGCCTTCTGACCATGTATTTGTAACTGCTGTTAAATGACTGTGGAGAAACCATGCAAATAGGAGGTGTGAAACACCAATAGAGGGGGCTAATCCCTTGAGAAACCTCCAAAATAGACTTCTGATCCAGGGGGCAGTGCTTGGCACTTGGATGGGGGACACTCATAAAAATCAACATACAGATCTGGAACTATTTATATCTTTTTTATATCTATCTATATAAGATAGGCAGGGTAAATAATTCTAAGGAGAAACCAGTAAGACTGAAAGTTCCAGGGGGGGGGAATAGATAGGGGAAGGGAGTGGGGGAGTCAACAACTCAGGGACAGGGGAGCAATAAGGGATCTAAAATTGGTGACAAGGAGGGTGTAGAATGTTTGGTGGTATTTGATCAAATGTAATGTAGACAAGAGGAATTACTGAGAGCCGAAGGAAGGGCGAACATGATAGTGGGGCAGGAGGAAAGTAAAAGGAAAGAGAGGAAAGAACTAGAAAGTAAAAGCTATATAGAAAGGTATAAATATATATGTGTATATATGTAAATATATTAATATAAAAAGATAGGGGTATTGGTCTATATACATATATTTATATGTTGAAAGTATTAATGTAGCACATGGACTCTGGGCCTCTACTTAACTCTTCCCTCAACCCAAAAACACTTTGTTCTAATAAGCTGGCACTGTGTTACTCAACTTCCAAACACGATTGCTGAAGATACAATGTGTGCATAAGCAAATGTGGTTCAGAAAGCTAATGGCACCCAGCTATTAAGATATAGCATCTGGGGTCTGAAAGGCTTGAAGTTAAATAAGCAGCCATCCAGCAAGGAAGCAACAAAGTCCACATGGAAGAAGCGTACCAGTCTGTGTGATCATGAGGGGTCAATGGTATCAGAAATTGGAAAATCAAAAAGCAAACAGTTATAGCAATGTGCAGCAAAAGGGTCAGAGTGGAAATCGAAAGCCCATCTGTAGACAACTGGGCAGTCCCTCATAGAATGGTCACCAAAAAAGGGGGCAGTTAATGAAACAACATTACTCTAGTTCTTTAATGTGCCACTTCCTGCCTCCACTATCATAACCCCAGTCTACCTCAAAAATCTTGCTTGACCAGACTATGTACATTGGCGCAGATAAGTGCTTTTGACACACTGATTCAGGACAGATAAACCCCTCAGAAACAGTCACAGAAGTAGCGATAAGGAGAAGATAGTGGAGGAAGGGGAAAAAGGGGAACTGACAGCAATGATGGATGTGTTACCCCCTCCCAGCTCAGGGGGACAAATAACAGAAATGTAGGTGAAGGAATACAGCAGACAGTTTAAGACATGAAATAATAATAATAACATATAATGCATTAAGGATTTTCGAGGGCAGGAGGGAAAAATGAGATGATTCACCAAAGGGCTCAAGTAGAAAGACAATGTTCTGAAAAGGCAACATATGTATAAGCCCACTTGATATAAATGATTTATAGATTATTATAATATCTGTAAAAGACCCCAATAAATGATTTTTTTTAATAGAGGGGACTGGTTATCTGGACGGGAGCAGGAAAGCAAGGGCTGAACACCCCCACAAGACTGAAAGCAAGCCAGAACAAAAGGCACGAGATGTATCCGGAAGTGAGACCAGATGTTCCGAGTACCAAGGAAGCTGCAACAATCCTCGGAGGGGCCAGACCCCATCACACATTCCGGTCATTCTTCACCACCCCTCTGAAAACACCTGAAACACCACCCCTTCTAAAAACCCGAGTTCCCACTGCTGGGTGTGACTTCCCTGGGCTACTTGCTAGTCCACGGAACCTTATCCGGGAGCTTCTTTTCTAATAAAAAGCTGTAATAACTTCTCTTTTTCTTTCTTTCTTTGTCCTTGTGCCTCCATTTACCTCTCACTTGTCAGTCTGCCATTCCACTGGGTCTGAGTAAAGCATCTCAGAAACACACAGAGAGAATGCCGGAACTTTAAGAAAGGATGGCACTCTTGGAGTGTGTGTGCGATCCCTGTCTGAAAAGACAGCATATGCACCAGCGATCACGAGGTAGGGCAGAGTTACACTAAGACTGTGAAGCAGAGTGGGGGCCCAGGGAGAGAGAGGTCAAGGGACAGCATGGCTTAGAGGTGGAGGACAGGAAATACCCTGCCAGCATGGCTGAGAAGAGCTGTTGTGGACAAACTGTATCTTGACCACTTTATAATTGGTCAGATTCCCTAATACATCTTCATAATCTTGAATATTATCTGTGAGTTCTACGTGGCCATTGCAATGAATTACTGAACCAAGCAGAGAAGCAGAGTGCTGTGGGAGAATGGTGGTTGAAGAACAGACATAAAGAAGGATGAGGGCAGAGGCGTGCTTGACCTTGGACTTGTGGCAATCAGCCTTCAGCTGGTGGAGTTAGGCCCTCCTTCTCCTTGTGTAGCCCCAGGAGGCCACACGTGGCCCCTAGGCCATGTTTTCAGGATATCCACACACATAGACATCTCAGGAGCCTTGGGGTGTAGTGGTTACGCATCGGGCTGCCACCTGCACGGTCCACAGCTTGGAGCCAGCAGCAGCTCCTTGGGAGAGAGGAGGCTTTCTACTGCTGTCAACAGTGCCAGTCTCGGAAACACACAGAGGCCGCTATGACACAGCACTGACTTGATGGCAGTGAGTTTTTTTAGAAGCATATATATATATATATATATATATATATATAGAGAGAGAGAGAGAGAGAGAGAGAGAGAGAGAGAGAGGAACAGCTTTAGCAACCTAACTTTTTATCTTACGAACTAGAAAGAGAAAACTAAATCAAAAGCTAGTAGAAAAAGGAAATACTAAAGATCTGAAAGTAAATATACTAAATAGAGTTTAAAAACTTTTTTTTCTAGACTAAGAAAAAAAGAGAAATGCTTTCAATAAAGAACAGTCCCTGTGCTTGACACAATGGATGTATGTATGGGTTGGGATAATAGTTGTATGAGCCCCCAAAATTATTAAAAAAAAAAAAATAGTCCCTTCAACAAATGGTGCTGAGGCACTTTTATTTCCACATGGAGAAGAATGAAGTTTGATTTCAATCCCACTCCATACACAAAAAATTAACTCAAAAGGGATTAATGACATAAATATACATGTTAAAGTAGAAAACTGTTCAAAGAAAACAGGAAAGTAGAAAAAGACTTCTTATTTTGCAATGAATTCTTAGCAATGATATCAAATGCATGAATGAGATTTTATAAAATGAAAACTATTTGTGCTTTGTTCCAAGGGCATTATAAAGAAAGTTAAAGGAGAGCTGTTTACATATTATCACCTCAGGTCATTTGGCCCATGCCCGCGGTTGCGGTGGTTGCTTGCACTGGAGTTGCTCTGACTCCTGGTGGGCGGCCCCATGCAGAGCAGAACGCACCACAGGTTTTCAAAGCTGTTCGCTTTGGAAGGCCACTGCCAGGTTGGCTTTGCAGGATCTTTCAGCGGGTTTCAACAGCCAGCTAGGAGTCACGCACTTACTCTCACCCCTTTAGGGACTCCTAAACCCTAGAATTTTCTGAGTCATTGAGGTGCCCTTGTTAGCTATAGGTCTCCAGATCACACCTGAGAGTTTATGCGAATAAGGTGTCTCAGGGGAGGGCTGGCCAGGCCAGAAAGACCATGTCTTGTGCTGTCAGCTGATCTCAGAGGAGGTGGGCTGACTCAATCCCTCACATCTAACAAATAAGGCCCCAGGAAGGCTCTCTCTAGACACAGAAGCTCCATGGGATTTCTGGTTGGTGAAAGACATCGATGCATCAATTAGAATGTGGAAGCTCTGCATGGAAAAGCCTCTCCGAATCACCCTATGCATTTCTCTCTGCCTGTAACCTTTATCCTGTACTAGAACTCTTAATTACAAGTATAGTGCTTTCCATAAGTTCTAGCTTTCACAGAGAATTCTCAAACCTGAAGAAGAGCAAGAACCATCAAGTCAGAAGTGGGGGGAGCCTCGGGGAGTCCCAGGCTTGGGGCTGTCGTCTGAAGTCTCAGGCAGATTTGGCATCTGAAGAACAGTATTCTTTAACTTGTGTGATTTAACAGCTCAATGGCTAGGGTCAAAGGAGCACTGCCTGTGTGGCGGATTTCAGAACAGAGGTGGAAGAAAGGGGAATGAAATCAATAATTAGTTGAACTGATGTGACTGATTCAGTAGCAGAGATGTGGAAAACGGGAGGCTGATTTATCCCAAACAATAACCCCAAAGGGAGAAAATATCTGCAAACCACCTGTCTGATATGGTTTCTGTATGCAGTCTCCCCCAACTCTCTAAATATCTAAGATATGTTCTCTTTTATACATGTGTATAAAGATATATATATATACACACACACACACACACAGAAAACACACTCTTTCAACACTAAAGGTAAAAAATAAATCAACTGAAAAATGAGCAAAAGATTTAAAAGACACTTCTCCAAAGAAGATATAAATGACCAATAAGCACATGAAAAGATGCTCAATATCAATGCCATTAAGGAAATGCAAATCAGAATCAGCATGCGATACAACTTCACACTTACCCAAATAGCTATGATCTAAACTTGAAAATGAGTTTGTAGATAAACAGAAGCCTTTGAGTGTTTCCTGTGAACATTTCACGTGGTGCAGCCATTGTGGAAGACAGTTTGATGGTTCCTTACAGGGCTACATGGAGAATTCCACCTTATGAACCAGATTTTCCACTCAAAGATAAAGTGAAAACGCATGGCTTTCTGAAAACGAAGACAACTAGCATCATTTGCTGAAGACGACTATAGCCTTCAGTATATTATGTCTAAATGTTCAAACAAAAATCTTCACAACTGGACCAACACAAATCATGACAGATGCAGAAAATAATAACTGACCACTTGCCTCACGCCTCCTTGAACAGTGAGTGCTCCACGGCCCAGTTGATAATCTGAGGACCAGAGTGTGCCTGACCCAAGCCAAGGACTTTCAACTGCTTCAAGTACAGGTGTACAGCTGGGAAATGCAAAAGGGAAATCTGACACATTTGAATTGTGGTGTTAGTAAACAATACTGAAGAGTCCAGCGACTACCAGAAGTACAAATAAATTATTTTGGAGAAAGTACAGCCGGAATGCTGATAAGAAGAGAGGAAGGCAAGACTTGGTCTTGATCACTTCAGACATGTCATATGTAAAGACCTGTCACTAGAAAGTGGTAAGAGCTGTCTGAACCCCGGTAAAATGATCCCAAAGAAGGTGACATCACATTTGGAAGAGGGCCGGGGAAGATGAGGGACACGCTCTCTGAGATGGACTGCCACAGGGGCAGCAACTACGTGCTCAAGCCCAGCCCCGCCTGAGGCTGGTGCAGAGCCAGGCAATGCCTCATTCGGCATCTTGCAGGAGGAGCGAGACCCATCAAGAAGCCAGGAAATAAATGAGTGGTCTGTGCTGGAAAAGTGGATACATTTCAAAGCCATTATACTCCACCAAAAATCCAGTTTCCAAGACGACACATCCTGGATGATCCTGCTTTGGGAAAAAGATAAACCTAGAGTGAGGGAGATTGTTGCCCGAGGTTAGGGAGATGTTTTTTATGTGATGGAACAATTCTGCATCCCAGTTTTAGTGGACATATGAATTGATACTCAAGTTAAAACTCACAGAACTGTACGAGAGAGTGGGGGGGGGGCTCATAAAGTAAAACAAAATTTTATATTATCACAATTGATGGTCATTATCAGGGAGGGGAAGAATGTTCCCGGTTACATACTCTCAAACAGGCCAGTATTTTTCCAAACCCAAACCAAACTCAACACCACTAAGTCAAATCTGACTTATAGGACCCCTATTTAGGACAGAGCAGATCTGCCTCTTGGAGGTTCCAAGGCTATAAATCTTCACAGGAGCAGAAAACTTCATCTTTCTCCTGCAGAGCAGCTGGTGTATTTGAACTTCTGACCTTGTGGACATAGCTCAACCCATATCCTCTACTTCATCAGAGCCTCCTCTTTTGCCCCCTCAAACAAAACAAACTCACGGCCCTGGAGTCGATGCTGAATCATAGCAACAGTATAGGACAGAGTCAAACTGCCCCTGTGAATTTCTGAGACTGAAACATTTTAATAGGAGTAGAAAGCCTATCTTTCCAGCCCGCCGGACGGTGGTTTCCAACTGTTGACCTTGAACCTAAGCAGCCCAATGCAGAACCACTACACACAGAAAGATAAAATTGGAAGGCTTATTTGTTAAAACTGAAATACTTGTTCTTATTCATTTCTGGTTCAAAGACAATTAGAATAACCAGCAAAGTGAAAGTAAGTAAGAAACAAACTGTTTTTGACATGAACAATGGGTTATTTATACAAAGCTTTCTGTTTGAGAACGAGGAGCCAAAGCTTCCATTTATAAGGGCATGAAGAAAACATAGATAGCTTCTAAAATGAAAATTAATCAAAGTGCTTATATCACACCTATATGCAGGTGCCAACTGCATACCATCTCAAGATAAAGCAGGGGGTCGCTCGTTTTTATCTTCTCCTGAATACAGTCTGTCGCTCCTCCTCGGGCACATAAAGGTGGCCAGCAGTACAATGACATGCAGGGACTTTGCTTCCGGTCATCCTCGCGCTCTGAATCTGAGCCAAACCTTTATATCCACGCAAACTAGAAGTAATGTTTTCTCTCCACGAGAGAAAAGAACATTATAAGCATTACAAAACTGTTCAAATTGTTTGTTAAGTTATACATTATAATTAGTTTGGCAGAGCTAATACAAATCACATTTACAGACTAACAATAATAAAATTGAAGTACCAGTTAAATATCCAAAATAATTAAAGGAATCATTTTTAGCCTGGTATAATTAGCTAATTTACTTTACAAGCATTTATTAAAATGAATTCACATGTTATTATTCCATAGGTAGTTACACAATAGTGTTTATACAGGAAAAAATAATGAACCAAACTCTTTGTATCCAGCCCTCCACAATTAAAACGAAGACTCCCCAAGTAATATCAATCTAGGATAGACTAATTAAGTTTGGTTTGATAACCATTCATTTCTTCTATTGCCTCTGAGCAAATTGTTTATTAGAGAAAGTTATTTTACACAAATCAAATCAAACTGGGTAAACCATTATATTTGAGAGAAACTTTAGCCATCAGTCAATTAATCCATCATTTTCTCCAGACACTATTGTTTAACGAGCAGATCATATTATCAACAATTTAGATATCATATGATTCAATTACAACAGCAAATTTATTGACAGTTTCTCTAATACTTTTATTATGAGTAAATTTGGAATTCTCTATACCGTTGTAAGCAAAGCAAAACCAACCTGGGTATTATGATCAAACATCAAGTAAATATAAAATTCCATATAAATTTTATAGTAGCTGAAATATATAGTATTATTATAAAAATAAAAGTAAATCTTAATTAGAGTTGCTAATAAGGTTTCACCATAATCAATCATTATTAAAGAATTTCATTAATATACTGAAATATATCATGACCTTAAAGTTATATTAAAAATTCATTTTAAGAATGGACTTAGGAAAAAGGAATTTGCACTTTAAAGTTGCCACTTTAATTTTAATGTGAAGCCATATGCTGATTGAGTTTACATGACCTATTAAATCCATAACCAGGCTCATTATGTTTCTAAGATTCAGATTTTATAACAGGCATTAAAATAAAAATCCTGTATGTATTAATATTTACTCATACACAGCAAGAAAAAAACTAAAATAGTAGGAATGTTTTCTAGTTCTCAGTAGAAAACAGATAAATACATCATTTGTTAGTTTACCAAATTTAAATGACCTTTCAACCAGAAACTTAAAAAAACCACTAAGAATCTTAAAATAGAACCTTATTATTTACATTTGGCTCTCCATATGTTTGGTTCCTACAGTCCAAAATAATTTAATAATACATTGTTATAAACAGTCTCGAACAGTTTTATCTCACAGATTTGAAATTAAATCCTCAGCCAAGGATCATGGCTTAACACATTTTCTCTCCCTCATAGCAGAAAAAGTCAAAAATAGAAGAATGGTAGGTGCTAGAAAATGCTTCTGATGTGACTTAACCTAATTCCTTCACCCTATAAAGAATTTGGGTGTCAGAAGTGTCTGGCTTCATATAATAATATGACACCCATTATCATAGCATGATAAAATGCACTGACCAAGGAAAACTTTTATATGCAATAAACATATTCCCTTTGAACAATTATAATCACATCTAGTTAGTCTATGAGGATTAACTAACAATAGCAATGAGGCACGTCTCCAATACACAAAGAGCAGATGGCCTACGAATGTCTACATAGTTCTCAAAATGCACCCCTCAGAGGCTCGGGATGCCAGGGGACACCTCGGGGCACCACACAGAGAACAAAAAAAGGCTGGGCCATTGGAACATCTGAGTCTCTTCAACCTCCACCAGCTCTTTTTCAGGGCCATTTGCTTTTATGTAGTCTCATTTGAAGAAACAGTTCTACTGGTTGTTTGAAATTGTCATCTTATACAGTATATATTCTTGGAATGTCCAAAGTAAAACATATAGGAAAAAAGAGTGACCTGAGGTTTAGTTTTTTTTAACAGGAAAGCATACTTCATTTTACGTATTTGCCTCTAAAAGAATTACCTATTAATAAAAGCAATTGCAGAAATATCTTTGTGAAAACACTGTGGTCAGTCACTTGATAAAGGCTGTTATCTCATGATACAGGAAGAGTCAACAGTTACACCAGCTGCATCTATTTTTTTGTCTTCCCATATTCATTTATTTCTGTGCCTATTGAGCGAACAGCTACTCCTTGTTTAGGGCTTGTTATTTCTGTGTTGATAAACTTGCTGTTAAAGCAGAGGGGAGTGGGCTCAACCCTAACAGTCACTGTGGGATGGCGCGGGACCAGTCACCGTTCCAGGCCGCTGTGCACAGGGTCGCTCACCAGGAGCCACAACCTACTCCAGGACAACAGCAACAATAAACTGTTATGTCCTCTTTCAAATGACCAGAACCAACTTCCCGACACTACGTCTCCAAACATCTGTAACGTAGACTCTCTTGGTAAAAATCCTCCATTGGAAAGAATGGGGCTCTGTCTGTGCACTTGGTTTCCGGAGGAAAAAGACCCTGCTCCCTCCAGAGAGGGCTACTGCAATCACGCAACGGCTCTTGGGAAACATCCAGCCCACTGTTGTTTTGATTGATAGTAATAATTAAGAAAGGCCATGCAAAACAGGACATGATTTCGAACCTTTTAATCCAAAGATGATTCAAATGTAAGTACTACTGTGGTAAAAACAGCCTTGATGTTCTTGACCATCCCTCCAGAAATGAGCAAAGGGACAACTCACCAGCATTAATAAATCATCTTGTTCACCACAAATATTTCACTTACACTCAAAACAGCACATGTGTTTGAGAATACCATCCGCCTATCATGATGTACTGCAACAATGGCTTCACTTAGTTCATACGAAAGCTTCTTCAACAAGTAAAAACCTATTTTATCACAAATAAGTACATGAGGGGGGGGGTTTGACTTCTTGCTTTGGGGAGATGCTTTATGTCCTGTAATAATTCAAAAAGAAAGAAATTGCAATATAAATGAAGCTCATGGGTGACGTGACAGCAATCACTGAAGCGGTGTGTTCCTGAATAAATATCACATGGTGTGGCCCTGAATGTTCACTGGAGCTTTCTATAAGGAGCCCCAGTGACATAGTGGGTTACGCACTGAGCTGCTAATGGCAAGGTCAGGGGTTTGAACCCACCAGTCACTTCATAGGAGAAGATGAGGCTGCGAGGAACCATAAAGAATACCGCTCCTCTCTGTCCCGTGGGGCCACTATGAGTTGGAGTTGACTTGAGGGTGGTAGGTTTTATGGGATAATGTAAACGGCTTTGGATAATGATTCTGAACTACTAGTTTATACCACTGTAAGAGGAACTGAGGCAGGACTTAAGACATGCAGATCAAATAGCTCAGGTTCATCAGGATTTAAATCTAGTCATCATACCTCAAGCTTAACAATATCCTTTAAAAATCAGAATGCTCCTCTCAGTGACATATTGCACATTTCACTGTAAATTACTGAGTGCCCACAACAAGCCCAAAGCCTGTTTTGAGGCATCCCTACCTATATCTCACCGAGGCTCTTAACATCCCGGAGGGTGGGCAGTGGTAGCCCCTCCTGCTTAAAGAAGAATACAGGGGCTCACAGAAGGGATGAAGTTATTCATTTTCTTTGCTGTACTTTCAAACAGTTTCAGGCTTATGAAGTTATTACAAGCACGGCGGTAACGCATTCACTCGGACTTGTGCACGTTCACCACAAAGCTTGAACGTGGTTCTGAATGCACAGTGCTCCCGTTCTTCCAGCTACACCACCATTGCTTGGCGCGCCACAAGGCACTGATGATAAACTAAAAATTACTAAGACCTCATGAGAAGCAACTGAAAATGGGTGGACATTTTGCATCAACTACACTAATGAATAGCATATAAGAGTCTAAGATGACATAGTGATTTCCAATACTAAAGAGATTTTCACTAAGGCCATCAATGAAAAGTAAAGGTATTAGAGCATAGTTTCTTCATCTTTAATTATTGGCAACTCTGGATTTTTGTACGAATTAACATGTTACCAGAAGTGTCTGGTGCTGTGCCTGAGAGAGTTTAGTAACTATAGTTGCTATCATGCGATGGATCTTCCTTCCTATTGAGTCAGAAACAACTTGTTGAATTTTCATTATGTAAGAGAGCATCCATTTGAACATGCTTTATGCGTCAGACCTTAGTTACAGGAAAAAGGCCGGGGTTGTAATCAAAGCTTCCCTGTTATAGGAAGCACATGACACAGCAAGAGCAAGACATTACCAGGCTCGCCAAGATGTCACATATCAACAATTTTCTTACCAATTATTTTCAGTCATTATAAGTAGGTGCTTACTCATTTGGAAAAAGAACAGCTTGTAGACCCATTACAGTTTCATTCCTCCTATATTTTACTATGAGAATTTTCAAACATACAGAAAACTTGAAAGAAATATACAAACATCCAAATAACCACTAGTTGCAACTAAGACTAAGTCCACATGCAAGAAGCAACCAGCCTGTGTGATCCAAAGACGGTACATAACAAAGCCCAAATCCAAAGGAGAGAAAGACAGCAGCTTAAATCGTGAATCCCAGTTTTTGAAGGTTATGGATGACAGCGGGGCCCCCACCATTCAGAGTAGTTATGTGGCTTGATCCTCTAGCAGATCCCCTCTGACCACAGTCGAGGGACATAAATAGCCTGGCTATCAGACAGAGATAACTGTAAACTTGATTAAGATGGATGGACCCAGGGTATCATTCGATCTCCCTCTCCACTCATGCGGTATTTGTTCTAGGTTTAAATATTTCTTCCTTGTTTCATGACAAGAGATTTTTCTCTCTAGCTTATTTTAATATTCCTGGTGGTCTTTTCTTTCTTGCTGTTTTAAAAGATATATCTAGTGAGAGGGGAGAAAATGGCGACCAGATAGGACTCATCCCTCCGGAGCTCCTGCTGCCACACTAGAAAATTGGAAGGCGAATGGATTAAAAAACTGTGGTACATACACACAATGGAGTACTACGCATCACTAAAAAGCAGTGATGAACGCATGAAGCATATCGACACATTGGAAGAACTGGAGGAAATTATGCTACGTGAAGTGAGCCAAGCACTAAAGGACAAGCATAACATGAGTCCACTGAGTTAAGTTTATTTATATATGAAAAAGAGAGAACAGAAAGGTAAATGCAAAAGGGGCACAGGAAAAAGCTACTGTACACAACACTCCAGGGGTGAGGTCCAGGTAGTATGACAGGGGCCAGACCAAATCCAGGGGTACATATGGTAGCCAACTAAAATGGGGGTGGAGGGAGGAAAGGGGAAAAAAAGGTGTATTGGGGGAATAGGGCACTGACCCACCCAAGGGGAGGGTATCTTTGTGTCTCCACAGGGAAAGAGGGACCAGATATAAAGCCAGTGCCAGACGAATGCAGTGCGCTGGCAAGGAGTGGAGAGCCAGTGGAGGGGCCTGAGGGCTCGGCCCCCACACCAGCTTGGTGGACAACTGTCCCTCACCCCTGAAGAATTTACTTGAGAAGATGGCACTGAAGCTCCAGCTAGGGGAGAGGGACATGTCTGATCAGCACAAATGGGAGCAAATGAAGGGAGAGGAAGGGAGTGGAGGACACCCTGGCCCATCGGGCCTGGAGGACGATATCCCTGCTCAGAACAGACAATGGACAGAGTGGACAATATGGCGGATCCCTTACAACTCACACCGTCCCTTGATGGCCCAGAGCCCTAAGGGGAACAACACTGGAGACTCAGGGGAAGGACTCACCCAGACTGATCCTGTGACACTGAGGCAAACCACTAAAAGCGTGCGACACAGCAACCGTGGGAGCAGAGCAGGGAGCCCCCGAGGGAGTACAAAGGACAGACTCTGAGGCCAAAGCATGGTACCCCATTCGACCTGACTGAAGGACACTTCTAGAGATAAAAAAAATAAGACCTTGATCTATTTACAGGTTTTTCTTTCTTTAACATTTTTTTCTTTTAATTAATTTATTCTTCTATGGGTAATTGGTTTCCCTTTTTATTGTCATAGCTGTGTTCTCACTCAATGCCTATCTTGCAATGACTTGATTTTTGGTGCATATTATTATCTCTACAGATCTAGCTAGGTAAGATAGACTGGATGAATAGTCTGGAGGAGAAAACAACGGGACCAATGGTTCCGGGGGGACACGGGAGAGGGGGAGGAGGGGACAAGGAGGTGGTGCTGACCAACCCAGGGACAGGGGAGCAATAAGTGATCCAAAATCAGTAGCAAGGAGGGTGTGAGTGGCCTGCTAGGGATTCAGCAAGGGCAAGGTAACCTAGAGAAATTACTGAAACCCAAATGAAGGCTGAGCATGATAGTGGGACAAGAGGCAACTAAAAGGAAATAGAGGAAAGAAGTAGGTGACAAAGGGTATTTATAGAGGTCCAAAGACTGGAATGCACATATGTAAATATATTTACATGAGTGTGGGGAAACAAATCTATGTGCATATAGTTATAGGTTTAGTATTAAGGCAGCAGATGGTCACTGGGCCTCCACTCAAGCACTTACTCAATGAAGAACACGTTGTTCTATTAAATTGGCATTCCAGGATGCACACCATCCTGACGCGATTCCTGAAGAAAAATGTGTGCATAAGCAAATGTGGTGAAGAAAGCTGACGGTGCCCGGCTATCAAAAGACATAGCATCTGGGGTCTTAAAGGCTTGAAGATAAACAAGAGGCCATCTAGCTGAGAAGCACCAAAGCCCACACGGAAGAAGCACACCAGCTTGGCTGACCACGAGGTATAGAAGGGACCAGTTATCAGACATCAACGAACTAAAAGCCATTATCAGTGGGTGCCCACCTCTCTGATACGATAAATAAAGACAAACGTGTGCATAAGCAAATGTGGTGAAGAAAGCTGATGGTGCCCAGTTATCAAAAGATATAGCATCTGGGGTCTTCAAGGCTTGGAGATAAACAAGTGGCCATCTAGCTCAGAAGCAACAAAGCCCACATGGAAGAAACACACCAGCCTGTGTGACCACGAGCTGTTGAAGGGATCAGGTATCAAGCATCAAGGAACAAAAAAATCGTATGATTGAAAATGTGGGTGAGTGCAGAGTGGAGACTCAAAGTCCAATGATAGTCAACCGGACACCCCTCACTGAAGGGTTGTGGGGAGGAGATGAATCAGACATATAATTTTCCTCTGGTTCTTAAATACTACCCCCCCCACTATCATGATCCCAATTCTACCTTACAAATCTGGCTAGACCAGAGGATGTACATAGGCACAGATAGCAACTGGAAACACAGGGAATCCAGGACAGATGACTCCTCCAGGACCAGTGGTGAGAGTGGCGATGCCTGGAGGATAGAGAGAATGTAGAAAGGGGGAACTGATTACAAGAATCTACGTATAGCCTCCCTGGGGGAGGGACAGCAGAGAAGAAGGAGGAGGGAGACGTCGGACAGTGTAATATATGACAAAATAATAATTTATGAATGATGAAGGGTTCATGAGGTAGGGGGTTGTGGGAGGGAGGGGGAAATGAGCAGCAGATATTGAAGGGCTCAAGTAAAAGGCAAATGTTTTGAAAATGATGATGGCAACAAATGAACATATGTGCTTGACACAATGGAAGCACGTATGGATTGTACTAAGAATTGTACGAGCCCCCAATAAAATGATAAAAAAGGGGGATATATCTACAGTTTTCACCCCCCCCTTTTTGGGGGGTATATGTCCCAGTTTATGTAGCACAGCAGGAGTGGATAGAGAGACAATATTTGATGTACTAGCTTACCAGGGATGGTGGAAGGTGGTTGGAGGGGAGTTGGGGAGCAAACAAGGAATACGAGAGGGAGAAGAATCCACCAGAATTGAATGGGGGGTGTGTGTGTGTGTACACACAAGTATTTTTAAAGATGAATGAACTTTGGAAGAGTATATGTGAATTATATCTCAATAAAAATGGAAAAAATAAGGAACAATATCTAATGAAAAACAACAACAAATAATCACTACCTAGATTCAACTTAAAATTGGCTTTATTTGCATTATTACATATATTGCCATCTCTCTGTGGTGTAAGAACTTAAATTCTGAGCACTTGGTTTGGAAAAGGCTAAAATTTACAGTGGGAGCCTTGAATCCATTTTCATAGACATTCAGTCTCTACCGAGTTCTGACTACTAACCGACCATGTAAAATGCTCTACCCTCAGACAGTGTGTGTTTGGACTCCCCTACTAAGCTCACATAAGGGCAATCTCATCCTCAGGAACTTGCCTGGGAGTGTTTCTGATGGAAATTCAAGGTGCTGGGGTCACATGTTCATGAGTCATACTCTGACCAAATTGGTCAGAGGTTCTCAAAACTAACTAATCTTGCAAATGTTTCTAATCTGCAAAACACGTCCCAATCATGGTCCATTTTTCAGCTTCCAAAGTCCCACCTGTGACTGTGATGAACCAATTTTTGTGGCAAATTTCCTGTCTTCTATGCTTTATAATTTTTGTTAAGAAATTACAACTTTTTTTAAAAAGTTCAGAAAACAGGGAATTCATCACAAAATCGATTCATTGCAGTCATCGGTGGGACTTTGAAAGACCAAAGAATTGGTTGGAATTGTGGTGCTGGAGAAAAATATTGACAAGTCCCCTGGACTGCTAAAACGACAATGCTCCTTAGAAGGCAAGGAGGGAGATTTGTTTTACATCCTCTGGGCACGTTGTCAGGAGAGACCAGTCCCTGGAGGGCATTATGCTTGGCAAAGCAGAGAGAGGGGCAGCAAAAAAGAGGTAGGCCCTCCAGGAGAAGGACTGGCAGCCATGGGATCCAGCTCATAAAAACAGTGAGGATGGCACAGGACAGTGTGGTTCCTTCTGTTATGTATGGATCATGAGTCAGAACTTACCGAGAACCCAACACCATGTGCTTTACACTTCAGCCACGTGGCTGTGAAAGTGCTGGACATCAGTATGGTGTTAGGCTGATGGTCTTCCTCATTTGGATTTTTCTTGGTCTCCATCCTGTTTATGACTTAATAATGAGGTGTCTAAAAATATATTTGACTTCAGGGTCCTTTTTGTCCTAGAACGCTATGCATCTATAGGTCCACCAGCTAAAAGCTATCTTAAAATGCTTGGATTTGTAAAATTTCAGTACTTACATGGAAATGGTTCCTGTTTGACAGACTCCCGAACCGTTTAACTTGAGTCAGCACCCTAATGGTAAGTTTCAAAGGAATATCATGCCACGTAAGATCATTCTTTAAACTAGACCTTTGACATAAATTCCTATTAGCACCTTAGTGGACTAGGCTAGACCACAGGTAAGCTGCAAAGCTTCTATTTCTTAGACCTATGGTTCTTTTTAGCCAAATTCACTCTTATACTTGACCCCTGAAGTCCTACTGTGGAACTCTGGTGGCTTAGTGGTTATGCATTAGCCTGCTAACTGCCAAGGCCAGCAGTTTGCAACCACCTCGGCTACTCTGGAGAAAGGTGGGCTTTGTACTCCCCTAACCAGTTAGTCCTGGAAACTCACAGTGCGTCAAGTTCTGCACTGTCATATAAGATCACTATGAGTCAGCACTGACTAGATGGCAGTAGTTTTTTTGTTTGTTTGTTTTTGAGGTCAGGAGAGTAAAAATCCAGGAAAAGACTATATGAGACAATTGGGGGTGAAAGAGACTAAAGAGACTCGAGGAGAAAGATCTGCATTTTCTTTTAATTTGAGAATACTGAGAGTTTCGGAGCAGAGTAAAGGCCTGTGCATTGATGAGCCCCGCTAGAGGTGACCAGGGACGCGTGGTGACTTACAAATGCGTCAAGAATTGTCTCACAGCCCTCCCTTTGAGAGGCGGCAATAACGCTCCACCCTGGGACTAGTGACCACCTCTAAAGTTGGTGGAAGGAACGATGTGTGTCAGTAAGTCATAACAACTGCGGAGGCTTCCCCGCCGCTCTCTCTCTCAGATCACGTGCTTTGGGCATATTAGCAGCCTTCCTGTGAGGATATGCACGCAGCCGATGCAGAGATCCACACAGCAAGGAAGTAAGGCCTCCTGACAACCACCACAAGGGTACTGAAGAGACCTCCTGCCAAGAGCCAAGGGAGGGGCCATCCTGCAAGCCAACCCATGCGGGGTTCAGAGGCTGAACATCATGACTGAAGCCTCCTGAGACTCTGAGCCAGAAGAACCAGCTGAGCTGCTTCAGCTCAACTGTAGGAACTACAGTGAAATCAAATGTGGCTGCTACTCACTGTTACGGTTTTGGGTATAAGGAACTATAAGGAACAGTACTGGTGTAGTGGTTACATGTTGGGCTGCAATCCACATGGTCGGCAGTTTGAAACCACCGGCAGCTCTTCGAGAGGAAGACTGGGCTTTCTCCTCCCATAAAGAGTTACAGTCCTGGAAATCGGCAGAGGGTTGCTATGAGTCAGCATTGACTTGATGGCGGTGAGGTGGGAGTTTAGCTAGACAGAAATAGATGACTGGGATGAGAGAGGGCTTCAAAAAGCTCATGGTAAAATTCCACTATTTTTGAATTCCATTTTCAACAAAACGTTTGAAGCCCCTCTGCACTGCAAGCAACGAGTGCTCATTAGCCGTTTCTTCTCTGTGTCAGAACTTCACTGTTTAAATAGAACCTGAGCCTCTTCCCTCTCAACCCACGGTTTTCTACCTGCCTGGGGTTTCCCATCTCTACTTTCTCTGTCCTTCCCTCCTGCTACAGAAGAAGGGAACTAATCCTGAAAAACTTTCATCAGTTTATGGACTCTGGTTATGGGATTAAAGATGCCCCAATGCCACGTGCCACCTGATTCCACTGGTCAGCAACCCAAGTAAATCAAATAACAAGATTTCAGAGAGCTATGAAAATACATTGGGAAGGTCATTACATGAAATAATAAACCAACAAAAAAAAAAAACCCAAACTCACTGCTGTCAACAGCAACCCACAGGGTTGAACTAGCGGGGCGTTTTCAGGACCGTAACTCTTTATGGGAACAGAAAGCCCTATTTTTTTCCCAATGAAATAGTAAGTCCTGGAAATGAATTGAAAAATTATACCATTGGTAAAAATAAAAGCATTTACCCATCATAAGCACTAAAAGTCCCTGGTCCACACTCTGAATTTGTGCCACAAAGGATCAAAGATAAAAATCTAGACCCCACAGGAAAGAGTTGTGCTAAAAGCACATCTAAATAGTTAACACCAAAGTCATTGCCAGTGCATTAAGAAGGCTATTAGACGGACCAGCTGACTTTGAACTACGTCTTTAATAACAAAAACCTAACCAAACAGATAAGAGTATTGATTTCATTATAAATCTGAAAAATTACACAGATGTCTTTTAAAAATGATTTATAACCACCCTTTCCCCTGCCAGAACACATTCTCCGGGCTTGTTACTCTGACCAGCCAGCAATACTGGCCGTGCAGCTCTGCACACACACCCCGCGTGCTTCTGCGCCAGGACCTGTGCATTCACTGCTCGTGGGCGCGTTGACCACACGTACCGTTGTGGCTTGCTTCTGTATTTTACCCAAGGCTTTGCTGAAGTTGCATCTCCATAAATGCCTCTGATTAAACAACACTACCTAACCTTGACATCCTGCCTTGTTTTTTTCTTTTTAGCATATAATGTTTATTTTTACTACTTTAAAAAATTCATTGTTAACTCTTTGACTATTTAAAAAATGACCCACACATTAACTAATTCATATTTCATCTTGTTCCTCTAAAGATTTTGAGATGGGTAACAAATGTAGTCTAAATTCAAATCTTGCTAGAAATTACAGCAAGAGTAAATATGAACCACAGACGCTAAAGAAGGTTTAAAATGAATCTTTCTCTATCTCCAAACTTTGCTGCTTCCATATTATTCCTTGCATTTTGCGTTTGCATTGCTTTTTCTGTTCTGTTTGGGTTTTTTGTACATAGAAACTGCTCACAGAGGTGATGAAAATGGATGAAAAGGGCTGCAAATTCTGGTAAGCATGAAATGAGGTTGGCTACTTAGAAGGTTTCCTTGTTTCTTACGGTTTAAGAATGCACTCGTTGGAGTTGGGTGTGCCATGGTTTTAGTCAGGGTGCCCTGTGTCTCTCATTGCAGTAAGGATACACCTTGGTAAGTGCTCAGGCTTCATACAAGGCTTTATCGGTGCGTTACAAAGGGGTAACGACATTTGGGCAAACATAACAGTCACACGCAAGTGACATGTAAAAACATAAGCTGAGAAAAAGCAAGTCTTCTTTTGGAAGACTGTGTGGCCTTTTCTAATTTTGATGGTTATCATTGCTTTGGCTAAGCATTTACATGCAAACTGCTTTATAAACCACACATATATTTGATGCTAGCACCTACTGTTTGGATTATCATTTGCTATTTACATGGTCATGGCTGTACCAGAAAGCCATGCTGCATGGAGACAGCAGGTCTGAATTGTAGCAACAGCAATGACCTGAGCTTCAAAGTCAGTGAGCTGGGCTTTCTACCGTTCTGAATAATCCTCTCCATGTTAGAACTCGTAAACAAGCCTCAATAGAGAGTAATGAACATATGCACACTTTAACTAACAACTTCTAATGTCATGGGAATATTTTTTAATATAGAGGCAATACAGTTCTTCTATTTCCCTCTTTGAAATAGCAAACTCTTTTGTAAACAGGCCCCAGGCAATTGTTCCATTTTTTACCTCTCTTCATTGCTTTGCATATTGCTGCATTCATACACTTATTATTTCAGCTGAAGAGTGTCAGAAGAACACTGACTATTCAGATGCAGATAAAATGTAGAGTCCAGGAAAATATCAATGCTTTAATGGCAACCCTTCACAGTTTCAAGCTGTAGCCATAGTGATACGTCTAATTTCTCAAGTGGCAAAATGTAGATTCCAAGTCAACTCCTAAGCATTCAAGGTGCCCCCATCTGTGGACTTTGCAGGAATACCAATGGGGGTGTGGAGAAACCTTTACAAAATATTAAGAGACTATGATTCATGGAATAGACAAACGATAACCTGAGCATAACAAATATATTTGACCTTTAAAGCAATAAAAACAAATGTAAAAAGAGTCTCCAGTTTTCTATTACTGCCAGGTTTATTTTCCTCATAAGTGTCAGCCCATTATGGCACAATAATCACTCATTACAGTAGCACAATAATGCATAGGCTATACTCCACCTATAGTTGTCTTGTGTCTATTTAGTTTTATAGCAAGCAAGCAATTTGAGAATATGGTAATAAAGCCTCAATCACAGTAATGATGTATGATGGGCTGTAATTTCTCTGTGCTAATGGGTTACAAACAGTATTACAGTGATGACGGGAATCTCATTGATTCATTATATGACTGCAATAATATCAAATGACTTAATATAGATCACTATTAAGTCATGCACATGCTACTAACAACCTCTATATTTCACTATATAGATATATAGGGAAATAAAATTAATATTAGTCTTTCTATATAAAAGTTCACACAGCACAAAACATTTTGTGTTGAGTACCCTAAATCAATGTTTAAAGTTGGAATTACTGCATTGAACTGGTTCTTTGAAAAGAAAACCATTGATTTTAATCTGCTTGAAGCAATCAATTACTCCCTGTCCTCTTTATTCCAAACTGTAATGAAAACTAAACTGCGTTGTCTTGAAAACTAAATGTGAAGATGATCATAAACAGAATTTAAACTCCATGGATTATTCATATCTACCCATTTAGATTTGCCATTTCCATTATGAGTACATTTGCCACGAGCATTTAATGGACATCTAAAAGGGAATTCATTAAAGCAGGAGCTGTTGGCAGCACTTATGGGCTTCAGACTGCTTTATGCTTGCCTTTAATAGCTCACTATTATAAAAGTGATATATTGTGTTCATCCCATTAGTAGTTTGCAGAAAGGTCTGCAAGAGATAACAAATCCTTCTGAATATTTTCAGAACTGAAAGTAAATCATAGTTTGTTTGTCTTAAGATGCATATTCTAACAATATACAATTTTAGAGAGTAGACTAAATTTACTTGTTTCAAGTCAAGTAAAATTTTAGCAACTGCAGATACATTTAATGAAGCAGGCACCACCTCTCTGAAATATTCTGTGGTTATTAACTTGAGATATTTGTAGTCCTCAGGCCGTCTAACAAATGGCGTAAAGGTACAACAGAAATAACAGTACGATACACCTTTCTAAGGGCTAGTGGGAAGAGAGCCCCCAAAGAAAAGCTTGGTAGAGCAATCTTACACAAACTGCATGCTGCCCGCCGCAGGAAGGAGGCTGGCTCTGCTTCTGCCATCTTAGATTTGTTCTGCAAGAACGCCTAAGCAGGAATGGAATCCCACTATTGTCTCTTCCCCCTACTCCCCCTACACTCTGCCCCTATCCTAGAGAGGACACAGAAAATGGACACAAGAAAATGTAAAACCGGAATGGAATGTTGGTCCTTACTCTGCTTGGTTGTAATGTGCCCTGGAGTGGGTTCAGACCCATAAGGAAACACCACCGCCTGGCCCTGCACCATCCTCACTGTTGTTCCTGCGCCTGAGCTCATGGGCGCAGCCACTGTGTCCGTCCATCTCATTGAGGGCCTTCCTATTGTTCGCGTCCCCGCTACGCCACCAAGTATGTCCTTCTTGAGGGACTGGTCTCTCGTAACAACATGCCCAAAGTATGTGAGGAACAGTCCTGCCAGCCTTGCCTCTAAGGCATACTCGGACTGGCTGTCTTCTTCTTACTACAGTAGTAAAAGAATACGAACTGGAAGGGGAGAATGAGGAAAGGACCCGCCATTCAGCATGCCATCTCCAAAATGCTTGAGTGATGCCAATGGTTAAGTACTGAACGCCTGACGTAAGGTTCCACCCCACCCAGCAGCACCCTGAAAGGAAGGCTTTGCTTCCATCCCGTCACAGCTCGGAAAACTCCACGGAGCCATTCTATTCTGCACACCTGGGATAAGCAGGAGCCGTGACTTACACATGACAAGTGATAACAAGAACAGGCTATATTTTATTCCAAATCCAACATTTTTTTCCATTTAAATTTGGTTGGTTTTTAATATTTTCTGCTTTCTTTTTGATTGAGGTTTTTAAAATCTGTTTACCCTGTTGTTCTTTTTTAAAAAAATCATTTTATTGGGGGGTCGTAAAATTCTTATCACAATCCTTACATACCTCCATTGTGTCAAGAACATATGTACATTTGTTGCCATCATCGTTCTCAAAACATTTGCCTTCTGCTTGAGCCCTTAGTATCTGCTGCTCATTTTCCAACTCCCTGTCCACGCCCCCCTACCTCATGAACTCTTCATCATTCATAAATTATTATTATTTTGTCATGTATTACACCATCCGACATCTCCCCCGCCTTCTTTGCTGTCCCTCCCCCAGGGAGGAGGCTATACATAGATTCCTGTAATCAGTTCCCCCTTTCTACCCTACATTCTCTCCACCCTCCAGGCATCGCCACACTCACCACTGGTCCTGGAGGAGTCATCTGTCCTGGATTCCCTGTGTTCCCAGTTGCTATCTGTGCCTATGTACATCCTCTGGTCTAGCCAGATTTGTAAGGTAGAATTGGGATCATGATAGTGGGCAGGGAGGAAGTATTTAAGAACTAGAGAAAAGTCACATGTTTCATCATTGCTACCCTGCACCCTGCCTGGTTCATCTCCTCCCCACAACCCTTCAGTAAGGGGTGTCCGGTTGGCTACCACTGGGCTTTGAGTCTCTACTCTGCCCTCACCCACATTTACAATGATAGGATTTTTTATTCCTTGATGCCTGATACCTGATCCCTTCGACAGCTCGTGGTCACACAGGCTGGTGTTTCCACCATGTGGGCTTTGTTGCTTCTGAGCTAGATGGCCGCTTGTTTATCTTTGAATGCAATCCAAAAGGTTCTAGTGGATCAGAAACATGTTTCTGTATTCGAAAAGGCAAGAGTAGGCCTTTTGACCAGCCATGGGAGAACCCAACTACCACATACCCAATTCTGAAGTAGTGGCACGGTGGGTTACGCAAGTTCAGCAGAGGACTCCATCAGCCGTTCCTGGGAGAAATCTGCTCCCACAGATGTACAGCTTCAGTAACTCACAAGGGCAGTTCTACTCTGCCTTACAGGGTAGTTATGAGCGGCAATTCACTTGATGGCAGTGAGTTCGGGGATTCTGGAATGTGTAATTTACGTATTTTTCATAGTAAAATGACCTTATTTTACTTAGAGTATGGTTAAAATTAGTTAGCATGCAGCTTATTACCCATATACACATTGGGCAAGGCAAATGAATAGTCTCTGAAATATGTTTAACTGACATAAAACAAAAATGTTAACACAGGAAACATTATGTATGTGAAATCTATAAATATCTGTGTAGGACACTGATGCTTTTATGAATCAAAACCTCATCTTTCAAGTTTTTAGGCTTAGCTCAATGCATTTACCGAAATAGATGCTGTAATGATTTCACTTCTATAAATATGGAAATGCCAAAGACTCACATATGTATCTTACTAGAAAATGATTACTCATAAAAATTTAAAAATTTTTCTAAGAAGGTATAAAGTATAAACTATTATCTTTAAACAGCATCATCTTTAAATAAACTATTATATTTAAACTTTTAGATATACAAGGCCTTCCAAAGCCAATCAAATAAAAGGCAGAAGCTTCATTCACAGTTTCTTCATTTCCTCAAAATCATAACCCTTGAACTATGGAGTTGATTTGCCCAAGTCCAAGAGTACCATGGGAAATCTGTGCTCTTTACTGACATAAGCCTTCGAAACATGCCCAGTGTGTTCATTACAATGCAGATTCTAAATCACAATGAGGATTTTAATGTGGGTGATATTCCTGGTTCAGCAATGTAATTCCAGTCCCTACATATTTAAATGATTGGGTTAGGGTATGTTTACATACTCATACAATGTACATGTAAAAACCTAATCATCTTAAAACAGTTACGATCTAGTGGGAAATAACTTTCTATTACAATGTGAAGCAGAGTGAAATAAATACCTTTCCTGTTCAAGAGCTATCAATAGAAGTATTTTAAAATACGCAGTAAATAATTTTCTATCCTTCATGAACTAAACTAACCATAAGAGGAAAGAGGAGAGAATTTCTGTGCCTAACAAATTCCATTTCTAAATTCATATTAATTTAATTGTAGTGACGTAGAATCAAATAAACAACTACTTTGGTATCCAGTGGTAAAATATCAGTTGGTTTCTACTAATGAATACCTGAAAAACGTTGTTTTTCAAGCCAAATGAAATTTTCTTGCACAAAACTTCATCTCACACATGGCAGGAGAATCCAGTCCCTGGAGAAGGACATGACGCTTGGTAAAGGCAAGGGTCAGAGAGAAAGAGGAAGACTCTCAAGGACATGGACTGACACTGGCTGCAAGCATGGCTCACACCTAACACCACTGTGGGGATGGCACAAGACTGGACGGTGCTTTTATTCTTTGGCACGTACGGTGGTTATGAGCTGGAACCAACTTGGCTGTACTTGACAACAACAACAACAAGTACCACAAAACAAAGCATCTCAACCAAGAGATCAGCAATAAAATAAAAGTTGACAGGTACATCATTTAGCTAAATTTCCGAGAAGACAATCTCCCTTTCCCCCCTAAATAAGATCTCTCAGATTGGTGGCAAATTCACTAAAGTATAATTTATGAATCATTTGGAGAACGATCCAATAAAATGAAACAGAAGACTAATTTATGTGCTGGCAGGCATCTAACTGCATGAAGGGCAGAGACAAGCGTTATCAGAAAGCGTTTGTTTTTGCACCAAATTAAAAGCAGTTCATGACCACGATGAAAGCAAATACTTTATAAGGCTGAACACAACGTACGTATAGTACGTAATAGACTTAAGGATAGTACATAAGAGATCACCTATAAACCAAGTAAGAAATAACTGGTTGATTGTCCCCTAATGAAAAACTGTGTTTGAAAATAAGTTATCTAGAAAACAGTCCCATCGTCACAGTCATTTTCCCCTCAAGTTGTAAGACAGGCATCAAGGTAGAAAACACGACTTCAATAGGCAGCATCAGTTGCCTGTGGAACAATCATAAATTTATCTTTGTAATTAGTTTACAGAAGTTGGTTTAGCACAGGGAACTTCTTGTCTTTGCCTGTATTATTTTGACATTAAATGAAAGAATCTCTAGCACACAAAAAGCCTCTGTGATGACTTTATGGGTAAAAATTAAGCTCTAATATTCTGACGTTAGGTTTCAAGAATCTATAATGTTAAGGCTACTCAAATTACAAAGGTCCAAGATCACACGTGCTAAACTGATTTTAAAATATCTAAGTTCTTAGAAATTCAGCAAAATATAATCCACACAAAAATTGCAACTAGAAGTATCTACTTGTCTCAATCTGTCTCTTTGTCTCAACACACACGCACACAAACTCTCTTTCTCTCTCCTCTTCTCTTTTTCCAGAATTTAAGGTGTGTAAATACTCTAAAAATGATAACATCATTCGCCTAAGAGAATATTCAGAGTGATGTAACAAGTCATCGATAGTTAAGTATGTCCTAGAAATAAAGGACAGATGAATTTTGTCTTTCTCCACGGACTAGGAAACTTTAAAAACGAAAGATGACTGAAGCTGCATGAGATCATGCCTGAGTGAGACTTACCTGGCCAGGAAAGAAATTAGCTTAACATTTAGACTGACTTGCCCTCACCTGGACCCTTAGAGTGAGATCCCTGGTTCAGATGATGATGGACCAGATCGTTCTCAAGGAGGAAGAACCCGAGTTGGATAGGTTTGCCACAAGCCCTTCACAGGAAGATGTCAGTCTTCTGTGCAAGATAAAAAAGAAAAGAAAAAAGGTACAGTGGCAGTGGACGAATTCTCCTATCTTAGAAGAGGGGAAAGTCAGGTATGCATGGTCTCCATTAGCTAGCTCTCCTCTGTATGCAAAGCAGAGAAAGTCGAGACACAAGCTGAGAGACACAAAGGTATCAAAGTAAAAAATGAGTTTGGAATGTAGGTTACAATCATAAAGATGCTAATTATAACTGAGAATTTCTAAGGCACCTAAGAGTTTAATTTTTAGAAGACCGATAATCAAAAGTTTGCTTCCATGGACAAAATATTCAGTTCTAGATACGTTTTGAAAGTGCTTTATGATCAGTTTTGGGAAATGTCCATAAACCACTGTTAGTCAGTGAGATTAATTTCCTTCCCAGAGCATAACTGCTCTCAGCACCCCAGTCCTTCTCGAGAAGCAAACAAACAAACAAACAAATTCTGACCTCCTAGAGAACCTATAGGCAGGGTAGAAGGGCCCCTGTGGGTTGAGGCGGTAAATCTCCTTGGGAAAAGGCAGTGCCCTCTTTTTCCCTCAGAGTGGCCGGTGGATGCAAACCACTGACCCTGCAGATGTAGCAACCCGACTGTTAGCCCACGATGCTCCACTCAGGCGTTGATTTTAAATACTATTATTTCCTCAGAGCTTATATTAGATGGCATATCTAAACTTCGGGTTAGATATGTCTCCAACATGTTTCAAACAGGTATAAAATAGCTCTGATGAAGTTTCCAAATAAGAACCTAAAAATATTGTATATTTATTTCCCCAACTGATCACCAACTTTAAATATTATATTTAAAAGTCAGCTTTTCTTACAGATCTGTACTTCTTTAGTCTAGGGAATTAGTAAGCGTTAGGAGTTTACAATGTTTATGTTGCTCTCTAAACACTACTGATTTTCGCTGAGCTTATAAAAAAGTTAACTATTTATTTTGAAGTACCTTATAATCTAATTTTAATTTAACTATTATCCTACATGGGCTCGTAATGTGTAAGGTTATCATTTAATTTTATTGTAAAAATCAATTTTGAAAAAAATTCCATTTCAGATAGATGAGAAAATATGGTGAGATGCTGTAAGAAAATAATAAATGATACTTTAATAAAGTACTTAGACTAAGATGGTTGCAAAGGTTAATAACTACTATATAAATCTAGTAGGCCAACTAATTAATGGTGACAAATTTATACAAAATCAAAATCACTTCTACAATTCTAGCCCTCATCTCTAATACCACAAAATAGCCAAGTAGTCCATGCTGTTCTATAAAGTGTAAGAGGCAAATGGAAAGTTGTCATGATCTTTGTAACATGTATCATTCTACCAGGCTACAAAGTACAGCGTTAAGCTTAAGTGAAACGGGTTATGAAGCAGGGTTAACGACAATGTCATCATTAACTACGACATGGCACTCCTGGGGTCAGGTCAATGTTCCACCGACACATAAAGATTCTGCATAGACAGGTAGACGGGTTTCTAGTAATGGGAAGTTAAAGACACACATTCACACCAAATTACTAAATTTCAGTATTTTGAAAGTGTTTCACCCATCCTTTAAAATCTGAGACCATGCTCTCCCACTGTTTCCTTTTTTTCTTGAACTCCTTTGGTGGCTCCTTCTCCGCGTCTTTTCTGCACTGATTTTCCTCACCGCAATCTTTAGATGTTACTTTCTTAGGCCTGGGCTTAGACATTCGTGTCTGATCATTCTGTTTTCTCCTAAATGCCATCCCACACGCCTGTGTTTTCAGTCAGGGATGGCACGAAGCAGGTGGATAGCACTTACAAGAATAAAAATGTTTTAGTTCCAAACCTTATTCTCTAAGGGGAAAAACCCAAGTTCAAGAGCTAAGACAATATGAAGATGTTCCAGTTTCTATAACAATAAAAATCACAAAGCATACAGAGAAATGAGAATGGGTTACACACAGAAAAAAACAAAACAAAGTGACAGGTTGTCCCTGAAGATCCCAGACAATGGACAGACTACCTAGCAGTCACCATTGAGACCACCCTGAAGCATGATGGCCCCAGGTGTGGGAGTGGAGCCCATGGTCCACTTTGCAGAAACTGATCTCCAAGTTTTGTTTGCAAGGCCCTTTGAGTGGACTCAACCCTCCAACCTTTTGACTACAGTGACTGTAGCACCAGACAGGGACTCCCTGGGTTTAAAAACAAGAGTTTAAGTGTGACCAAAGGACTAAAGGAAGCAGGAACATGACACCTGAAAAAAGAGATCTTTAATAAAGCAATAGAAATGATAAAAAGAAAGCAACAACCAGAAATGGAAAAGATAGTAACTAAAGTAAAACAGGGAAGAAAAGCTATTTGAAGAAAAAAGGGGAGAAAATGTCCCCGATTCGATGAAGAGCATGAATGTACACATCCAAGTAGCTTGATGAACGCCAAGTGGAAGAACCCAGAGACCCACACCAAGACACACACCGAAACTTCTGACGTGAACGATAAGCAGAAAATCGGAAAAGCAAACCACAGAAATGAATCACCACATGCATGGGGTACTCAATACGGTTAAGTGATGATCTTTCACAGCAATCCTGCAGCCAAGAGGCACTGAGATGACACTTTCAATGCAGAAAGAAAAGAATGGTAACTTCAAGTGCCTACATCTGGCAAAACTGCCCTTCAAAAATGAAGGCGGAATTACGATAATCTCATGGAAACAGGAGCCAGGGGAGCTCATTACGACAGCTCTGGCCCACAGGAACTGCTAAGCGGAGTCCTTCAAACTGAAGGACAAGAACACCAGACTGTCGTAGCTCAAAATCATATGAAGAAAAAGATACCCAGGAATGAGAATTTCATGAATATAAAGGTTCATGTTATGGTACTTTTTGTTTGTTAGTCTAATTGTTAAGTAATACACAATGAATATGACAGCTGCATAAAAAGCAATCATCATTGTAAGCTAACTGGACACATAATAATATATACAGAGGGAACTTAGGAGTACAACAAAGTGAGGAAAGTACAAGCAAGAATAGTTTTTGTGTCACGGATTTTAAATTGTTATACATTTAGGCGAGGTTGTTATAAATTTAGGATGTTACATGTAGTATCCACAAAGAAACTTTCTAAAAACATACCCATAAATGTTGAATGTTGCATTATCTATATTTGTAGAGCAATAAAATGTAAAATTTAAATATCATATAAACAATAAAGGGCAAAGATAATTAAAATGGCGCACTACAACGTAGCAGTCAACAGGCTGTCGTGGCAGAAATGAGGATCAAAAAAGGCATCACACACACACACACACACACACACACACACACACACACACACACACGTTTAATTTAAACACTATTACCTCGCTGATAAAAAAGCTAAATCTAATATTGAGGAAGTGACAAGAAATACATAATTTTTAGGACTTCTTATATTCAATTAACTGGACTTCAAAAAATAGTGTCATGAATGAACTAACGGTGGCCTAACAGGAGTGTTTGTGATTTTTGATTTTTACATTTTATTGGGAGCGCCTTACAGAAATTTTAATAATCCATAATTCAATAATGTTCCAAGTTGTGTTTGAGCAATTGAAATGTGTCCGAGAGGAATTACTGAGGGGTGAACAATGGGCAAACAGGAAATAAGGTAGGAGGAAAGAAGAAGAAAGTAAAAATTATATATATAGGTATAAACATGGATATGTATAAATGAAAATATATAAAGATAGGTGTATTTGTCTATGTATGTACATATATGTAAATACAACAAGGAAGCTGATAAACTTTGGGCCTCTACTTAAATCTTACCTCAGTATAAGAACGGTTTGTTCAACAGAGAGGTCTGCAGGGCCAGCCCCAATCCCAACTATGTGGGCAGAGCACACAGGAGCAAACGAAGAGGGAAGGAGAGAGGGTGGAGCACATCCTGGCCCACCAAGTCCCTAGGATGATAGTCCTGCTCAGAGCAACCAGTGCACAGAGAGGACCATAGGGCCGGCCCCACCATGAGACACGGCATCCCTCACTGACCCAAAGCACTGTGAGGGACAACACTGGAGACCCAGTGCAGGAATTGTGTACAATCTGACCCCACCACACAGGGGCAAAACACTAAGAGTGTGCAACACAGCAGCAAGGGGAACAAAACTATGAAGTCCCCAGGGAATACAGAAAATAGTCTATACACGATCGCTGAAGGCAAGTGCATAGCTAAAGTGGTGAAGAAAGGTGATGGTGCCCGGCTATCAAAAGATATAATATCTGGGGTCTTAAAAGCTTGAAGATAAACAAGCAGCCATCTAGCTGAGAAGCAACAAAGCCCACATGGAAGAAGCACACCAGCCTGTGTGCTCATGAGGTATCCATGGGATCAGGTTTCAGGCAACAAAAAGCCAGAACAAAAAAATCTGTATCACTGTGAATGAAAGGCAGTGCAGAGTGGTAACCGAAAGCCCATCTGCAGACAATTGCTTTAAGTTGGAAAAAGACTCAATGGAAAGGCTCTTGGTAAATTCATTTACTAATTTCTCCAAATAATCCAATCTTCATGTCACTGATGTTCTTCTCTATTACTTTGTTTCACTGATTTTACTCATGTTTAATTAATCTCATTCTACTTATTTTTATTTAATATTAACTGCTAGCACTGTGCCACACACACCTTAACCCTCTCCCCACCCCCAGTCCCAAGTTCCATAGCATCTTGCACTGCAAGCATCTGGGAGATCTATACATACATTTGACTCTCTACTTGGTGGCTCTTTTCTTCCAAAATCCCTCACAATTTTCAGCTGCTCTGATAGTTGTTTCCTTTTCTAATTTCTCCAAAAGATGATGACATTCTGCTTCAGCTATATTCCTGAACAGCTTGACAATTTCTTCATGAGCAAAAGCAGCAATAAGCAATCTCAACCAGTTTAATTTCTCTTGAAGGCTCAAACTTTCCACCTACTTTTGGGCATTGTGCACTCTTCTCCACAGTGCCACCCCTCAGAAGCTATCATTTCTAAGGTTAGTTGATCCAAACCACTCCTCCATTACCAGAAAGCTATAATGACCACTGTAAACTCTTACATTATGAGGGCTTGATTTTTTAAAGACGTTCAGAATTTACTTAACCTTTTCCTCACCAATACAGTTCAATCCTTTTTCTTTTACAGTGGTTAGTTGTGACTAGATACAACTCACACAAAGTTATATAATTAAAAAATTGATGCAAATATGAGATGATTTAGAAAATTAACAATCTTGTATTAAAGCATTTTATATCTATTATGTCTAACCCTCAGAACAATCAGCGAAGCGAGGAAGCAGAAGCTCAGGGAACTTGAGGAAATTAGCTACCCTAGGCCCCAGGTCTACTAAGGTCAGCACCAAAGCTCATGATATCCCAAAATGAAAAGTCTATTTCCCTAAAAAAGTACGGCCTTAGTGACAGAAACAAAACTAGATGGCAGAGTCTTGATTCTGTTCTTCTTATTGGATGAATTGCAGGACAATGAAGTGAAAAATTAGCAGTGCAACAGAAATTAAGAACTGGTATACAGTACCATGTAAATTAGATAATTTAGAAAGGTATATTGTATAAATTGTGAAGCACCGATATAGAACAGCTGTTTAAATACCACTGTTTTAAATCTGATAACAGTAAAGAAGAATAATACACATATTTTTAAAGACTTTTCTAAAACCCCAGGTACACTTCAATAAAAAAAAAAACAAAACCAAAGTAAACAGTTGCTAACAATCACTAATCACTCCGAACGCGGCCATATAAGACAGAGAAGGGCTGCCCTGGTGGGTTCTGAGCTGGAAATCTTTACTGGCACAAAGGCTGATCTTGCTCCCACGGTGCAGCTGGTGGTTCAAACTGCTGACCTTGTGGCTAGCACCCCAATGTGCCACCTACTATACTACCAGGCTTATATTTCAGTAGGCAATGTAAGTATTCAGATACAAAAATAATTTTCTTACCAACAGACCCCAAAAGACCTTCTGAATTCATTATTTTACCATAAAAATAATTTATATACATTTTATTTTATACAGCTAAAAAGACTTCAGTAAGGTTAATATTAGTTTACAGCAACTGTAATGAAATTAATCCATCTTCATCATATACCGCATTTTAATTACCTTTCATAATTCCCATATTTTTCTAAGCATATATAATAATGCCAATCCAGTTGAATGTATACAGCATTCATTTTTAAGCTTGTATGCATTTTTGAGTTTGCAAGAGATATCAATTCTGAATCATTTAACTTTTAGTTTACAAATGTTGCTTATTGCTTAAGAGCACTGTAGATGCAGCTTCAAAAAGATACTGGCTCTCGACAGTAATTATATACTCAGTCTAATGTTTCAGTTAATGGATGAGCATTTCAGTGATAATTACAACGCTTGAACATAATGTGCCTTTATTAGCTGTATAAAATAAAGCCAACTTATGCCAACTGCAAACTCGGCTATTTATTTTTATAATTGGCAATTTTATTGTAAAAATATTATCAAATGACAAAAGTACCATCATGCATACCAGGATTTTATTTAACATTCTAGAAATATAGATGAAACCTTAATTAGGGTGCATACTGACATAGGCTCTATCTGTGAAAAATACATGAAAATTTCCAAGAAATAATTAGATAAAAACATTGTATTAGAAAAACAAGGGTCTAAATTAAGTTTCTCTCCAACACTTACCAAGTTATGAGACCTTGGGCAAGTTCCTTAATCTCAGTGCGGACCTCAGTTTTAACAGAGGGTGGATCAATGCTTTGTCTCAAAATAGCA
Organism: Tenrec ecaudatus; assembly: GCF_050624435.1. Taxonomy (NCBI): domain Eukaryota; kingdom Metazoa; phylum Chordata; class Mammalia; order Afrosoricida; family Tenrecidae; genus Tenrec; species Tenrec ecaudatus. Next base: position 184,671,598 of record NC_134531.1, on the reverse strand, counting down.
TTTGATTTGTAAAAATCCTGTCTAGTTCTAAATTCTACAATGTTATTATAATAAGTTGCTGTTAGGTGCCACAAGTTAGTTCTAATTCCTAGCAACCCCGTGTCCAACAGAGCAAAACACTGCCCTGTCCTGCACCAGAAAAACATATTTGAAAATGTGATGCTCTACCTAAATTTATCATATTTCTTATCTACATCATAGGTTCTCAAACTTATTTGGCTTACCACCCCTTTTGAGGAAAAAAAATTACTCATTACCGTCAGGGAGGGCAGGGAGGGAGACAAAATGAGGAGCTGATACCAAGGGCTCAAGTAGAAAGAACATGTTTTGAGAATGATGAGGGAAACAAATGTACAAATGTGCTCAACACAATGGATGCATGGATGGATTGTGAAAAGAGCTGTATGAGGCCCCAATAAAATGATTTTTAAAACTTTAGTTTTTACCTCATAATCCAGGATAAAGTATAGGTATCTGTTTGTGTAGCCTCCACTCTCACTGCCATCAAATCAATGCTGATCATAGACTCCCTGTGGGTTTCTGAGGCTGGAACTGCTGACAGGAGTAGAAAACCCAATCCTTCTCCTGAACAGCTGCTGGTGGTTTTGAACCGCTCCCTGTGCTGATCACAGCCCAAACTTAACCACTACACCACCCGGGCTCCAAAGTGTGTGCGTGCGTGTGTGCGTGCATGTGTGTGAGTGTTTTCAATTAATTATAAAAGAAAAAAAAACATGGAATTTCCATTCTGAATTTTAAAATATATTTGTACAAGTTAAAACTATTAAAAACTATAGACTTAGATCTGCACCCTCCTGGCATTTTTTCCACCACAAAAACTGTAACAGATGGTTTACTTTCTCATCAACAAAAGCATGTGGAAGGACATTCAACATGTGACAACACAGAGCAGTTAGTAGGTGTCATTTTATGTAGCAACAGTTAAACTCCTCAAGGACCTCAACAAAACTAAGAAAAGGCTCACGAAGGGCAGTGAACACCGCGATAAAGCTGCTCTCAACGCCCTCTACTGCTGTTACTTAGTCATTTTTAGGTGCGTCTACATTTTCCATATTGTGTTCATTTTTACATTGTGACAACAGAGTCCAGCAATAATCATTTTGGCCACTTTACATGGATATACCTAAGAATAAAATAATAAACGAGTTTTAAACCTTCAAAGTTAAAAATGGGCTTTGCTGACTTCTAATCAATTTCGATCCCCCAGTGGTCTGAGCGTTCCTAATACTACAAACAGCACTTGTTCTAACATGACAATTACACTCCAAAAGCTACGCAAAGTATGCTCAGAACGAAGAAACCCTTTAGTCAAGGAAGCCCTCCAAATGACGAGTAACTTAAGATTAAAAGCACACTTACTATGAGTGGAAACCCTATGTGCGTTCGGCAAGTTTCCTGGCATACTGGCACAGCACGCATACACACCGGTTGATGAGAGATCACTAGTTCAAAACCACCAGCTCCTCCATGGAAGATGAGGCTTTCTACTCCCATAAAGATAAAAGGGTAAACCACAGGGACAGCAAAAAGGGGGCAGGCGCTCGAGGAAATGTAGTGACACAGTGGCTGCCAACAATGGGATCAAACACAGCATCGCCTGCGAAGATGGCACAGGACTGGGCAGTGTTTCTTTTGATTGTGCCTATGGTTGCTTCTATGGGCCAGAACCGACTCAGTGGCACCCAGCAACAATACACCAAAGACTTAGCTCCGAACCCCACGGCAGTGCTGTTCCGTGCTCCAGGTCAGCTCTGAGTCGGCATCGACTCGGGGCAGGGGGCGGGGCTTCTTTGGAAAAGCACACTGAGAAAGTATGATAGAGTACTAGAAAAAAGTCTGAGATCTTCACCTATAAAATCAAACACCGAAGACACAAAAACAGCTACGTGGAAACTCGAAACCCATTTGCAGGGTCCCCACATGGGGAAGCCTCGGTGATCTCCTCTGAACGGGGTCCGGAATGTGAACAGCGTGCTATCAGACAGAGAACACTGTACGCTGATTATGGCAGATGTCGTTAGGTTAAATGTCATACCTTATCATTTCATTTCATGTCCCTCTTGACCCGCTGCAAAGCTGTTTCAGGTTTTAATATTTTCAGATTTCAATTGAGGCTGTATTTTGTGATTGTTGCTGGGTTGTTGGTTTTTTTTTTGCATGATTTCCTGTATATAAATCCAGGAGAGGTAAATATATACAAAGAGTAACGGGATTAATAATGACCTAAGGCCATGGCAGGAGAGCTTGAGGGATAAATGGGGAACTAGCAATAACGAGTAAGAAAATGGTCTGAAACTGCTTGTGGTGATGACTGAAAGACTGTATGATGTTAATTATATGCCAATAAGGCAATTAAAACACTGGAAAATACAGAGAAGTAGAAGAAAAGAAATGCCTGTAATTCTACCAGGAGAGAAAGAAAATGAACCATTTATTTCTTTAGGGATTTTCCTCTTTTTATTATATCACAATCATAAAATTGGGGCAAAGTACAGGGGCTGAGTGAAATATATATTAAATGGTTCATATTTAATATGGTATATTGTGTTAATAAGCCCTGGTGGCTCAAAGGGTTAAGCATTGGTCTAGTAGCCACAAAGTCCGCCGTCCAATCCTACCAGCTGTTCCGGTAAAGATTTCCAGTCTTGGAAACCCTATGGGGCAGGTTCTACTCTGTCCTCCAGGGTTGCTGTGGATCCCAGTCTACTTGATGGCAGTGAGGGTGAGTAGTCTAGTAACATCAGTGTTTCCTCAAGTCATTCAATAATTCCTGTATTGATCGCTGCTAGTATGCTTACCCTAAACTTATACATAAACATATCAATGCAGTAAAGATTGATCATTATAATAAACTTCAAGATATGGTACGGTTTCTCTGAAAAGCATGCACATTTTTATGGTTCCTAACATATATCTGCTCCCTCAACGATGTCCAGCCTCAATCACATAGGAACAGTTCGCCTCTGTCCAACAGGGTAGCTGTAGGTAGGAATTGACTCGGTGACAGTGAGTTAACATGTACTGTAAACACCTTACCAGAAAGATTAGTAGTGCTTTCCTAAACAATATAAGGTAAAAGTTCAAAAAACATAAAAATATATTTAGCTTAGTATGAATGAAATTCTCAATTCTGAATGGCCAAAATGACTAATCTAATAAGCATCATTTTTGCTTCCTCTGAAGCCCATTTCTGAGATTACTATAATTACTCCATCTAACTCAGATTTCCCCCAAATAATCTCTCTACTCACACTTCCTTCATTTCACTAATATCTATTCTCTTCTTAACTCAACACCTGGCTGTCAAGTGAAAAATAACAGCTGCAGTGAACATTTGAATTTAGTAACAATAAAAAAGGAATGGGTCCTTCCAATATTCTCTCCTCAGGCATTTAGATTCCTCGAACTTTTGATGTGGAAAAATTATCCTTTGACTATTCACTGGGTTTGTTTATATAAAATAAAATTATTTGGGAAGTTAAGAAGGGGAACCGAATGTATATGGATATAAATAGTGATAACATTATTAACATTTGAATATTTGTTCCACCATCTTTTTTCATGATCTTTAAAATTTTAATATACTTATATTACTCTCTTCTTCAATATAGTATTATACCAAAGGTATTATATTGAAGTCTTGACTAGTATAGTGTATGCCTGGAAAGAAGCAATACAGATTATCAAAACTTCACAATCTATCTAACAAATTCCATTGTCTGCCTAGTATCTTACATGGGTGCTTAAAAATTTAATCTAATTCTTTTAAATATGACTTAGACACTTACTTGATATACAAACTTTGTCTGCATTCCAAATAATGCAAATCACACTTTGTCTCCTCAGATTAAACTTCCAGACATAAAACACTGGTTCCACAAAGAGAAACATTTTTAAGAACCCTGACCATTACCTCTTTTTTAGTTCTTCTGTAGTCAAAACAGGAAGTGAAAGTAGATTTTAAAATATAGCGGATACAGATAACAGCATTATAACTTTGAAAGTTAAAATTTATTTAAAAAATTAACCTAACATATCAGGAATTCAATCTAAAATTTTGTAGTTGTCATAAATTTATTATTTATTTTTAAAACCATTTTTACTGGGGGCTCTTATAGCTCTAAAACAAACCATCCATCCATTGTGTCAAGCACATTTGTACATGTTGCCATCATTTCCACAACATTTCTTTCTACTTGAGCCCTTGGTATCAGCTCCTCTTTTTCCCCTTTCCTCCCCAACCCCGCCCTCACGAACCCTCGATAATTTATGAAGTCACAAATTTAAAGAACTTAAAAATATAGTAAAGTTTAGTGTTTCAATTACAAACACATAAAATCCTCACATAAGATTGTAAGTATCTTTGTTTATGATTTTTTTCAAAAAAATTTTTATATTCTGCCATTGGCTCATTTAGCTATTCATATAAATTGCAAGGCGGACATTTTAATATACATTTCATCTATACTCATTCTATTGAGAAGTCTGTCTTTAGAAGACTTGAACAGATATTAGCTATACTATCAATCTACATATTAACATTTTGCATTCAGAAATTCCTAAGTACTTTCTTTTATTAAGAACCCAAACCCAACCCACTGCCATCAAGTCCATCCTGATTCATGGGAAGTCGATGCAGGGTATCTGAGCTGTCCATCTTTATGGGAGCATATGGCCTCTCTTCTTTCTTCCTCACAGGAGCTGGCGGGTTTGAATCACCGCCTTGACAGTGAGCAATCGGAAGCTTACCCAGCCAGGGCTTCTTTTCCATAAGAAGACCGAGATTAAAATTATGATACCTTGTCCCTTTAAGGAGAATACAACAGTTTTGGTCAAAAATAAAAACAATTTAATAAGCCACTGATTTATAAGGAGAACTTACTGTTACTTATTGATTGTTGCGTTGATTATAATGTATTGCTCTGAATAACACTTTAGCTAATTAGTATACAATTTATGTAACTCTTCCAGATAATGGCTATTAGACAATATGTGGCAGGTAATAAGCAAGTAAGTAGGCCAACAACTCTCTTCTCCACACATGTATGACTTAAAGATTCGAGTGTACATGAAGTGGTGTTCGGCTGAAGTTCCCATGGATTCTGGTCTAGTTTAGTCATCTTCCTGTCAATGTGGAAAGCTAACATCAATTCTCCATTCACTAAAGGATATGATTCTTACAATTTTATAAAGAGCTACCTTTGGGAATCTAGATCCATTCATACATGACTGAGTAATGATAATCCAATTCCTACCTGTAAATCAAAACTATCCCAACAGAAGCCTCAGAAGCTCTGTTTGAACTTACTGCACAGTAGCAACTCATCAGGTACACATGAAAAGCATGATGTTAGATTCAGCTTCTATTGTTCTTGGCACCTATACACTAGAAACACCTCACATTGTGTACATAGTCAAATCACTTGAGACCCTACGACCACATGTGATCATCATAGTAAGTGATTGGGGCTAGGAAGAAATTAGGTTCTAAATGGACAGCAAGACTATAGCCTTGAGCAGACTATGTATGAATTTTATAAAACCAAAATTCTCATAACTAGACAAATAAGCACTGAATAAAAGGAAGAAAAAAAATTGTAGTCAAAATCTTCTCTTTACTGTTGCTTCCGCTGTTGTTGGGTGTCATGAAGTCGGTCTGACCCACAGCGAATGATCCCCAACAGATTGAAATGCACCCACTCTGGCACCATCCCACAAGTGCTCCTTAGGATGGAGCCATCCACTTTTACACTGCCCCTCTGCTTCACTAAACACGAGGTCCTTCTCCAGGGACTGGCCTCCCTCACAACATGCCCAAGGTAAGCAAGACGAAATCTTCTCCATCCTTGCCTCTAAGGCAGCACTCTGGCCACACTTGTCCCAAGACAGATTTGTTTATCCTTTTAGCAGTCGATGGCACTTTTAATATTCCTTGCCAACACAATGAAAATGCATTGATTCTTCTTTGATCTTCCTTATTCAGTGTTCAACTTTCAAATGCCTATGAAGAGACTGACAATATCATGACCTGGATCAAGTGCAACTTAGTCCTCAGAGTAACATCCTTGCTTTTCAATACTCTAAAGAGGTCCTGTGCAGCAGACTGACCTAATGCAACTCGCCTCTTAACAAAATTCTTGACAACTTCAATCTTTTCTCCACTTATCATGATGTCACCTATTGGCCCAGTTATGATCTTCTTTAAACTGAGTTTTAATGCATACAGAAGGCTACAATCCTTGATCATCAGAAAGTGCTTCAAGTCCTCCTCACTTTTGGCAAGTAAGGCTGTGTGTGTGTCATCTGCACACCCCAGGTTGCTAGTAAACCTTCCTACAACACTGATGCCACATTCTTTGTCTTTTGATCCAGCTGCTTTGCCGATTTGCTCGGCACACAGATTACATAAGTATGGTGAAAGGCCACAACCCTGGTGGCCACCTTTCTTGACTTTGACCAGGCAGTATTTCCTTGGTCTGTTTAAACAAATGCCTTTTGATCCAAGTACAGGTTCTGCAGGACCACGAGGCAATGTTCTGGAATTCTCATTCTTCTCAAGGTTATCCATAGCTTTTCATCACTCAAACTGTCAAATGCCTGGGCCCAGTCAAAAAAAACACAACTAACCATCTTTCTGGCATTCTGTTCTTTGATCCATCCGACACCAGCAATGATATCCCTGGTTCCATGTCTGCTTCTGAATCCGGCAGAACTTCTGGCAGCTCTGTCGGTGTCCTGCTGCAACCGCTGCTAGGTGGCCTTCGGTAAAATTTCACTGGCACGTAATTCCAGTGCTGTTGTTCTAGAGCTGAGCATTCTGATGGGTCACCTTTCCCTTGATTGGGTCCACAGATGGCTTTCTTCCAGTCTGTTGGCCAAGTAGCTGTTTTCTTAGTTGCCTGGCATAGACCAGTGAGTGCTCCCAGTGCTTCTTCGGGAGCTTCAATTTTTGTGGAAAAATAAAATTAATAGATAATGAAATTTTAATGTAAATGCTTTGAAACCTCCTAGTGCCTTCTAAGATCAATGTCTATGGAAGCGGTGGTCAAGACAGCAAGCATATTGTTGCAGTGAGCATGTCTGTTGTACAACACCTCCTTCAAGGGTTTAAAAGCAAATATGTCACTTTAATGACAACTGTGCACAAGACCAAGTCATGGTGCATTCAATTGCCTCCTGGGAAAGCTGGGTAAGGAAAAAGGAAGATAGAAGAATTGATGCATTTGAAATGAGGTGGTAGAAACAGAAGGCTGAATGAAGAATGAGCAAACCATATTTAGAAGAAACACAGCCAATAGATGCTCCTTAAAAGTGAGAATGGGGAAATTTCAGTTTGCTGACTTTGGACACACCATCTGGAAAAGCAGGCACTCAAAAAGGACATCATGTTTCCTAAAGTAGAGGCTCAACCAAAATGAGGGGAATCCTTTCATGCTCAATGAGATGGAGCGACACAATGTTCGCAACAATAGCATCAAACCTACCAATCATCATGGAATGGCGCAGGATTGGGCGATGCTTCCTGTGTTACATATAAGGTCACCATGTTTCAGTGTAACTAACAGCAACACGAGGAATATTTCACTGGCATTGGACATTTAAAGGGCAAGTGGCCACTTCACCCTTTCTCTCATGCGTACCCATGAAAATCCATGTGCAAGAGAAGGCACCCTGCGATGAACAGAGCAGAGGGCAGACAGTCAAGCAGGCAAACGAAACTAGTTCTCTGTGACGACAAAAAGTAGTAAGCTGCCATTTCTGCCTCTCAGCAAGCAAGCAAGCAGCCCTCAAGTCTTAGTGCGCACCAGTCAGCGGAAGGGCTTCTTACAACACAGACTCCGGGAACTCCCTTCCAGCTCCTGATTCGCAAGAACTGAGATAAAGCCCAAGAATCCGAATTTCTAACCAATTTCCTGGTAGATTAAGACTGCTGATCCAGTGTCTTAGTTTGTTCTAATTACACATTTCTAAGTTTAAAAAACAAACAAACATTGTATTGAGGGCTCTTACACCTCTTGTAACAATTCTTACAGCAATTGTATCAAGCACATTGGTACATATGTTGCCATCATTATTTTCTAGACATTTATTTTCTATTGAGTTCTTGGCATCAGCTCCTCTTCCCCCCTCCACCCTCGTGGCCCCTTGGTATGTTATAAATTATTATTATTTTCATATCTCACACCAACCGTTGTCTCTCTTCCCCCGCGGTTCACATTTCTAATTTTTAAAAATGCTATCCTCTTCTGATGAATACAAAACTCTAACCTCCTTTCTTCCATCCTGATACTCTCTCGCTCTCCTCCTTTACCCTCCAAGGAAACAAATTAATTGACTTTCCTTCTCTACCAATAACTGCATTAAAGGAACACCATCAGTAACATGTATACCAATACTCACTAACGCACTATTCACAACAGCCAGATGATGGAAGCAACCTAAATGTCCATCCACAGATAAGTACATGAGCAAAATGTGGTATACACATATAAACAGAACATTGCTCAGTCGTGGAGGAAAAGGAAGTCCCGGTATAGGTTTCAACTGAAGTTAAGTTACAGGAGGGCAAACATTGTCAAATCCCATGTTCGTCACCTGGATAGGCCCATCCAGAGGTGGAAGGACGTGAGTCTGAGAAGAGCCTTACTCGGGGCACTGTGTTCCTGTCAACTGTGGCTGACTACTGTGGGAAAGGACACTGGTAACGGTGCTACCACAAAAATTGTTAAATGGAAAATACCTTCTTATACATAGTTTTACTAATATTAAAAAATAAACATTGCTTCAAGGCTCTTTATGGTTAGCTTGAAAGCCAGTGAAAGACAGCATTCTTATTTTACATGTCATGGAGATGTGTACAATGAATGCTTCATGGTTTACAACTTACTTTCATGCATATTTATCTTACTTAGTATTTATGATTCTGTTACGTGGGCCAAACAGTGCTTATATTGATGGGGGTGCTGGAATTCCTCTCGTGTTGACACTGTAGAACGCACTGCACCACCTGTTCTTAGTTTCACCAGTATCAGCGGCTACCTTTTATAAGTCCCTGCATGGTCTCGCAGGCCCCTCCAATGCTAGGTTCCTCATACAGAAGTTAGTCCATCCTCACAGCAACTCTGTAAGGCAAGAAGCCCTCTGGTTAATAGGTAAGGAAACCGATGCTAAGAAAAGTTAATGGACTGGCCAGTAGTACTAAGAACCAGTAAGGGGAGCCCTGATAGGCCCGAAGTCTATGAGTAAAAGCCAAAGTTGCTGTCCACTGCCACACTGCACCTTTATTTTAAATAGACAAATAACTACCTTATTTTTGAGGGTGTGGGGGCAGAAAACACTGTCCAAGTCTTTAGACTGTCTTGTTGTTAGGCGCCATCAACTCAGTTCTACAATATGTAGCCTCTATTTTTCCACACTGTCATCCAGAAATAAATTAAGGTGACTTACCTTTATAATTGCTACCTTGGGTTGCTTTTTAAAAATTCAAAATTATCATCCTTTTCTTATTATAATGGATGACAGCGGCTATATACAGCCCTCATTATGATGCTTTCCTGAACTCTAACTGCTAAACTGAAATGAGAGGCATTTGGTACAATGTGAAAAATATTCAGTTCAATTAAAAGTAATTGATGCATGGTGAAATAATTCTTCCCAAAGCTGCTGTAAAATCTTCAAAAAAATAAAGCTACTTAATAATTTTCATCTCCTACAGGCTAGAGAGAAGCATTATTGCATATTAAAAATTGGAGTGTAGTTTTCCCAGAGGTAAAAGAAAGTTATTAAAACAACCTATTTATTGTTGATATAACTATCCATTTGTGCCACACAAAAAGTAACAAATTTCAGTACATTAAAAGAAAAGCTAATTAAGGCATAATTAGTATTTTCTGTATTTTGATAATTAGGGGTTAGTTGGCTATTCCTTTTCAAATTTCTATGTGATGCACCCTGACAATGCCTTTAATGAGCAACTCACGCTATTGAATCCCTCATGGCAGAGGAGTTTAGTGACCACTACTACATTACTTTCATTTATCACTGCCTCTTTACCTATAAATTAATCTAGCCCTGTAGCGATGTTGATCTACTTTATATCAATTTCTTCATCCATATCAGCTGAATATGTATGGCATTAACCTCATTTGCTAGTTGAGAAAAGCAGAATTAAAATGAGATCTAATTTCTTGTGCACAGCACAATTTCAAAACTGCCTGCTAATTTCCACCACCTGTCAGTGTGAAGAGCCTTTACTTTCTTGTAATTAAATAAAACAGTATATATTTTTTTAGCAGCTCTGAAAAATGCTAATCTTTCAAAAATGTTCAGTGATCATTAATCATTAGGACAGTAAAGGAGCCTTATTTAGAATGCTCATTTATCCTTTGTTTAAGTTTAAACAAACAAACAAAAAATTTGGCCTTTCCACAGGAAAGGGAAAAATACCAGATGGAATATAAACATTAACTATTATAGTCTCCTCTGTTGAAATTCCAATTTATCTGGTCTACTGCCACATGGTGGTAAGTGGCTTAATGTATAACTTAGATGTCGCTGAATTGATACAATAAGCACAAATAAAATAAGCATGTTATTTTCACTGAAATCAGTATAAGTCTAACAAATGAACACTGCATCCATCTATGTATGGTGGAACCTCAATTTATAAGCCTTGAATACAGTATCGTTAAAGAATAACCTGACAACACATTCAAGCACATCCACTCAATAAACTGCCTACGACAGTATCACCTGGACAAAGGCAGTGCCGTTCGGCACTAGGCAAGCACACTTCTGCATTTCTCAACTTTTAAGACAGGGCTTCAGAAAGTTCATGGGAAAATGGAGTTAAAAAAGAATGGGATTTTCTCATGAACTTTTTGAAGCTCCCCTCAAATGTATATAAATAGGCTCTCTGGATAAACATATCTATCCTCCAAATATTAATATGCTTTGGGAATAATGCCTGATAGGTATGTTCTTACCCTTATTCCACTTTTAAAAGTATAATCTATTGTTGCATAGGCAATTAAATAATACTTGTAGAAGAATGATGACATAAGCGATTTTCATTAAATGATCCACAACACTCTTCACTTGGTTTTATAAAATAAAATCAGATTGATCTGTCCTCAATCTGAAAACTTTTTCTGAAACATTTCGAACAGGCTCCTTTACAGACCTGCAGCTTTTCTCCTCCGTCCATTTGCTCACTGGACCAGTATCAGGCATAACGGGCGTTAAGCATTCCCGTCAGCAAGAACAAACAAAGACGTGAGGGTAGATTATTTATACAGATCGGGTCATTTCAGGGTTTCTGCCACAGAAGTAGAAGCGGTTCTAACCCATCCTGAGTCCTTTCGTGCAAACCAAGAGACAGTAATTGTGAACAGAAGAAAGGAATTCTTTTCAGGAATGCAGGTTTAGAGGCTCACTGGTACTTTGGTACTAGACAATATGAAAGAAAATCACATTTAGCGTATTATAGTAAGCAGATTCAACTTCTAGCAGAAATTCTGGGGCACAGATGCCTCTGTCACCAAAAAGTCAAAGTTAGTAATACATATTCATACATGCTCACGCTTCAAGCACCTCAAATATTTTCTAAGATGGCAGATTCCACCCCAAGACTCAAGTAATGAAGGTTTCCCATCCTCAGCTTATTAACCGGTCACTGAAATATTTGGCGGACTGTCTGAATATCCAAGAACACCCACCCTTATCCCCAAAGGAAGAACTATCAAATGAACTCAGGGATCCTGTATCGCTCCTGAAATAATGATACCGTTTAAAAGATAGGTTATCTTTTCTCAGGGAATGGATCATGTATCTCATATTTTTATTTGTGAGGAAAATTGTGCACGATTTTCACCAGGCTCGATAGTTTTAATGGTGGTGGGATTTCAGAGTGGTAACGTGCAATAACTAAAAACCCTAGAGTGCTCAGTGCTGTGAGCTTGCAACAGTACATCTCAAGTCACAGGCCATGTGATACTTCATTAGTCTTAGATTATTAGAAAAATCTCAAACATCAGAAGATACGTTGGAGTCAATATACACAGGCGGCAGAAAACATGAATCACCATAAGAAAATCATCCATGTTTCACTTATCATTCATAAACGGAGGATTTATATTTTTACTTTATAAATTTTCCCGTGGATATCAGATTTTATCAATGCATTAGAATTTATCATTAAAAGTAAATTGAAAAATAACCCAGAGAAAATATAAATTAAAACTACTTTGTAGGTAAGTATGCACTTTACCACGTAATCACAAAAAAATTTCATCTTTGTATTTTCCCAGGGTCTAGCAGCATATGGGAGACATTAAGTGTTAAATGAATGGATGTCTGAAGAATTACACAATTGCATATAATCCTCATTAAAACCTGGTAACAAAGAATGCTACACCTTATTTGGTGTAATAGATAATAAAAAATCCTAAGAATTAGTATTTTAAATATAGTTCTAGGTTACACAATAATTTCAATTACCAGTAGCTGCTAAGATGTTGTTTTTCTGATTTAAACTTAATTGCTTAGTCCATAAAGCTTTTAAATCAATAATTGCAAGTATTTTAGGAATTCATATCTAAAGGTATAACTTGACAAATCCACTTATACTGCAAAGATTCCTCTTTAAAATATAATGAGGACTTTTGCCTATTTGGTAAATCCAAAACTTTTGTTAAGCAGCGATATAAGATGTGCTTATTCATGGGTTTCTTGTCGTTGTTGGTTTTTACAGTAAATATATAGTATTATCTACTATGACAACCGAAGGAATAAATTCCCAGGTAGTAAAACAATATTAGCATGAACCTGACCTAATAAAGCACTAACCATACAAGAAGGAAACCGTAAGTGGTTCAAACAGCATCACAGAGACAGTGTGGTACTCGGAAAACAGCCCAGGATTAAAATCCGAAAAGTTTTAAGCACTGTACAGAGAAATCTCCAGAAGCCAAAAAAGAGTTACAAAATAAAACAAACCTTACTTTTTGAAGTTCAAGTTTCAAAGACAATCTTAAGTGTCTTTTTCCTGTAACCCGTAGTGATATATTGAAGCACACTGAAACATGTCAGACTGTTTACATGTTTACTATGTAAAGTGTTTAAAAGCTGCTATTTGGTTTTCGCCAGTGAAAATATTATGCACGAAAATAGCTTTCTTGAGAATGAATTTCTTAAACACTTGCCTAAAATTGTATATCAAATGCAAAGAAACGTTTTGCCAGCAATTGAAGTATATCAAGTACCTGGAAACCAAGCCGTAAATGCACTATTTTTACCAGTGGAATGCACTTAGAGTAGCCCGCTGAATTGACAATTATGATGCTTTTCTGTTTCATTATTCAAGTGCTCTGCTACTCCATTTACCAGTAACCGTTCGCCACACGCTTTACCAGAGGACTGAACAATTGCTGGGCGAGCATGCCATCTGCTGCTTCACACGTGTACTCAACAGTGGGGACACACAACAAACTGACGCAGGCAGTTACTACAGACAGGCACTCGGCAAACCATCGACTTGAAAACTGAAAGAACACCTACTCCCATTTCAGCAATCTGAAAATATAGAAGTAGGCGCTGCCCATCTTAATGATAAATTCCACAGACTAACAAGCGCACAGTGTTTAATGTGTCATTGGCTCAGGGTGCCCATCAAGGTACTCTGGTACGGAGACACAAGAGATTCAAAGAACAGAATTCACTTCCTGGTCTTAAGGCAGTTTTTTTTTCTGTCTATGAATTATGGTAATTCATAAATATCAGTGTATAAATGATACTACTATTAGAATTAGCAAAGGTCTCATAGAGGTTACTTATCTCTCAACAAGATGATAATGCTACTGTATTGTGAACCAGGGATGTACATAAACCTTAAATATATGAATAGGTTTTGAGCTTGCACCGTAAGCCCTAAGAACAATTAGTCCTTATGATGTGGTCGTGCTCAATACTCACCCTCACAGAGGAGACAATTACGATATGGATGCTATAGAAAAATGTGGTGAAGAAATCGGATGGGGCCTAGCTATCAGAAAGAATAGTGCTTGGGATCTTAAAAGCTGTCTTAAAACAAACAGCTATCAAAGTGAGGTATCAGCTAAGTGCACAGGAAAGAAGACCGGCCTGTGTGCACCAAGCATGGTAAATAATAAAATCAGAGACCAGAGAAGGGCACAGTCTTAGAGCCTAAAGTGAACGCCTGGTTTGCTGACGGCCGTGGATGACAACGAAAGTCCAAATTCCATTTGCAGAGTCTCCATATGGATTTAAGCCTTGGCTGACTACCTTCTCACCACTGAGCAGGGAGGTAATAAACAGTCTTGTCCTCAGAGTGCAAGGCAAAGTGAAACACTGCAGATATGTTAAAAATAAACTCACTGCCATCAAGTCCATGGCAACTCAGAACAAGCCTACAGGACAGGGAGGACTGCCCCTCCGGGGCTCCGACACGGTCACTACTGGCCGGCGTGGAACGCCCTTCTCCGAAGCGCGGCTTGGTGGTTTCGCACTGCTGACCTTGCATGTCCCAGGGCTCAAATTTAACACCTTATCTATCAGTTGTTTTCCTTTCTGATCCACTTTAAATTTATTCTCACTTTTATTGTGTTCTGGCTTCTTTTAGGTTGAGGTTTTTGGTTCTGATTTTCTTTATATGAAATCCAAGACAGCCAAATCTATAGGAATAGTATCTATATTAATAGTCTCTGACGGATGGCAAGGGAGGTGGGGGGATAATGGGGAGATAATCATGAGAAGAATGGAAAAAATGTTGTAAAATTTATTGTCCTAATGGCTCTTTTTAATATATTTAAACTACTGAATGGTATGGTATATGAATACTTTGTCAATAAAACTTAAAATTAACAAATAAAATGTAAAAACATTAACATACAAGTAAGTGATTAGGGTGGGGGAGGCAGAGAGAAAAAAAAGGACATGATATCGAAGGACTCAAAAAGAAAAGATAATGTTTACAAATGGATGCCAACATTGTAGTACACGTCCACTCGATACTCTGGATATATGATGGTTATAACATATGTAAGAGCCCCCAATACAGTGATTAAATAAAAACATGCGACTCATAAATCAATTATATACAAATAACAATTATCGTTCAAATAGGAACATTTAGAAAAAAATGTAGGACATTATTATGCAAATCTGCATGTAAGGTGGCATTGTGGGTTCGACATTGGGCAGTTAACTGCAAAGTTGGTGGTTCAAACCACAAGCTGCTCTGGGTAGGGGTGGAGCGGAGAAGAGCTTAACTGTTGCCATTAAGATGTACAGTTCTGGGACTTTGGACGCCTTTTCAAGAAACTCAGCATCCTTCGCAGGCCGCACCTGAAGGACTCGACATGGAAATCCCACTCGGTGCACTGGGCTCTGCCTCAAACTCACCTGTAGCCCGTGAGTGAAGGCAGAAACTTCGGGGTGAGAGCAGCAGATAATCGCTATGCCAAGGGTACAGAACTGGCAGGCATCAAACATTGGCTAGGATCGCTTGCCTTGAGGGTGCCCAATGAATTGTGGCCTGGGACCACCACACACTATTTTGATGCTCTCTTTGTTTTATTAAGATATATACATATTAATCTGGTCAGCCTGGTTCTTCCACTCTCAATGAATACTACTGAAAGTTTTGCCTGATTGCCAGCTCCCGTTGTTTATGTAATATCCAGTTACTTAAGAGTTTAGTTCAGTATAAGACAATAATTCATGTATCATGGTGCGTAGCCAGACTATACTTGTACAGCCTCCTTTTCTCAAATGCTTTAAATTCTCTATCATTGGCTAAAGTAACGACACTATGAGTAGAATGACGTTATGCCTCACGGAGATGATTGATAATGTTCTCTAACATCAAATAACAATGGTATCTCTAAGGTGAACCAGAGACATACATAAATTATGGATACAGAAATGGATTTGGGGCTCACACTTAATTCTCACCCCAGCCCAAGAACAGTTAGTTGTTATGACTTGGCCCTGCTTGATGCGTGCCCTCATGAAGAGATCACTGTCAACATGGTTGCTGGAGCAAGGTGTGGTTAAGAACACAGAGGATGCCAGGCGAGAAGAAGGAATAGCAACTGGGGTCTTAAAGGCTTGTCTTCCAACAAGCAGCCATCTAAGTGAGGCGTCAGCTATGTCCACAGGGAAGAAGGCCACCAGACCGTGTGATCCAAGGATTGTAAACACTGTAATCCACACGCAAGGGAAGGAATGGTATCCGTGCATAAATTGTGAACACCTGGTTTGCAGAAGAGTCTGGGTGACAAGGGGAGCATTGTAAAGACGACTACAGTAGTTACATTGAGGTGAAAATGTAATATCCTGTTTGATCTCCCTTTTGACCCATTTGAAAGTTGTTTCCATTAAAAAAAAGTGATGGGGAAATACTTCTGAATATAGACCAGGGATATGAATAGTCTTGCTATCATGCAGAGTGCATGGGAGGGTGGAGTACAGCAGAAATAGTTAGGTTAAAATTTAACACACTGTTCTTTAACCCATTTTTAAGTTTAGCGGTTAATATTTTCTGCTTTATTTTCAATTGAGTCTTTTGATTTTGTTATTACCTTTGTGTTTGTGTGTTTTTGCTGTGTGAAATCTAGGCGGGTGTGTCTCTAAAGACAGCACTGGATTGTGGCTTGGGTCTGTGGCAGGGGAGGATATGGGAAACGGGATACTAATAACGAAGAGTAGGAGAGAGCGAACATTCTAAAATTGACTATGGTAATGACTGTACAGCTCTTCTTGATTCGTGGACTACTGAATTGCATAATATGTGTGTATGAAGCCTCCATAAAACTTAACCATATATATATAAACTTGGAAACCCTGTAGAGGGTGGCTATGAGTCAGAGTCAACTCAGAGGCAGTGAATTTGGGTTGGTATCGTGCTTTATTCCCCTCTGGCTTTAGCATTTTCCCACTGCTCCAAAGATGCTATGAGTTAGACTAAGCACAAGAACGGTGTTCAAAACCACCAGGCACTGGAAGGAGAAACAGTACTTGGTGTCAACGGGTTTTGGAATGCCTTGATAAGCTTCATGAAGAACAATTAAGAAATGTCTAGGAAACAGCTGACCCTGGAGAACAAAGGCGATGGTAAAGAACTATGGGAATAAATTCTTGAACAGACTTGGCCGTGCCCAATCCGCTTGCTCAACACAAGCATGGTTGTTTGTATTTCATGGTGTTTAAACCACTGGAATTCTCTGACACTAAAAACAGATTCTTTAGTAAAGGCAAATCTTTTTTAGCATTTATCCATACTACCTTTTAATTGGAGCACTTTCCAGATGAAACTGCTAAATACTAGCTTCTCGGAGGGAAAAAAGTAGATCTGACACGGTGTGTGCATGTGTGTGTGTCAGTAGTGGTGACAAAGCGCAGGAGGGCACAGCCAGGTCCTCTGAGAAGACGAGACCCATTTTGGTGGGCACAGAGGGAATGCAGAGTTCAGGGAAGTTCTATTCTCTGCCCTTTCAGTGTCATGACTTAAATGGATTACAAGATCTGAAAAACCACATTTTAACTAACTGGTGTGATTCCATTATTAGTGATCTTTTACAGCAACACATTTATATAAAATTAATGCTAATGACACGTTTGGCTTCAATAAATACAGGAATTTAAGAACAAAGTTTCAAATGCTTACCTTCTTGATATTCAACTGTCAGTGTGTGTGTGTGTGTGTGTGTGTGTGTGTGTGTGTGTGTGTGTGTGTGTAATAGGGCCCTTCTCCAATTTTAGAAATTAAAATCCAATTTTAATTAGATTAGAAATTAAAACACCTTTTCCTACTGAATGGCTATCTAGTACAAGAATGTCATATTTAAAACTGTTCTCAATAAACTGAGGTAGCTTATAATTATAATAAATGGTGAAATTCATATAATAAAATGAAGTACTAGAAATGTTCACTGGAGAACATAAATAGAAAAATAAGGACTACAAAATATTGTGTCATAATATTTAAAGTAGGTGATCTACTTAATATACCTTTTACCATTGGTCACACTTTTGATTGATATATTTTATTCCCTGATCACACTACATTACTGTAACTGCATGTTAGTGAAGCCCAAAGCAGATGACTGATGTATTAGAAAGAACTCCCGCAGCTGGACAACAAACTGGTGAGTTTCTGGAAGCGTCGTTACTTTTAAACTAAGAGTTATTGTGTTCTTGACAGGCAGGCTGCTTCTCACTGTGATATGTCTATTTTCTCAGACTCTTCTCACACTAAAGAAATCTTTAGTCAGGTACTCATGCAGCCAACAAACACTGAGAATTTACCATGTTAGATTTTGGATTGGTCACTGGAGATACTGTGGCCAAACTCACAGCAGTGATTTGATTCTCACTCAGAGCTACATGATAGGACAGGGCAGACCCACCCCTGTAAATCTTCCCAGGAGTAGAAACACCTCACCTTCTCCCAGGGTGCCTGAAGAGTTAGAACTGCTGATCTTGCGGTTAGTAAGCAGTCCAAAATGTATTACACTGGACTATGAGGGCTCCTTATTGAAAACACTGGCTAGTTTAATAATGTACTTGGAGTTTTTTTCAAGGTAGAAACCTTTAAGACTTATCCCACCTTCACCTCCTTTTTACCTATCCTGATACGGCTTCTACAATACTTTGGAAGTTCATTCAAGAATCCTCTCTCCCCGAAGCCACTTATGATTGTCAAAATCTGGAGAAACTACTATCCCTTGGATTTCTACCAACACGAGCCCTGGTAGCAGAGTGGTTAAAGTGGTTTGCTGGTAACCAACAGGTCTGCAGTTCAAACTCATCAGCAGCTCCATTGGAGAAAGAAGTGACAGTCTGCTCCCATGAACTACAGCCTTGACAACCGGCCCTGCAGTGCCTCTGAAAGTCATAATCAACTAGGCAGTGACGTGTGTTGAGCGAAGGCTCTTTCACAAACTCCATATTCTTCTCATGTGCGTCGCATGCTGTGATTGCATGTACTCTGTAACTGACCAATTTAATGTCTATTTCTGCTAAAATTATACACATTCATCATCTAAAAGTATAATAGTAAAACTTAAAAGTTGCCATCCTCTCAAATATTGATTCAATGCTCAGTCAAGTCTCTTTCAACTTAGTTACTTCTTTTAATTTTTTTGCTTGTTCTTTTTAAATAATATGCTAACACAGGTACATCTTGATTTTTTAAGTTTAGTTTTATATGTAATTATTTTTGTCTCCTTTACACATTTGTGACAACATAACAATCACAAATAAGCCACATAGTAATAAATAGATTTACACTTTCTTGTAAACATCTTGGGATTGACTCATTTTCATTTAACCCACATTTTAGAAATCAACTTGTACAAAAAGCAAATCTATGTACCTTATTGCTAGCTGATGAAGGAGCCTGTCTGGTGAGCGTTGGGCTGCTAACTGCAATGTCAGTGGTTCAGACCCACTAGCCACTCCTTGAGAGAAATGCTGCTGCCTGCTCTTGCACAACCTCGCCACCATAGAAACACTACGCCGGGTCACTCTGCGTTGGAAGCGACTCCACGGCGGGTGTTCTCAACTGCGCCTCGATTCCAGGTCTGTAAAATGTCTGTCAACGTGGCCCACCACATCAGGTCATCAATCAGTTCCTTAAACAATGCTGTCCCCCTACCCCCAAGGCGGCAATCTCACTCAGTGCTTTCGGGGTGCTCCGCATGTGAGCATCAAACAATGGCAGTGAACTTGTGTTTCCAGCGTGTGTCTCATAGAGTGTGGCTCGCTGTTTCTGGATGTGCTCTCTCCATTTGGTGGAACACAGCCTAAAAGCCTAGAGCAGCTTCCTGGTAAAAGAAGTTTGAGAGTTTGTTGACTCAAAATATCTTTAATTTGCTTTTCATGTTTGTTTGGCTGAATTTAAATTTGAAGTTGGGTTACCCGCCCCCCACCCACCCAGATTTGCAAAGGCATGGTTTTGTGTCTAGTTCGGAGGTTGCAGCTGAGGCCAATATGTTGACATCCCGAGCCCTCTGAGTGTGATCTCTTTTATCGCTCCCGTACCTTTAAGGTCTTCCTCTTTTTCTCTTACTACGAGGTTCTATGGGTCAAGTCTTGGACTGCTTACCAAAAGGTGATCAGTTCAAAGCCACCAGCTCCACACAAATGAGGCTGCATGCTTCAGTATTCATTTATATCTAGGGGTTCTTTGAGTCGGAGTTGACTCGATGGCACTGGGTTTCTGGTTCACTGATATAAGGCTTCTTTCATTCGTTTAGCTGGATCAGTGGATAATTCTTTTCCAAATGGAATCCTTTTATCCTACATTACAAGACATTCCTCAGTGTTCTCTTTTCTCTTACTTGGCATTATTTGTCTGATGTTGGAGTCTTCTGATCATGTAAGTTCCATACTTTTCTCTCCAACTATCCATTTTTAACTTTCTGGGTGATGTCTACACGGTCATCTTCCAATTCCTCTACTAAGTTCAAATCCCTGCTATTCATCTTAAATTTCAAAGAGTTCTTTGTGTCTAAATTATTCTCCTTATAGAATCCTACCTTGTTTCATAGTTATAATATTTAGTTTATTTGTTTTCCTCTAATTTTGTATGTCTGTTAGCTTAGCTCTCTGTTTTTCATTAAGAATTTTTCTTCAGAAGCCTGGCAGTCATCAACCATATCTGGTAACATATGGTTCAGAACTGGGCACTGGATTCAGAGTTCAAACTAGAAAGCACTTGGTCTCTGGAACGCTACTGTAAGTTCAGACTCCCTTGAGTTCTACTGATCCACAGAAAACTAAGGGAAGAGCTGGGCTGATGGCACCGTTTCTTGGAAAGATCACAACTTGAAGCAAGCCCAGCAAAGAGCAGTTTTGCCCTGGGGCTTACACAGAGAACTAGGCAACTTGCCTAGACGTGTCCTTTATGATTTACTGAACATAGTTACATTAACTAAAAGTTGGGGTCTTGGTAGATAGAATCCCGGGCCACGTGATCTTGAGTCACGTCCTGATCACCATGTAACCAGGGGATCAAAGCCTAGAACTAATCCAGTATGGTTTTTAAAATGTGCAATTGTACACATATCCCACACATGGTCCTTTTCCCCACTTCTGTGGTACCACCTGCAAAAGTGATGAGTTGATCTGCCATCAATCATGATTTTGTGATGATTTCCTTCATTTAGAATTAGCCCCATGGCAGAAAGCCAAGAGACACCATTTTGGCACCATGCTGATGGCTTTCCTAATACAGACGATTGTCTCTGTCCTATTCAAAGAGTAATAAAGGAGGCTCTATACCTATGTTTGAATTAGCGTTTTCCCCCTTATTAACAGTGAAAATATTAACAGAGCACTGCTTATTAACAGAGCACTGCTCACAATCATGGCTTCTTATTCATTAAGTGTGTTCGTTAGGGCTGACTAGAGAAACAAATCCAGGGAGACACTCATATGTAGCCAAGTCCAGATCAAGTCCATAAATTCAATTAGTCCATATGTCTGATACGCATCTATAAAGTCCTCTCCAGACTCACGAAACACATGCAATGATGCTGAATGCAAGAAGATTACAGGCCAGTGGGAGGGAAGTCTTGTGGATCCAGTGGCGTTGTAAGAATCTCAGCACTGGCAGCAGGGTCTACACGTGACTCCTCCAGCTCAGGGCACTAGTATGGCTCCATGTGTCTTGTCAGCTACAATGTCTCCCAGGGAGTGAGTTTGTGTCCTGCCTCCAGAGAGCTGTTTATCTCCTTAGCACCTCCCAATGAGGTCAAACTGCGACCTGCTTGACAGGCTAACCTCCACCTTCACTCTTAATCCCCTCAAATTGACAACATATTATGTAACGGCCACAGTAAGCATTATCATTGAGCCAAAAAGTCCAAATCAACGTGAAATTGATTCTGACTTGACTGACCACCAAGATTGTGCAGGTCAATAGTGGGGAAATGTTTGTCATTTTTAGTTCAGTGTCTCATTCTCAACTCCAAATGAGAATTTCATATATCCATAAAAATCTTCCCACTCCAGCAAGAACTGGAGATAAGTCGTCTCTAGCGGAGGTAGACAGTGGCTCTAGAAATCTAACTAATCAACACTGCAAATCAATTCTATGATTTTCAACCATGTTCCAATGCCTACATTTTAAGGGTATCTAACTAATGTCTTCAAGTTCTGAGCTTTTCTAGGGTCCTTAAAGCAAATCATATGTCCAATCACTGGTTTCTACTGCAAGCTAATTGACAGGACTTCTGCTCTGTCTGCTAAGGGACTGAACAAATGACCTTGTGAAAGACTGGGAGAACTGGTTTGGCAAACACCTCAACCTTGAGAGCCCAGGCCCTGGTGAAATTCTGGCACAGGACGGAGACATGTTGACCCAGAGCAGCAGTCCAGATTAAACGGAAAGAAACGATACATGAAACCCAAGGACAAACGTGGGAGGAACTAATTAAAACATTGCTGACCCATCCGTAGAGTGGCAACCATCTCCCTCTTTAAAGTTTCACTTACAAGCTAGAAGTGCTCCCCATACATCCCTTTTCACCCAAATTGGGGGGGGGGGCCTGTTTTGCTCCTGTTTTTGGCCTGAAATGTATCTTATGGAGGCTTAAGATGTCCTTTTTCTGAGGGACCTACTTCCTTTCTTTTGAAGTAACTCTATGCTGTAATAAAACGGGGCCTCAACTCTTTGCTGCTGTGTGCATGAGTGTGTGTGTGAGCAAGCCTATGTATGGATGCTAACAACCCACACAGGGTTAGGTTTCCCATGGGCAGAACCCGGGAACCAAACTTCACACTAATGTTCAACTGCTTCAGGGATATTAAGACACATACCACTTACATATCCAGTTACAGTTTTGAGTATAATTTTTTTCATGCCTTCATTGTCATTATACTACGGATTCCGAGGGGGAGGAAGACAAATTTGAGTAGTCAACTTGCTATGCTTAATTATCACTTATATAATTATTTGTTTTGGAAATTATGAATTATTTCTAATCTAGGCAAATATAGATACAATTCATGCTGCACGTGCCTCTTCACTAATCTTACTCCTCTTCTCCACAAAACATAATCATTATCCTGGATTCTGTTTGCAAATATGGTCTATATATATATGCCAACATTAATTCTAGACTATATGTCGAGCCCACCACTGGTCTGTCAGTTTGTCCATGGTGCTTGTGTGTTGCTGTCATGCTGGAAGCTGTGTCACCAATCGTTAAAAGGCCTGAAGGGTCACTCGTGGTCAACAGTGGTACAGCCACAATACTCCTCAGAAGTGACGCTGGCGCGACTCGGTCTCAGGTACCTTGGACGTCCCTGGAAAAGGACATCACGCTGGACGAAGTAAAAGTTCAGGGAACAAGAGGCGTTTCAAGGAGATATGGACACGAGTGACTGCAACAAGGTGCTCCAAAACAGTTGTGATGAGGGCGCAGGACCAGGCAGCACTTCGCGCTGTGGTGCAGAGGGTCACTGTACGTGGGCACAGCACTTAACAGTAACAACATATGGACGATCCATGCACATATGTTCTTAACGCACTTGATATGAAACCATCGTATTCTCTGTGTCCTTCTATAACATCTTATATAAGACTGGAAGTTTTGGGGGGATGATTTATAAAAAAATAAAGGTAGCTTTAGATGATTAAATTTCCTTGCTAAACAGGTTTATATCATGATTTATTTCCTATTTTCCTTGATTATTGTTTCCTCATTCCAAATAACCATCAAAGCTGGTTTTAATAATTTTCAGTGATTCTAATGGATATTTTGCTTGAGTTTCAATTAATATTCTTTAAACAACTAATGATGTTGAACATCCTTTTTTGTGGTTAGGAGTCATTTGAATATCATCTTTCAATGTGCCTATTTTTGGTCTGTTTGCCCATTAGGAGTGAAATTTTATCTATTACTGTATATACTCAAGTACAAGTCAAGTTTTTCAGCACATTTTTATGCAGTTTTTGTGGTAAAATTAGGTGCCTCGGCTGATATTCGGGTCAGCTTATACTCGAGCATATATGGTATTAATAAACCTTATGAATTTATAAAATAAGCTTCAATATAATCACTTAATATGCAACGTACCCATTTAACATGCAACCATCCATTGCTCACCTAGCAAGATGGTTAGGTTCCAGGAATCAAACATTTTGGGATAATCGACGTTATCAGACAATGGCAGACTACATCAGGTCACAAAAGGGAGGACTATGTCATCATATAACGTGTCAGTCCCTCACTGCACAAATGCCAGTTGACATCGTTGCATAATCGTTCAATCTCACCATTCATCATATGGCTCCCCAGCACTGGGAACCATGGTCCAGACAGACACATAACTGACTATCACAGCCAGCAGTACTCTCATCTGGCCCCTCACGTCTCGTTGCTGCCAGATATACATTGTTCGAGCACAAAAGAGATGGATAAAGTACCTAGTATTATGGAAAAGCAAGATGTCAGATAATAAGTGAGGGATAAGCATATTTCAGTGTCTTTTTAATATATTCACAGAGTTGTACAACCA